>NW_006784898.1:694543-712491 GCF_000442215.2 Lipotes vexillifer | reverse complement strand
AAAAAAAAAAAAAAAAAAAAAAAAAATGTAGTGGAACGAGCCGAAAGGGAATTAGGAGAGAAGAGAAACAAGGGTAGCCCCAAAAACGAATTGCCACATTGCCCAAAATAAACATGTCATCTCTTTAGCAATTAAATTCCATGTCATCTCTTTAGCAATTAAATTCCAATGCTTTTATCCTCTCCAGTGAGCACAGTATTAGTGAAAAACAAATTGCTATATCTGAATTATTTGTACATGTCTTCCTAGATCTCTCCAAGAGCATACGAACATCCTTTGTAATTAATCATTATTTACTCTATTCTCATGAAATACAAGTGGCTTTTCGCCTCCATTTCAGTATATGTCATCCATTCCTATGGAACCTCCACTGCTCTCTGATGGATGCTCTGCCCGTTCTTACCTGAAGGGTTTACCCTTTTTCATACAGTCCTTAGTACTAATGTAACCTGAGATCATTGACAAGAAAAGGACCAACACTTGAACACCCAAGCTTCTGGCTGGGACCTTCATTCTGATTTGATCCTTTGAGAAATTCTTCTGAATTCTTCTGAATTATTGGAGTATAGTTGATTTACAGTGTTGTGTTAGTTTCAGGTGTACAGCAAAGCAAATCAGTTATACATGTACATATATTCATTCTTTTTCAGATTCTTTTTCCTGTATAGGTTATTACAGAATATTGAGTAGAGTTCCCTGTGCTATACAGTAGGTCCTTATTGGTTATCTATTTTATGTATAGTAGTGTGTGTATGTTAATCCCAAGCTCCTAATTTGTCACTTTCTCCCACCTTTCCCCTTTGGTAACCATAAGTTTGATTTCGAGATCTGTGCACCTGTTTCTGTTTTGTAAATAAGTTCATTTGTATCTTTTTTTATTAGATTCCACATACAAGTGATATCATATGACATTTGTCTTTGTCTGGCTTACTTCACTTAGTATGATCATCTCTAGGTCCATCCATGTTGCTGCAAACGGCATTATTTCATTCATTTTTATGGCTGAGTAGTATTCCATTGTGTATGTATACCACATCTTCTTGATCCACTCATCTGTCAGTGGACATTTAGGTTGCTTCCATGACCTGGCTATTGTAAATAGTGCTGCTATAAACATTGGAGTGCATGTGTCTTTTGGAATTATGGTTTTCTCCAGATATATGCCCAGGAGTAGGATTGCTGGATCACATGGTAGAGCTTTGGCCTATTGCTGCTCTTTAGACAAATGCATATTAGAATACCATGGGCTATACTCAAACCTATGACTCCTTTAGAACTAGATGGATGTGAGGAGAGAGAAGAGGAGAGGGGAAGAATGCTTATATTTGGTCTTATAATGCCTTAAGCTGTCGTTATGCTTGGTGAGCTTCAAAGATGTTCAAAGCTTCCTCCTGAGAGGAAGGTCCCCTACTAGAATGTAGCCCCTTCCCACCGTACCTCTAAAGAGAGCAAGAACCTGCAGCTGCACCTGAACCTGAACCTGCACCTGTTATAAAAGAGTAACGTGATTTCCTTGGGAGAAATTTCTAGATGTGGAATAGCAGAGTCAAAATGTATGCACAGAGATTGGTTCAAGATGGCAGAGTAGAAAGATGTGCGCTCACTCCCGCTTGCGAGAGCCCCGAAATCACAGCTAACTGCTGAACAGTCATCGACAGGAAGACACTGGAGCTCACCAAAAAAGATACTCCACATCCAAAGACAAAGGAGAAGCCACAATGAGACTGTAGGAGGGGCACAATCACAATAAAGTCAAATCCCATAACTGCTGAGTGGGTGACTCACAAACTGGAGAACAATTATACCACAGAAGTCCACCCACTGAGGTGAAGGTTCTGAGCCACACGTCAGGCTTCCCAGCCTGGGGGTCTGAAAAT
The DNA here is from genome assembly GCF_000442215.2 of Lipotes vexillifer. NCBI lineage: Eukaryota > Metazoa > Chordata > Mammalia > Artiodactyla > Lipotidae > Lipotes > Lipotes vexillifer. The sequence goes on along the minus strand of NW_006784898.1, from coordinate 710,614 downwards.
GGGAGGGGGAATTCCCAGAGAATCAGAATTTGAAGGCTAGCGGGATTTCGACAGGACTGGGGGAAACAGAGACTCCACTTTTGGAGGGCACACACAAAGTAGTGTGCACATCAGGACCCAGGGGGAAGGAGCAGTGACCCCACAGGAGACTGAACCAGACCTACCTGCTAGTGTTGGAGGGTCTCCTGAAGAGGCGGGGGGTGGCTGTGGCTCAGCGTCAGGACAAGGACACTGGCAGCAGAAGTTCTGGGAAGTACTCTTTGGCGTGAGCCCTCCCAGAGTCCACCATTAGCCCCACCAAAGAGCCGGGTAAACTCCAGTGTTGGGTCGCCTCAGGCCAAACAGCCAACAGGGAGGGAACGCAGCCCCACCCATCAGCAGTCAAGCGGATGAAAGTTTTACTGAGCTCTGCCCACCAGAGCAACAGCCAACTCTACCCACCATGAGTCCCTCCCATCCGGAAACTTGCACAAGCCTCATCCACCAGAAGGCAGACAGCAGACGCAAGAAGAACTACAGTCCTGAAGCCTGTGGAACAGCAACCACATTCACAGAAAGACAGACAAGATGAAAAGGCAGAGGGCTTTGTACCAGATGAAGGAACAAGATAAAACCCCAGAAAAACAACTAAATGAAGTGGAGATAGGAAACCTTCCAGAAAAAGAATTCAGAATAATGATAGTGAAGATGATCCAGGACCTCAGAAAAAGAATGGAGGCAAAGATCGAGAAGATGCAAAAAATGTTTAACAAAGACCTAAAAGAATTAAAGAGCAAATACCTAGAAGAATTAAAGAACACACAAAGAGAGATGAAGAATACAATAACTGAAATGAAAAATACAGTAGAAGGGATCAATAGCAGAATAATTGAGGCAGAAGAACGGATAAGTGGACTGGAACAGAATGGTAGAATTCACTGCCGCAGAACAGAATAAAGAATAAAGGATGAAAGGAACTGAAGACAGCCTAAGAGACCTCCTAGGACAACATTAAATGCACCAACATTCACATTATATTGGGGTCCCAGAAGGAGAAGAGAGAGAGAAAGGACTCGAGAAAATATTTGAAGAGATTATAGTCGAAAACTTCTCTAACATGGAAAAGGAAATAGCCACCCAAGTCCAGGAAGCACAGAGAGCCCCAGGCAGGAGAAACCCAAGGAGAAACACACTGAGACACATAGTAATCAAATTGACAAAAATTAAAGACAAAGAAAAATTATTAAAAGCAACAAGGGAAAAATGACAAATAATATACAAGGGAACCCCCGTAAGGGTAACAGCTGATTTCTCAGCAGAAACTCTACAAGCCAGAAGGAAGTGGCATGATATATTTAAAGAGATGAAAGGGAAAAACCTACAGCCAAGATACTCTACCTGCCAAGGATCTCATTCAGATTCAAAGGAGAAATCAAAAGCTTTACAGACAAGCAAAAGCTAAGAGAATTCAGCACCACCAAACCAGCTCTACAACAAATGCTAAAGAAATTTCTCTAAGTGGGAAACACAAGAGAAGAAAAGGACCTACAAAAACAAACACAAAACAATTAAGAAACTGGGAATAGGAACATACATCTTGATAATTACCTTAAACGTGAATGGATTAAAGGCTCCAACCAAAAGACACAGGCTCGCTGAATGGATACAAAAACAGGACCCATATATATGCTGTCTACAAGAGACCCACTTCAGACCTAGGGACACATACAGACTGAAAGTGAGGGGATGGAAAAAGGTATTCCATGCAAATGGAAATCAAAAGAAAGCTGGAGTAGCAATACTCATATCAGATAAAATAGACTTTAAAATAAAGAAGGTTACAAGACTACATAATGATCAAGGGATCAATCCAAAAAGAAGATAAAACAATTATAAATATATATGCACCCAGCACAGGAGCACCTCAATACATAAGGCAAATGCTAACAGCTATAAAAGAGGAAATCTACAATAACACAATAATAGTGGGGGACTTTAACACCTCACTTACACCAATGGACAGATCATCTAGACAGAAAATTAATAAGGAAACACAAGCTTTAAATGACACAATAGACCAGATAGATTTAATTGATATTTATAGGACATTCCATCCAAAAACAGCAGATTACACTTTCTTGTCAAGTGCACACGGAACATTCTCCAGGATAGATCACATCTTGGGTTACAAATCAAGCCTCAGGAAATTTAAGAAAATTGAAATCATATCAAGCATCTTCTCTGACCACAATGCTATGAGATTAGAAATCAGTTACAGGGAAAAAATTGTAAAAAAACACAAACACATGGAGGCTAAACCGTACGTTGCTAAATAACCAAGAGATCACTGAAGAAATCAAACAGGAAATCAAAAAATACATAGAGACAAATGACAAGAAAAACACGATGATCCAAAACCTATGGAAAGCAGCAAAAGCAGTTCTAAGGGGGAAGTTATTTTTAAATAAATAAATTTATTTATTCATTTATTCATTCATTCATTCTTGGCTGCATTGGGTCTTCATTGCTGTGCACGAGCTTTCTCTAGTTGCAGCAAGCATGGGCTACTCTTCGTTGCAGTACGCTGGCATCTCATTGCAGTGGCTTTTGTTGCAGAGCATGGGCTCTAGGCGCACAGACTTCAGTGGTTGTGGCATGCAGGCTCAGTAGTTGTGGCTCTCAGGCTCTAGAGCACAGGCTCAGTAGGTGTGGCATATGGGCTTAGTTTCTCCATGGCATGTGGGATCTTCCCGGACCAGGGATTGAACCCATGTCCGCTTCATTGGCAGGCGGATTCTTAACCACTGCACCACCAGAGAATTCCCTAAGAGGTAAGTTTATAGCAATACAATCCTACCTCAAGAAACAAGAAAAATCTCAAATGAACAATCTAACCTTACACCTAAAGGAACTAGAGAAAGAAGAACAAACAAAACCCAATGTTAGTAGAAGGAAAGAAATCTTAAAGATCAGAGCAGAAATAAATAGAAACAAAGAAAACAATAGCAAAGATCAATAAAACTAAAAGCCGGTTCTTTGAGAAGATAAACAAAATTGATAAACCTTTAGCCAGACTCTCATCAAGAAAAAGAGGGAGAGGACTCAAATCAATAAAATTAGAAATGAACAAGGAGAAGTTACAACAGACACTGCAGAAATACAAAGCATCCTAAGAGACTACTACAAGCAACTCTATACCAATAAAATGGACAACCTGGAAGAAATGGACAAATGCTTAGAAAGGTATAACCTTCCAAGACTGAACCAAGAAGAAATAGAAAATATGAACAAACCCATCAGAAGTAATGAAATTGAAACTCTGATTAAAAATCTTCCAACGAACAAAAGTCCAGGACCAGCTGGCTTCACAGGTGAATTCTATCAAACATTTCAAGAAGAGCTAACACCCATCCTTCTCAAACTCTTCCAAAAAATTGCAGAGGAAGGAACACTCCCTAACTCATTCTACAAGGCCACCATCACTGTGATACCAAAACCATACAAAGATACTATGAAAAAAGAAAATTACAGACCAATATCACTGATGAATATAGATGCAAAAATCCTCAACAAAATACTAGCAAACAGAATCCAACAGCACATTAAAACGATCACACACCATGATCTAGTGGGATTTATCCCAGGGATGCAAGGATTCTTCAATATATGCAAATCAATCAATATGATATGCCATATTAACAAATTGAAGAATAAAAACCATATGATCATCTCAATAGATGCAGAAAAAGCTTTTGACAAAATTCAACACCCATTTATGATAAAAACTCTCCAGAAAGTGGGCATAGAGGGAACTTACCTCAACATAATAAAGGCCATATATGAGAAACCCACAGCAAACGTCATTCTCAATGGTGGAAAACTAGAAGCATTTCCTCTAAGATCAGGAACAAGACAAGGAAGTCCACTCTCGCCAATAACTATGTTATTCAACATAGTTTTGGAAGTCCTAGCCATGGCAATCAGAGAAGAAAAAGAAATAAAAGGAATACAGACTGGAAAAGAAGTAAAACTGTCACTTTTTGCAGATGACATGATATGATACATAGATAATCCTAAATATGCCACCAGAAAACTACTAGAAGTCATCAATGAACTTGGTAAAGTTGCAGGATACAAAATTAATGCACAAAAATCTCTTGCATTCCTATACACTAATGATGAAAAATCTGAAAGAGAAATTAAGGAAACACTCCCATTTACCACTGCAACAAAAAGAATAAAATACCTAGGAATAAACCTACCTAGGGAGACAAAAGACCTGTATGCAGAAAACTATATGACACTGCTGAAAGAAATTAAAGATGATACAAACAGGTGGAGAGATACACCACGTTCTTGGATTGGAAGAATCCGTATTGTGAAAATGACTGTACTACCCAAAGAAATCTACAGATTCAATGCAATCCCTATCAAATTACCAATGGCATTTTTTAGAGAAGTAGAACAAAAAATCATAAATTTTGTATGGAGACAAAAAAAGACCCTGAATAGCCAAAGCAATCTTGAGGGGAAAAAAAAGTAGCGGGAGGAATCAGACTCCCTAACTTCAGACTATACTACAAAGCTACAGTGATCAAGACAATATGGTACTGGCACAAAAACAGAAATATAGATCAATGGAACAGGATAGAAAACCCAGAGGTAAACGCATGCACCTATGATCCACTAATCTATGACATAGGAGGCAAGGATATACAATGGAGAAAAGACAGTCTCTTCAATAAGTGGTGCTTGGAAAACTGGACAGCTACATGTAAAAGAATGAAATTAGAACACTCCCTAACACCATAGAAAAAATAAGCTCAAAATGGATTAAATGCCTAAATGTAAGACCAGACACTGTAAAACTTAGAGGAAAACATAGGAAGAACATTGTTTGACATAAATCACAGCAAGATTTTTTTTTGACCCACCTCCTACAGAAATGGAAATAAAAACAAAAAATAAACAAATGGGACCTAATGAAACTTAAAAGCTTTTGCACAGCAAAGGAAACTATAAATAAGACAAAAAGACAACCCTCTGAATGGGAGAAAATATTTGCAAAGGAATCAACAGACAAAGGATATAAACAAAATATATAAACAGCTCTTGCAGCTCAATATTAAAAAAGCGAACAACCTATTCAGCAAATGGGCAGAAGATGTAAATAGACATTTCTCCAAAGAAGACATACAGATGGCCAAGAAGGACATGAAAAGCTGCTCAGCATCACTAATTATAAGAGAAATGTAAATCATAACTACAATGAGGTATCACCTCACACCAGTTAGAATGGCCATCATCAGAAAATCTACAAACAACAAATGCTGGAGAGAGTGTGGAGAAAAGGGAACCCTCCTGCACTGTTGGTGGGAATGTAAATTGATACAGCCACTATGGAGAACAGTATGGAGGTTCCTTAAACAACTAAAAATAGAGTTACCATATGACCCAGCATTCCCACTACTGGGCCTATACCCAGAGGATAGAATAATTCAAAAAATACACGCACCCTGATGTTCGTTGCAGCACTATTTACAATAGCCAGGTCACAGAAGCAACCTAAGTGTCCATCGATAGACGAATGGATAAAGAAGATGTGGCACATATATACAGTGGAATATTACTCAGCCATAAAAAGAAACGAAATTGAGTTATTTGTAGTGAGATGGATGGACCTAGAGACTGTCATACAGAGTGACGTAAGTCAGAAAGAGAAAAACTAATATTGTGTATTAACGCATATATGTGGAACCTAGAAAAATGGTACAGATGAACCAGTTTGCAGGGCAGAAATTGAGACACAGAAGTAGCGAACAAGCGTATGGACACCAAGGGGGGAAAGTGGCGGTGGTGGTGGTGGTGGTGGTTGAATTGGGAGATTGGGATTGACATGGATATACTAATACGTATAAAATAAGGACCTGTTGTATTAAAAAAAAATTATACATGAGGGCATCTTCAGGCCTGCAAAAATAATCCTAAATTTCCTCGTAAAATAAATTACTCAAAGATATGTTCCAGAATAAGAACAAGGAGCCTAGAAATCGGTGTGATGTAAGAATCAGTAGCGATATGACACTGAATAACTGTAGAAAGTTTCATTTCTTTGGGATTTTTTTTCCTGATCAACAGATTCTATTAGAACAATGCTTAGAATATTATTTTGAAGAAAAAGAATTAATAGCGCAAGAATTTATTTTCTTACATCTGTCTCTAATTGTTCTACTACAGTGTTATATTTATATAATGGTAAATTGCAAAGGAGGTATTGGAGTTTTCTGTGTTTAGAATCTGCCTATTGACAAAGGGATGCATGATGAGTTAGAGTCACAGAACAGAATGCATTGCCTTCAACTTTGACCATAGAAAAATAATAATATAACAGGAACAAGAATGGGAAGCAGAAGAGGTGGAAAGAAGGGTAGATGTGCTAATTTCCCTGTTTCAGAGCAGGAGTCAGTAAATACTGCCTAAATTTGTTAAGTCAAGAAACATAGATTTAAGAAAGTGCGGGTAAACAACCACAAAAAAACCCCTAAAACTAAGAATATAATTATTAAAAATTATGCAATGAAGAGGAGTACAGGATATAAAATAATACCAAATGTCTTATACTTCATGATGAGGAGTCAATAAGATATGATCACAGTTCATCAATTTGGGTGTGGGTATAGTGTCAAATTAATGATAATCACTTGAAAAACCAAATTCAGAAATTCTCAGTGGTTGACACTGGGCACTGGGGAAGAGGACTTGTGAGTGGGACAGTGGAGAGTGATATCATTTTAATTTATGCAACTTTATATCACCTGATATTTCTTGAACATACTTTATTTCATAGTATTTTTCATGCATACCTTCTTATAGAAAAAGTCTAAAGTGATGTAGATAATGTTAATAGCTTATATTGGTGAATTCATTTATTAAAAAATATATTCATATAAAAAATGTATGCATATTTGAAAACATTTGCTATATATTTCTAGATTGTCCTGCAGGTGTATGTGTGTTTGTATATGTGTTTATGTGAGTGAAAGAGACAGTGTATTTAGTCCCCAGAAAAGAAAACTATTTCTTTTGGGAAACTTCCCTATTTGGGAGAATTGATGTAATACACTGAACACAGTCATAGCTGTATTTACTTAGCTCCTACACGTTATTGAATCTGCCTTTTTTTTTTTTTTTACTGTAAACTAATTTTAGGCTTGCATAAAAAAGTTTCAAGGGCTTCCCTGGTGGCGCAGTGGTTGAGAGTCTGCCTGCCGATGCAGGGGACTCAGGTTCGTGCCCCGGTCCGGGAAGATCCCACATGCCGCGGAGCGGCTGGGCCCGTGAGCCGTGGCCGCTGGGCCTGCGCGTCCGGAGCCTGTGCTCCGCAGCGGGAGAGGCCACGACAGTGAGAGGCCCGCGTACCGCAAAAAAAAAAAAAAAGTTTCAAAAAAAATAGAATCTCCTTATATCCCTCTCCGATTTTCCTATTGTTTGCATCTTACCATAGCACAATGATCAAGACCAGGAGATTGATATTAGACTGTTATTAACTAAACTGCAGAACGTATTCAAGTTTTACCAGTTTTTCCCCTAAGGTACTTTTTCTATTCCAGGATTTATCCAAGATTCCACTTTGTATGTAGTTCTAATTTCTCTTTGGTCTCCTCCAGTCTGTAATAGTTCTTTAGTTTTTCCCTGTCTTTCATGACATTGAAACTTTTTAAAAGTACTGATTGGCTATTTTGTAGAATGTTTCTCCTTTGGGGTTTGTCTGACGTTTCTAACAATGGGATTGAAGTTTCGCGTGTTTGACAAGAGTGCGACATATCAAGGGACTCATGATGTTGATGTGTCTTATTGTGATGTTGACCTTGATCTCTTGGAAATGCTATTTTAATGCTGCAGGAGAGTGGAAATACTGTTTATAGGGCATCAGCTATATACTAGGCACACTGCCTTCGTTCTTTCTGTAGTCCTCATAAAGATTCTGTAAAGTAAGTCTCATTATCCCCATCTTATTGAGTCTCTTTAAAAATATGTAGCTCACTCAAAGTCATAAAAGATTCGTCTGCCTCCAAAGCCAGGGCTTTCCCAGCACAGGATAAGCATTTGTTCAATACGGGAAACCATTAACAGTAAACCCAGCCCATGTAGCTGTGAGTTGCTGCCCTTCTAGAGTTTGAGTCTCAGTTTTCTTCTCCTCAAGGTAGAAGTGTGTGGAGTCACATTTTGAGATACAGTTTTCAGTTATTGATTAACCAAGTCAAATATTTAGTGATCAAAATTTATAGAAAATTCCATCTTGCACAGCATCGTAGTGCCTCTGATCTTTCCTCACCAAGATTTGCGATCTGATTTTCTTTTCAGTTATTATAATATAGAAGCCAAAAGACAAGTGCAAAATAATTTCCTAAATTGAAAACTGTGAGATGTTGTTTTTCACTCAGTCATATGTAGACAATACTTACATCAAACTAATTGTCTGAAAGGCAGTGATTTATTTCTCTCTTTAGATAATTTGTTTTCCAGGGAAGGAGACCATGCAAAGCATAATACCTGCATGGCACTGCCTGTACCCTGTGAATGTCCCTGCAGTATAATTTAAAGGGTTAACACTTCGATCTGAATGTAAAAGAATAAACAAAAAGTGGAACCCTGAAGAAAAGCAAAATGAGATAATGCATGGAAGGTGCATGGAAGGTGCATGGAAGGTGCTGAGCAGAGCGCCTGGTGCACAGGGAACACTCCATAAATTTTAGCTCTTCTCATTGCCACTGAAGCTGTCCTAGATGTCACTGTCATTTAACCCGGGGAAGGGAATATGTGGCTGGCTCATCCCCTGCTCTATGAGGCAAAATGTTAGACTGCTATAAATTCAGAAAGGAAGGTGGCTGGTCTCTGGCCAGGTTGGCAGCTGTTTATCTTCTGTAAGTGCTCTGGTGCTATTCCGTTGCAATATCATCCGAAAGCTCCATTATGAACCCCTTTGGGAGCAAGGTTTGGAGCTAAATCAAGGCCGTGGGGCAAGGAGTCAGTGAACTCAGTTCAACCACTTTTGCAGTTACTTCCTTCCCATCTGAGAGAGTGGCTTTCGCAAAAGTAATCATAGGGCAGGGTTTCTCAACCTCAGCGTTATTGAACTGTGGTGCCTGATATTTTGGGTGCTGTGGGAGGCTGTATACTGTAGGATGTTAAGCAGCATCCCTGGCCTTTACCCACTCGATGCCATTAGCACCTCCACCCCAGCTGTGACAACCCAAAAGGTCTCTAGACATTTCCAAGTGAATCTTGGGGCAGAAATCAGTCCTGTTGAAAACAGCTGCTAAAAGGTAATGAGTAATTCCGTACTCGAGATAAGTGATCATAGATTCAAAGTGGAAGTATTGGGAGGATAGGAAACAATATTTTTTGAGCAGTAACTGCTTTGACAGTAAGTTTCACAACACTTCTCTGAGGTAGTTTTTATTCCCCATTCATGGATGGGAAAACATAGACTCATAGGAATCAGGTGATTTACCCAACTGCCCACATAACTGTTCTCTGTTGGGATGGAGCTCTGACAACAAAGCCCATGGTCATTCTATTACACCTTCATGATTCTCAGTTCAAATAGAGAAGGCTCAGCCTCGTCACACAGTTTCTTCTGCCCAGGAATGGGAGAGTTACATTTACCAAGTACAACTGGTGATTAAGCTACTGTATCTCACCGTAAAATCTACCAGCCTCTATTCCGCTTCATGAGGCTATGGCAGGGACTCAGTTAAACTACATTTCTCCTTTACCAATTATCTTCCTATTTGGGTTTGCCAACAGGGGGCGCTAGAGGAAGGTTGGCAGGCAGGAGGAGGGGAGAGCGAGTGCCTTCTTCCTATAAGCTAGCTGTTCCTGACCCAGCTGATCCAGCCACGGCCACTGCTGAGCGCCTAAACTACTAACAGCAGAAGCCGACACTAGGTCTCAAATATGGCAACAGTCTTCCAGGGGACCAAACAGCCACCTGGTGGCAGGTTACTTACTCTGGATTCCTTCTGTCACCCACGGAGTAGTGTTCTCTCTTCACCTGAGCAGACATGTTTTCTGGATATTGATTTGCCTTCCCGGCCGATAATACTTCTGCCCGCACCACCATTTGTGCACACACAAAATGCTTTATTCACCATCGTGACGTCCCACAAAATCATTGCTTTCTGACCAGAAGTTCAGTTGACAGAAGAAAAAGTGTGGTAATGAGTGCATGGCCATGGAATTTACTGATCTTACCACAATGCCCCATCACCCAGAAGCAGCTGGTCTAATAGAAGGAAGGAAAACCCAACTAAAAGTTTAGTTGTGACCAGTTGGGAGATGAAGAAAAGATTGGGAGCTATCTCACAGGAGGTATCATGTGCTTTGAGTCGGCAACCAGCACCCATGTCTAACTCCCATAGGCAGAAATCATGGGCCCAGGAATCAAGGGATGGAAATGGGAGTAGCTCCTCTCACCATTACACCCAATATCCTACTCAAAGAATATCTGATTTTAAACCCATTACTTGGGTTCTGCTGGTTTGGAGGACTTCATTCCAAGCAGGAGACACAACCATGATTTCACTGAATTGGAAGTTGAGACTGGCACCACCATTTTGGACTCCTGATGACCCTGAATCCAAAGGCAAAGAAAGGTAAAGGTCTGTCCTGGTTGAGATGAATGATCCAGATTTAAGGGGAGATTGATCTGCTGCTACTCCATGGGGTCAGAGTAGATTACATCTGGAATCCAAGGGACCATCTGGGAATCCTTCTGGTGCTTTCTATGTCCAAGAGTAAGTTAATGGTAACAGTACTCTACCCCTTGCCCCCCCAAAAAACAGGCAGAACCACCCAACCAGGTAAAAGAATAGCAACTGGCTTACTCAGGGTAAAAGGAATATGGAATGGTATTGGCAGAAGGAAGTTATAAGTATCAGTGATAGCATTGTGAACAGTTATAGGTCTTCAGTTACAGAAATGAAGCCTTCAGTGACATTTTCTTCCTTGCCTCCATAACTGTGTATACATACGTGTATGTGTGTATATATAATACTAATTCCTTTTTATCTCTTTTCCCTTTTCACTTTATGTATGCATTGTTGGTGGTAGTTAACTTCAAATTTTAGTCCTTTTTTTTTTTTTACTTTGAAATAATTTTGACTAAGAAATTGCAAAATTTTGTCATAATTTAGCCTTTCACTTACAGAATATTCAAGTGTGATTGTGACTAAACTCAAGGAGTGATAAAATTCTCTGGAAAGAGAAATAGTGACTGCTAGCCAGAGATGACTACCATGATCGTTGGGGCTTTGTCTTTGCCCTTTTTTGAAGAGAAGAGGAGAATATCTTTGTTTAGGCAAAAGATAGTTGTATCTTGTTAGGCAGAATAATAAATTTGTTCATTTGGTTGCATGAAATTGAAAAGAGTGTGCATGGATCCTGATGTACCACAGGTCTGGATTCTGTCAGTTATTAGGCCAATGATAACTCAAATCCACCCTTCTAATAGACTCTGCTTTGGGACTAGAGCTCAGCAAACTACATTTCTCCTTTGCCAACTGGCTTCCTGTGAAGTTCAGATGGTAGGGGGAGCCAGACAGAGATGAAAAGGCTGGGGGAGAGAAAGAGAACACCTTTCTCCTTGCTGTTATTGTGCAACTGCAATAAACCTTTACCCCAGCAATGCAGTTGGTTCCAGCTTCCAACTTTTTTCTTCCATCCCCAAACCAGCTTTATCATATTACCTCAGAGGTACGAGAAGCAGTCAGATTGGGCACCTCATCAGTGGTCTGAGCCCTAGATCCACAGAGCCTCTCTTCCAAGCTTCTTTTTTTAAACAGATTTATTGAGATATAACTCACATACCATTACATTCACCCATTTAAAGTGTACAGTTCAGTGATTTTTAGTGTGTTCATGGAGTTGTGCAACCATCAAAACAATCTAATTTTAGAACATTTTCACCATCCCCCAAAGAAACCCAGTACCCATTAGTAGTCACTTTCCACCCCTCCTCCAGCCCTAAGCCACCATTAATCTGCCTATTATTTCTATGGATTTGCCTATTTTGGACAGTTCCTATAAATGAAATCATATAATTTATGGCCTTTTGTGACTGGCTTTTTTCACTTAATTTTTTTAAAGTTTATTCATGTTGTAGTATGTACTTCATTCCTAATGGCCGAATAGTATTCCATTGTATGGATATACCACATTTTGTTTAGCCATTTATCAGCTGATGGACATTTGGGTTGTTTCTACTTTTTCAGCTATTATGAATACTTCTACCACGAACATTTATGTACAGGTTTTATGTAGACCTATGTTTCCATTCTCTTGAGTATATACCTAAAAGTGGGGTTACTGGGTCATACGATATTTTCCAAGCTTTTTAATTCTGATAATCTCTGCCCCTTTATGTTATTCCCACAACCCCAGGAGTAGCAACTCCTTCCTGCAGTTATAATCAGTAGATTACCTCAGTGTTCCCTTTTCGATCTTTCTAACCTCCAATGACTGTGTGACCATCACCCTGTATTAAATTTCTTCAGTTGAAGTACTTACTATGGTTTCTCTTTTTCTGACTAAACCCTGGATAATACAGTCATATGAAGCATTATAATCAGTTTATCCATCTTCACTGATTAAGGAATAGAAATATCTTTAACTTCAGCAGGTGAGATAGAAATAATTCTCACACAATGAAGACTGTTAAACATCAACCTATATCCTGTAAGTCAGTAACATAATTTAATCGGAATCCACTGAATGAGTGGCCACCCTGAGATAACATTTTAAGCATCTGTCTGAAATAGTTTAAGGCTAGTACCACTTAAATTCTAGAGGAAAATCCATTCCTTCCTTTCTTCCTTCCTTCACTCATCCATTTATTTGATAATTATTTACTTATCACTCCATTTGTGCTATGTACTGTTCTAAGTGCTGGTGATAAAATAGTGAATAAATTGGACAAAAATCTTAATAATCATAGAATTTATATTTTAGTGGAAGAGAGATAGAAAACAAGTAAGTATAAATGTGTCAGATGGTGAATAGTGATATGGAGAAATTTAAAGAATGTAAGGAAGATAGGGAGGGCTGGGTTGAGGGTACATTCTTAAATAGGTTGATCAGGAAAGATTTCACTGTAAAAGTAACATTTCAACAAACTCCTGGTGGAGATGAAGGAGAAAGCATGTGGATATCTGGGGGAAAAGAATGTTCCAGGCAAAGCTAACAGCAAGGCTTCACTCTCAAGGCCTTGAGTTGGAAGGATGCCTGGTTTGTTCAAGGAATAGGGAGGAGGCCAATCTGGCTGGACTTGAAACCAGGGGGAGAGCTGTAAGAGAGAATGTTAGAGAGACGGTGAAAGTTCAATCCTGTAGGGCTTTGTATGCCATTATAAGGACTTTGGTTTTATTATGAGTATGATAGGAAGCCAGTGGAAGGATTTTAACAGGGAAGTGATATGGCTTAACTTACATTTAAAAAAAGTTTTTTATACAGCAGGTTCTTATTAGTTATCTATTTTATACATATTAGTATATACATATGTCAATCCCAGTCTCCCAATTCATCCCACCACCCCCACCCCCCCCACACCCCTGCTTTCCCCCTTTGGTGTCCATATATTTGTTCTCTACATCTGTGTCTCTATTTCTGCCTTGAAAACCAGTTTATCTGTACTATTTTTCTAGACTCCACATATATGCATTAATATACGATATTCGTTTTTCTCTTTCTGACTTACTTCACTCTGTATGACAGTCCCTAGGTCCATCCATGTCTCTACAAATGACCCAATTTTGTTCTTTTTTATGGCTGAGTAATATTTCCTTGTATATGTGTACCACATCTTCTTTATCCATTCATCTGTCGATGGGCATTTAGGTTGCTTCCATGACCTGGCTATTGTAAATAGTGCTGCAATGAACATTGTGCTGCATGTGTCTTTATGGTTTTCTCTGGGTATATGCCCAGCGGTGGGATTGCTGGGTCATATGATAATTCTATTTTTTGACTTGACTTACATTTTAACAAGATGAATCTAGCTTCTGTGTTGAGAATAGACTGTGGTAGTGGGGATATATGTATATGTATAGCTGATTCACTTTGTTATAAAGCAGAAACTAACACACCATTGTAAAGCAATTATACTCCAATAGAGATGTTAAGAAGAAAAGAGTTACTGGTGATTGATCACTTGGTTAAAGGATTACCCAGAGTCTAAAGCAGTATATAGTTCTCAACTCTGGTTGCACATTCAAATCGCTTAAGGAGCCTTTAAGACATGCTAATGCCCAGGCCCCATTTCAAACCAACTGAATAACGATCTCTGGAAGTTGCAACTGGGCATCAGTATTTTGAAAGCTTTCCGGGATTAATCTAAATGTGCATCTGAGGTTGAGAATCACTGCACTAAAGCAAGAGTGGGCTAATTCCTACCAGCCATTTGTTTTTTGTTAATAAAGTTTTATTGGAACACAGCCATTTCTGTATATATTGTCTATTGCTTGTTTCACACAACAAAGGCAGAGTTGTGAGCTGCAACAACTGTGTAGTTGAGTAGTGTGACAGGGACCATGTGGCCCACAGAGCTGAAAATATTTACTGTTTGGCTCTTTACAGAAAAAGTTTGGCAACCCCTGATCTGAAGAAAGGAGAGACATGGAAAACTCAAAATGTGCAGCAGTCCATTGTTTGCAGCATTTTTTCAGGAATATATGTAGATAAAGCAGCTGTTGAAATTATTCTGACAGTTGGTGAAAAAAATTTATTCCACTTAATAAAATTTTATTGACATGCAACTTCTCAGAAGCACACTCTTGAAGGGGGCACCATTGTTAAGCCCTTGACTCGCAGCTTTGAGCCCACCACTGTGATGCTGGAGCTGGCATTCTGCAAACTACATTTCAGTTTGCCAGCGGCTCTGCATTAGGCTCTGCCAATAGGGAGCACTAGAGGAACATTTCAAGCCTGGAGGAGGAAGAAGGGATTTGCCCCTTCCTGTTTGCTTTTATTTCTGTCAGCATCATTCTAGCAATGCTGCTTTATCCTAGCCTTGGCAGTTCATTCCAGTAGTAAAGGTTGATTCCACTTTGAAATTTTGCTGACACTCTCAGAACTAGCCTCACAGTGTACCCCTGGAGATATCATCACTCACAGGCAGAGTCCTTTTCTTAGAGTTCTAGGTCCCAGCCTCATGTGCCCCTGCTCCAAGCTCAAAAGACACCAACGCCAGCCAAGCGTTGCCATCTCCCCAGAGACCTGTGTCCCTCTTCTGTGGGGCCCCTCCTTCAAGCTTCTAAGTTTTAATAAAGCCACAACCTCTTCTCTTTCTCCTCCTCCTCCTCCTCCAAGCCGTACAGGTAATAATACTTCCTACAGTTGCTACCTCCATGATATGTTTCCTCTTTGCCTTTTAAGTTTTCCAATGCCTGAGAATATTATTTATATTAAATTCTCTCTGTTAATATTACTGGTTTGGTTTCTATCTCCTGCGTGTGAGAGAGCTATTGCCTACTGTAGTGATCGTAAGTTATCATTGTACCCTGTATTCTCTAAAGATTGATGGATTCAAACTGTTGTGTGGGAAATGGAATGCCTAATTTGAAGATATTATGCTCTCTCTAATATAATCTACCTACATATTCATTAATAATGTCTTATTTATGCACTACATAAAAGAATGGGCTTTGTCACTGTGCATAATATGGATCATGACTTCTGAGGAAATGCCTTTTACTCTTGTTGGGAATTAATGAATAAGAATTCACTGCATGTTTACAATACTATATGCTGCAAAGCTGCAATCTGATGACTCTAGGGGACATCCCACCCCAGCCCAGTCACCCCTAAAAGATAAGGGTCAGACAGAACATGGGTGAATCAGATAACTTCTATCCATTCACAGTACCCAAAATGTAATAAGTCATTTCATCTTTGTAAATAAGCTGAATACAGGACTTTGTTAAGATGGCGTCAGAGCCAAGAAAGGGACAAGTGAACTAGAGACAAGCACATCTGTGGCTTCTGTTTGGTCCATGCTTTGTTCTCAAACATTCATCTTCATGCGCAGGTTCAGCA
>NW_006784898.1:683995-694488 GCF_000442215.2 Lipotes vexillifer | reverse complement strand
CCCGTGTCCCCTGCATCGGCAGGCGGACTCTCAACCACTGCGCCACCAGGGAAGCCCTCGAACATTCATCTTTTAAGCTGATTCGTATTGACTAGCTTATTTCCATTTCTCAGTTTTCTTTTTGAAAATGGCTACTTTACTACCATTGACTACAAAGAAAAAAAGGGGACAATTAAACACTGGATTTGTAGAATAAAGGGTCAGCAAATGACAGTCCACAGGCCAAACCTGGCTTGCCACTTTTTTTGTAAATAAAGTTTTATTGGAAGACAGCCAAGCCCATTTGTTTACTATTATCTATGGCTGCTTTCACTAAAATAGTAAAACTGAGTAGTTGCACCTGGGACTACATGACTCACAAAGCCAGAAATATCGACTCTCTGGTCTTTTACAGAAGTTTGCTGACCCCTGACAGGAGGAGTCGGTGTCCGTCACTACAGTGGCATGTGCCAGTCATTAGGGTGTCAGTCACAGGGCCCAGGAGAAACTCTGGTTCTCAAGCTTTCCTTGGCAACTATGTGGTCAAATTTGAATACCCTGCCAGCCCCTCTGCACCTATCAATCCCCTACTCAGCTTCTAAGATCCCGTGTATAATTTCTCTGTGTCATTCAAACTTCCCTGACTGTGCTTGGTGTCATGCCTGTCCCTTCTACTATCCATTTGTCTCCAGCTGAATTCGTAGGATCTTTTAGAAATTGCAAGGAATATTATTCATCCATCTCTTAAAATACACTTGGCGAGGGCCTTGCACAGAGCACTAATTAGTAATTACGGTTTCATTGATCAACACTATCCAGAGGGAACCATAAAGCTGTCTCAGGCACCAGTGCATTTGTTTACCTTAGAAAAGAGTATTTGAGTTGTCGTCACCTGCTATTGTGTGCATCCTATATATCGGGAACTGCCTTCAAGTCACCATCACCAAAATAGATCTGGTAATTATTAGTTAAAAGACTGGGCCATATAAAAAATGAGGAATAGGCAAGAAGGTTATTCATCTTCGTAACTCTCATATTCCTACCTAATTCCTGATTATATTAAGCATAAAGGTATATGTGCTAAAAGAAATAAACTGAGGCTCCATTTGTTGTCTTTCATTTTTTCCCTTTTGTAACTCGCTAAGATTTGTTTTCTTCAAAAGCTGTGCGCCACAACTACTGAGTCGGCACTCTAGAGCCCGTGAGCCACAACTACTGAGCCCACGTGCCTAGAGACCGTGCTCCATGACACGAGAAGCCACCGCAATGAGAAGCCTGCACACCGCAACGAAGAGTAGCCCCCGCTCGCTGCAACTAGAGAAAGCCCGCGCACAGCAACAAAGACCCAACGCAGCCAAAAATAAATAAATAAAATAAATAATTTTTTTTAAAAGTCATTTCACTGTGTCTGTTCAAGTAGGACTTGGATTGTAATAAGCTTTCAGTAAATATTTAGCCTACAAATTAAATAATACGCAAACACAATTATGTGTGTGTATATATACAGATGTATTTATATAAATATCACTTAGATTGTGTTAAAGAGAGTTATAGGGCCAACCATACCGTCAGCAGAATATTTGGTATCCTATATGCAATGATATAAGGAAATCCAAGATTACTCAAAAATTTCTCTATAAACGCCTGAAATTCTGAGATGGATAATTCAATCCTTTTTTGGTAATAAGAGGTCCATCAGAACATCACTTCCATGAAATCAGGGACAATGCAATGCCTTGTTCACCAGTGTATTCACAGTCAATGTCACAGTGCCTGGCATAAACAGACTCAACCGTTTGATGTATAAATGAATGGAAAGCATTACCCTCTACAGGCAAATGGCCTTGGGACCTCAATCCACAAGAATCTTAGACCTTCATGATGAGTGAGTTTTTTCAGATTAACTATATTCCTAAAAGATTTATCTGATCACAGCCCACAGAATGGGAGAAAACATTTGCAAATGATATGACTGGCAAGGGATTACTCTCTAAAATGTACAGACAGCTCATGCAGCTCAACATCAAAAAAATGAACAACCCAATCAAAACATGGGCAGAAGACCTAAATAGATGTTTCTCCAAAGAAGACATACAGATAGCCAACAGGCACATGAAAAGATGCTCAACATCACTAATTATTAGAGAAATGCAAATCAAAACTGCACTGAGGTACCATCTCACGCCAACCAGAATGGCCATCATCAAAAAGTCTACAAACAATAAATGCTGGTAAGGGTGTGCAGAAAAGGGAACCCTCGTACGTACCGTTGGTGAGAATGTAAATTGGTAAGAGTCGCTATGGAGAACAGTATGGAGGTTCCTTAAAAAACTAAAAATAGAGCTACCATATGATCTAGCAATCCCACTCCTGGGCATATATCCAGAGAAAAACATGGTTTGAAAGGATACATGCACCCCAGTGTTCATTGCAGTGCTGTTTACAATAACCAAGACATGGAAGCAACCTAAATGTCCACTGACAGAGGAATGGATAAAGAAGATGTGGTACATATATACAATGGGATATTAGTCAGCCATTAAAAAGAATGAAATAATGCCATTTGCAGCAACATGGATGGACCTGGAGATGATCATACTAAGTGAAGTAAGTTAGAGGAAGACAAAAATCATATGATATTGCTTATATGCGGAATCTACAAATAATGATACAAATGAACTTATTTACAAAACAGAAACAGACTCACAGACTTAGAGAACAAACTTATGGTTACCAAGGGGGAAGGGTGGGGGGAGGAGGGATAAACTGGGAGTTTGGGATTGACATGCACACACTGCTATATTTAAAATAGATAACTGAAGAAAAAAAAAAGCCAGGAAATGAAAGGCGTGTAGAGTTGTTGAGAACCTGTCCTCCTCCTTGCTATTAAGGGAAATTATACTATTATCTTCTCTTGGAGATTTTTCAGAATAAGTGTAGGTGAACAACCTCTAAAGAAAATGAAGTAACCCAACTAGGGCGAGTGACATTTTTCACTAGTGATAATCCCACAGACAGTGAAAGGCAGCAAGCTGCTGAGATCCCCATGAATGGTGACCACTACTTGAAATGAGCAGCTCCAAACGAGTCTCTTATCTCAGCGAGCTGAAAGAAAACAAGACTAGGAAGGGAGGGTGACGTTCCAAAGTTCTGTACAAATATTGCTAGCTCTTGGAGTGCTCCCCATTTGTACAATCAAGCAATGTTTCTTCAAGGGACGGCTTTGTCATACAAAATGGTCTTCAATCTTGGGGACTAAGAAAATGCTCCTGATAAATTTAATCTAGTTAAAATGCAGGCACCATTTATCACGAATAGGATAGGAAAGATAAATGTATCTGTGTCGTTTTACCTTTGGAGGCTCTGGCTTCAGCACAAAAAAAGTTAGCACATGAGTTCTCAGCATCCGGTCCTCACCCTTGTCTGTGCATTGGCGTCACCTGGGTCCCACCCCCAGAGTTTCTGATGGAGTTGGTCTGGAGTGTGGCATGATTTTTCACAGCTCCCCAGATGACTCTGTTGTACAACCAAGTAGGGGGACAAACCATCCCAGTTTGCCCAGGACTGAAGGGCTTCCTGGGATGTGAGACTTTCAGTGCTAATGGCAGCAAAGTCCCAGGCAGACTAGGAGAAGTAGGTCACCCTAACCACTGTTGTAAGAAGTGTGTGTTTGATGGGGTTTGATGGAGGTATGGAGGGAGGGGAGCAGCGCATGTGTTTTAGCCATGGCAAGGTTGGCTACAGAGCCAGTTACCTACACAGAATCACAGAAGGTATCTAAAATAGATTTGTGTCAGATGGCATGTTCTGAATTTTATCATGTACGATTTCTTGGAAAGGCCAATACTCTTCCTATTTCCTTCTTTCCTCTGGCTTTTGCAAGTATGATCTTGTCCCTAAATGAAAATCTTGTTCCTGAAAAGAAAGCTTCCATAGCAACTGGATTCCCTCCCAGGAGCCTGTGCTTTGGGAAGTTCAGCCCCTTCCTTTCCATTAGGTCAATGGTAATTGATAGTTGCCAATATTGGCCAAAATTTCAGTCAGAGGGATTGCAGTGTCACTCCTTTACAAGTCTGTCTAATCCAGATTCCGACACACTTCAAGGGCAACTAGGTAATGATTGTGACTCCTCGCCCAGATCACTCTGTCTGGGGGAGTCTCCAAGTAAGGGGTGCATGACCACCCTCTTTCTAGGAAAGACCGACAGAGAAATGCCAGTAAAGAAAATCCAAATCTCATCACAAAAAAAGAACTCCTTTAATGTTATAAATAATGATGCTTTCAAGGGATATACCAAAGCAGGAGACTGATCCCAACTCAACCCCAATATGGCAAAACTATGGGGGCTGCAGGAGGTTGAGGACAGAAGGAAATGTCAGCCAGGAGACGCCTCTTCTGACCATTGGCTGAGAAGTGAGCTCTGCTGGCAAAAAGGGCCCTCCCCCCACCTGCCAAGTGTAGAGACACTCAGAGGAGGTCTCCGTGGCACGAAGCAATCCTTCACTACCATTCAAACACCTTTCTTCTGATACTTGTGGAGTGAGGAAAATCAGCCCTCCTGTATAAGCTTGCTCTTTTCCAAGCTAGAGTCTTCCTTTCTGTGTGTATTCTTTCTAGGACTCATTTTGTGATCAGGCTCATCTCAGTGCTTTTCCTGTGAGCCTACTTAGGGGCTTTTAGGCTGGCAAGACTGGCCCTTAAATAGTAAAATAAGACGAGAGAATTGGCACCACCTTTTGTGAGATGAAGCACCTCTTCTGGAATGAACAGAGCTGAGGTAGTGGCAAGGGTTAGCTGCCATGTCCTATGTGCTATTTCTGGTTAATGCTGCTGCTGCTTTATATAGAGTGAGATAGATATTCAATCTACGTTCCTCAGCTCATCTACGCAACTATTTGATTTTTATATAAAGCTGCTAGTGTGTGTCTAAAGTTACTTACCAAGCTTGTTGAACCTGTGTTAGCTTCCTGGGTTTCTCACACAAGTCACAGAGTCCCATCACTTTGCATAGCAATCAAAGAAAGGGATGCCTCCCCACCATGTATGCTCTTCCCTCACCTGGTAGCATGGCGAGGGACTTTGACATTGACCTTGCTCTTGTGTAAGATAAAGAAGGGTTTTTTTGTTTGTTTCTTTTTTTAAGTTTGAAGGTTTTATATTACTTTACCTTCATGTCTGTCGCTTTAGAAAATGATTTACGAGGAATAGGAAATGCAGGAGTCTTTAAGCTGTGACCAGCATCTGTGCAGGGTAAATTCTGTCCTACCTGAGCAGAAGGAATTTTCTAGATCATGAATCAGAGCAGGGGGCCTGGTGTAAGCTGGGCTCCAGGGGAGAGAAGCAGCATGGACCTGGCAACCTGTCAGTACCACTGAGCATCACCGCCTGTGTTAACGGGGAAGAGCCCCCAGGACAGCAGGAGGATGAAAAAAATACAAAGAAAGCAGAACAAATACAAACAGAGGAGATGATCTAATTAAAATAGTGTAACTGAAGAGATGACTTCCATTGCATTAAGGGTATTTTTAGAAGCACTGTGCTGGCATTTTATTCCTGAAAACGCCCACTCCTCTCCCCAGTATATTAAAAATCTCTAGGTGCCTTCCCAAGATTGGAGATTGGCCAATTCTTGCCGGCTCTTGCTTAGAATAGGAACAGGATGTGCTGTGTCTGCTATTTGAAATCTTGATTTTTGTTTCATCCTTTCCTTAACACCCAAGTTAGGATTTATGAGGTCACACATGCTGTCTAGGTAGACTTCCGTTTTGTTATCATTTTCCCCATTTATTCTCATTTTTATTTCTAGGCCACCAAAAACACAGAATTCAGCCCACTAACACAATGAAAAATATATATGTATGTTGGCTGGGAAGAATCCAAATCTGATTACTCTAGTTCTTTATGGAGACTATTTTATGAAGGAATAGAAGCTGTAATAAAGTGTTCTTCCCACTTATAGCAATTTAATTAAAAAGACTTAAAGTTATTGATTTTTTTAAAAACCATTAAAAGGCACCCATGCTGCTGATTCCAGGCTGCTGCTGGCAGACTATGCACTCATGGAGCATAATTTTCCATTTCCTCCAGTACAATGAAACCCTTTATTAAATGCTTTCTCACTGTGGACAGATTGGTTTATAGTTGAAGCAAGCAGGGATTTATAATCCCTTGCCGCTATTTGCTTACCCTTCAATTCAGATTCCGCCAGCACCACACAGATTTATCTCCTTAGCTTTTAAAGAACTTTGGATTTGGGGTGATTTCATTTCACAGCTGAAGCAGGCTCAACAGAAGAGACTGTGCCAACCAAGTGGAGTTACCATTGGGCTGCTTGAGTGTCCTTAGAACATGGCAGTCAGCTTTCTCCAGAGCAAGTGATCCAAGTAAAAAGTCAGGGAGGAAGCTGCAGTGCCATTTAAGACCTAGTCTCAGAAAGCACACACCATCACTTCTGCCATATACTCTTTGTAAGAAATAAGTCACTAGGTCAGCTCCTACTCATGGGAATGGGAAGTGGGTTCCATCTCTTGAGGAGAGGAAATGAAAGAATTTGTGGACATATTTTAAAACTGCCACACACTTGCTTTTCCCTCTACCTGAATTCCTCCTATAAATGCTCAAAGATCTCACTTCTCCACTTTATTCAAGCCTTAGCTCAAATGTCACAACTATAAAGAGGTCTTTCTTGACCCCTCGTTCCATCTAAAATATTATCCAAGTCCCTCTCTACACTATTTCTCTGCTTTAGTTTTCTTCAAAGCATTCTATCATCACCTGACATTATTCATCTATCTATGTTCATCTATCTCTTAATAATCGCCCTCCTCCACTAACAAGGAAGCTTGATGGGGGCAAGAGATTTTGTGTCTTATTCATCATTGTATCTCCAGTGTCTAGAACACAATAATTGCATAATAAATTCTCATTATTAAATGGATAAACTCATTCCTTTCCTCATGTAGCAAACAATTATTGAAGATGAATTATTTGAAAAAAGAAACCAGGCCATAGGGAAAGGGGTTTATACTAGGAGATAGGATGAAAAGATTATTAAAACAAGTTCTCAAGTTCAAGTAACGTTTTCCAAAATGAGTTGCCCAGAGTTTTAATAGGCGCTGCTCAAAGAAAGGGTTCTACAGTTAATGAGAAACATTGGTTTAAACAAAATTAAACGTTTTTTGTTACTCCACAGCTTCTCAAAGCTTTTAATATGCTGATGTGCCATGTAAATCCCCAAAAAGGAGGGGTAAAATAAATTCCACTTTCAAAAATTATTTGAATATGACATTTTCTTTCATTGAACCCAGATGCAAGAGTCAGCATTGAAAAGGTGAAATGAGTTCTTGAGACAAAAGAGGTGACTTAACGAGAAATCGAAATTTAGATCAGTGAGAAGTATATAATGACCGGGAGGAGGGGGAATTGGAAAGTCCAGCTCAGTCTTCCGGATATTCTACGGGAGTGATGCTAAGGCCTTGACAGGTAAAGAAAATGCTGTAAAAGCTAGAAAGGAAGTAAAAGAACAGCAGAGCCACTGAAAGGGCCAAGTACAGGAAACAGAGGCTAGATTTGGAGCAGTCCCAGCCAGTACATTTTCACGACTTTCTCCACCCAAGCAATGACCGCTGCATGTGAATGGAGAAAGCAAATTAAAACGGAACTCGGCGGCTTCAATTGACCTAACAAAGTCTCCACATAAGTTCAAGGAGAAAAAAAGTTCTAGGGCTTCCCTGGTGGCGCAGTGGTTGGGAGTCCGCCTGCCTGTACAATCATCCATTAATCACCTACAGTAGCTCAGATATCCTGTGGATCATACAGAAATAATATATTCTTTGCCTCAGGGATTTTCTATTGCACAATGAACTTGTCAATATTTTTCCTTCTATTTTGCCAAATGTTTAAAATAAAAATCAATCTAAAAGGAAACAAAATATATGATGAAATCCTCTGAAAAAACACTGACATAGCAATGATAAAGCTCAACTATCTCCCCAAATTTTGCACCCCAACTTGCTTGGCATACATAGAAGAAAAGGCAAATTTCTCAGGTATAATTTCTAGGCCAATGCAAAATTTCCAACTTTATAGGTCAGGAACCTGTAACTTTTCTGCATACCTCAGACTACTGGATATCCAGGTCTTCCAATCATTTGTATAGGGAAGCATATTCTGATTCAAAGTGCAGAAGCTGTTTGTAGGAGTAGATTCTGAACAGAGAACTCCTATCCACCACATAGGAAAAAAAAAAAAAAAAAAAAAAATTCTAAAGATCACGTAGGAAGTGGTGAAAGGGTGCACCCGGAGTGAAAATGGGTAAAAGGACAAGCCAGGTCCAAACCTGTCATGAAAAATAAAGAAGGGGAAGAGAACAAACGGCAACATGAGGCTGGGGGAACCAGTGGGAGAGAGATGGCTGATAAAGATCTCAGGGTCTAAAGAGGTAAGGTGTGGATTCAAGGTCATGCCTATGGGCTGCTCTGATGGATGGAGAGATTCACATTGGGAATACACTCGGGAATGCCTGTGACAGAAGGAAGGCGAAGGTGCTTGAAGGATCAGCTTGCACATTTCCTTGGTTCCTCATACACCCGTCTGTTCTCTTCCAGTGTCCTTCCGGTGCAGGAAGCCTTCATCTTTGAGTCCTCTGCTCGAAGCTCTGTGTCTGGAGCACAGCGGGATCGTCGGAATACCTGATGGGTGAGTGGATGAAAGCCTGCATGGATAAGCAGGTAACGAGGACGGTATTGACACTGTCGAGGGTGTTGCCAGGACAGTGGAGGACACAAACACAGGGCCCTGTGCAAATGTCACTGATGTCCGTGTTGTGAAGTCTGCATTTAGGGAGGCTTGCTGAAAAGCTCACGGTCATTTTCATCTCGGTGCATTCCGGATGTTGGTATCTTGACTTAACTGATCGGATTCCTAAGCACAGCTTTTAGCCCATTACTCCATACCTTGCCTGTCTCAATTTCTGTTCTTCCCATGGAAATCGCCATGACTTATGGTGATTAGAGCCTAAAGAACTCCTCCGGTCTCTTGGCTGCCCCAGGCCCTGACCTAGGCCGGCAAACACCCTGGGAACCCTGGCCAAAGAAAGAAAAGGTTCTTTGGAAAAAGTTTCATGCTTAATAGTAAGGATTTGAAAAACCATGAATGAAGGGATCACACATAGCACATATCAAGTCTCTTAGCCCCAGTATCACTAACCATAAATGAAACTTCAAGACACTAGGAGATCAAACATGCACTTCTCAGACTCCGGTGGATGTTAGAATTATGTGAATACCTTACTGTCCGATTCCCATTCGGTAGGAATTGGAGGAACCCAGCCTTCTGCATTTTAACAAGCCACCTCAGTGATTGTCCTGTAGGTAGAGTCTCAGATATGTTGAGAAATGCCACTCCAAGCTTTTTGCCAATGAATTCCAGTATTGGAGAGATTTGGGGACAGCAATGTAGCCCAGAAGACGGGACTTGTCAGAAAACTCAGTGAGCATAGCAACAGCACTGGTTTTTTTCGGAGATAGGATATTTTTTGGAGGAGGTTTGACGTGATGAGACTGAGGACGCAGATCCAGAACCCCAGCCATACCTCCGGGTGGCCCTGCCCTTGAGTTTACCCACCCCGCCCCCGCTGCAGCCCCCCACCCCCGACTCCAGCTGATGACACCTCCGAGGGGCACTTTGGGGAGGGGCCCAGGGAGTTTTCTCAGAACACTGATGACAGAGGGCAACTGCTCTTGACACAAAACGTTACATAAAAAGCAGAGATCTCCGCCTTTTCCCAAGGAGTGTGCTTTGCTCTTGTCTGGGCTCCAGCAGTGCAAGAAGATGGAGACTGCCTCTGGGCACATTCACCAGCTGATAAGAATCCACAGCAGGGCCCTGGCCAGCACTTACATTTCTTTTTTCCCAGAAGCTCATAAAGCACCTTGGCTGACCCTTCTCCATCACCTCCTAAAAAGACAAAAGCACTGTCACCAGCTTAGCCATTAGCAGGGACGCGATCAATTCTTTGATTTTCTCTCGGGCTAGTTTATATCTATGTCAGGGAGGGAATTAGCATCCACATCACGTGTGAATTTCCTTCCCTTTCCATCTCTCTCACTGTGAGCAAACCCCTCCAGGTCCCTGCATCCATTCACAAAGTCACAAAGTTTCCAGCATCCTTGAAGTTGGCCCCAGTTCTCCGGCAACCAAAACCTCGGAGACACTCACGGGCCTTTTTTGACAGCAGCTATATTTCTTTGTGCACATAGAGCAGAAGAAAAGAGGGAAGCCCTCCTCTGGGGAGAAGGTTATAAAGTGTCATCAAATCTGCTCCTGGTCTCCGACACAAAAGCTCAGAACTAGCCATAGCGATCTGCAGTGGTCTCCACCTTTGTCTAAGAAGCAGGCAGTAATTGATTTGACCTGCTTTATGGGGACAATCTCCCAGGCATGACTGAGTGCTAATTGCTACTAATGAGGTGGCATTTTTAACTGGCTGTGGTCTTGGCCTTCCTGTCCTCCTT
>NW_006784898.1:674309-683985 GCF_000442215.2 Lipotes vexillifer | reverse complement strand
CCCCTGCCACTGGGTTGCGTGTACACCTTCCAGCGAGCCCTCGGCCATAAGCTCCACTTCCCCAGCTGCTGAGGGTTGTGTTAAGAAGGGCAAGTTCCGCTGCCTTTCAAAAGGGCGAATCTGCCTGAATGAGCAGCGTGTAAAGATGCACTGAGGCAATGCTGCTCTTGGGGAAAGGAACTCTAAATGTTACAGGATCCCTGGAAATTACTTTCCTAATGACTTTTACTGATTCCACCCATTTCCCTGCATTCATCTCTCTCACCCAAAGAAAACTCCACAAGCCCCAGTCCATGAAGAATGTTTTCTTGCTAACAGTTATTTGGGAGGCTAAGTTTTACATCAGTGCCTTTGTGGCTCAAAGTTGCCATGTGATGTTGAAGCCGAATCCGGCCTCTGTACCGCGACACCGAATTAAATCTCGGAGACAGAGCTGTGGGTGAAGTAGAAAAGAACAGCTTTATTGCTTTGCCGGGCAGAGCAGTGGACTAATGCCCTCGAAACTGTGTCCCAACCTGGAGGGACTAGTGAGGAGTTTTATCGTAATGGTCCAAAGAGGGCGTGATCAGCTCCTGGAAGTTCTTCTGATTGGCTTGTGGGGAGCTAAGTGGGCGTCAGCATCATCAACCTTCTGGTTCCAGCTGGTCTGGGGTCTACGTGCTTGTGGGCAGCATGCAGTTAACTTCTCCCACCTGGCGGGGGTTTCAGCATCTGCTAAACAGCTCAAAGATATTGTTATGTGTGTGTGTCCCTTGAGGGGAACCAGGACCCTGCCCCAAGGCGGCACTGTTGTTTCTTTTGACTGCCTCTCCTTTGTCTCCGCATCCCCTCCCTTCCCTAATTAGCATCTGTTTGAACCTGCCCTTAGGAACTCAGGGAAGGTCATGGAGGCTGACTGAAGCCTATTTCCTGTAATCAGGAAATGGGGGACACGGAAGGGCTTTTGTGCCCAGAAGCCCCACAGGGTCCTGCTCGGTATCACTGTTACTGCTACCACAGATTACCCCCTAGTATATTTGCATTGTGTTAGTTAGGCAGGGGAAAATCCCTGTTACAACAGGCTGGGAGCTGTCTTTGGTACCACTGGTGGTACAAATGGGGGAAAGAGTGTGGCAGGGTTTATGAAAGAAAAGAGAACTTTTTGAAACATCGAGGATTCCAAATCAACAGAACAGCTCAAGAAAATAAACAACAGAGTAAATTCAAGAAAATAAAAGGAAAAGCACAACAAAGGTAGGAGAGGAATTCAGAAAATAGAAAATGAACAATAGAGTCAACAAAACAAAAACCCTGCTTTATGAAAGAAATTAGTAATAAACAAGCCTCCAGCAAGACAGATATATGGATAAAGAGAGGATATGCCAATAAACACTATTATAACCACATAAACCAAAGATAATGGAGATGTATAAAAATCATGAAGAATTCGATGAATAAATTTCTGCCAGTAAATATAAAAATGTAGGTGCAATGGAAATTTTCTAAAATGTTATAAATTACGGTAACAGACTAATAATGGTAATCAGTATCTGTGTTCTTCTTTTCTTACTAGGCACGCACCTAACTCTGTTACCTGGGTGCTCTTGCAATTACATATGGACAGTGACTGATTTCTGGTCAACAGACTGGCCCAGAAAAATTTTCCAAACATTTATATATATATTCAGATACCAATAAGAAGAGAAAACTGTCAAACTCACTTTGCGTAGTATGTTATCTTTTGTTCTGTGCTAATAACCATTTTAACAGGTGTGAGTTGATATCTCATTGTGGTTTTGATTTGCATTTCCCTGATGATTAGTGAAGTTGAGCATTTTTTTAACTATACGTATTGGCCATTTTTGTGTTTTCTTTGGAGAAATGTCTATTCAGTTCCTTAGCTCGTGTTTTAATTGAGTCAGTAGGTTTGTTTTTGCTGTTTTTCGTTTGTTTGTTTTACTATTGAGTTATAGGAATTCCTAATATTTTGAGGATTAACCCCTTATCAAATATATGATTTGCACATAAATATTTTCTCCCATTCTGTAGTGTTGCAGTCCGGGAGCCACACGCCTGGAGTCGAGTTCCCCGGTAAATGCGACCCGTGTCCCAACCAAGGATACCTGAGAATCACCAACACCAAGTAGAAAGATTAGCAAAGGATTTATACAAGTATAGAAGCTTACACAAACTCTCCGGACAGGGTCCCACTCGGAGAGAAGTGAGTGAGACCCCGACTAACAGTCGGGCGAGGCTTTTATACCCTTCACAGGGCGGGAAGTCCCCAAGGCGGGAGGGAGCTGTTTAATTTTTGAATCAACCAATCAGGAACCCGGTTCTTCCAGCCCCCAAGCAAGCAAGCAAGTTTCTTACAGAAGCCAAAATGTGCTGTTAGCCCTGAAGCTGTTCTTCCGTTTCTTTTGTCACAGTAGGTTGCCTTTTCACTCTGTTGATTATTTCCTTTGCTGTGCAGAAGTTTTTTAGTTTGATGTAGCCCTACTTGTTTGTTTTCATTTTTGTTGCCTATGCTCTTGGTGTCATATCCATGAAACCATTTCCAAGACCAATGTCATGAAGCTTTTTCCCTACATTTTCTTCTAGGACTTTTCCCTTTCAGGTCTTATGTTTAAGTCTTTAATCTATTTTGAGTTGGTTCTCGTGTGTAGTGTAAGATAAAGGTCCAATCTCACCCTACATTTTCTTCTAGGACTTTTCCCTTTCAGGTCTTATGTTTAAGTCTTTAATCTATTTTGAGTTGGTTCTCGTGTGTAGTGTAAGATAAAGGTCCAATCTCATTCTTTTGCATGTGGATATCCAGTTTTCCCGCACCATTTCTTGAAGAGGATGTCGTTTTTTTATTGTGTGCTCTTGGCTCCCTCATCAAAGATCAGTTGACTGTTACATATCAATTCTTGACCAGCTATCATTAACAGTTAATCTTGTAGAGGGCAAAAATGACCTTTGCTATTTCCTTTGTAATGTTTAATATACTTATCCCATTATTTGGTTGGTTCTACCAGACTCTGACTCTTTGAGCGTAGATTCTGTGGCTATTTCATCTTTTAGTTACTACAGTATCTATCAATAGTTCATTGCCTATAAGTGCTGAATAAATATTTATTGAATGAAAAAAGACTGAATATAATTCATCCAAAATTATAAATGCTTCGGATACTATTGCAATATGCAGTTCCTCTCCTTTACATACAAAGGTGACACTTTGAATTAAAAGCATTAAACGTGGTTCAAGTTCCGGTTTTACTGCAAAAATCTCTTTGACTTGAAGCAGGTCACCTCTGAGTTCCATAGTCCTCTAACTTTAATATAAAAGGTTTGAGCTAAATGCTATAGAAGGTCTCTTCCAGCTCTGACATCTTCTGAATAATACCAGGATAGATTTATGCTAATTCATGTTCACATTCTCAGTCATTCCTTCTTGTGATTATCAAGATATATTTTGGGTAGAAAGGGTAGGGATCAAGGTATATTCTGTGACCAAGAATGAAAGGAAGCTATTTTAAGACCTGCATGTTGAC
Organism: Lipotes vexillifer; assembly: GCF_000442215.2. Lineage (NCBI taxonomy): Eukaryota > Metazoa > Chordata > Mammalia > Artiodactyla > Lipotidae > Lipotes > Lipotes vexillifer. The sequence goes on along the minus strand of NW_006784898.1, from coordinate 680,470 downwards.
AATATATGGTAGTCATTAAGGTTGTTCCCCAGTGGTCTGGCTCTCTCTTCGTCTACATGATAGCTTTGAACTTCACTACCCACCTGAAGCTAGGTGTGGCCACATGACAAACGTTGGCCAGCAAAATATGCACCACCATGACATGTGTCACTTTCAGGTGGGAGCTTTAAATTTTGTCATCTTTTCTATCCCTATACCATGATGATATACAGTGTTCCAGACTGACATTGGTCCCAGGTTGAGGGTAAAGTGGAGCAAAATTCCCAGTCAATTCTTGAAAAACATGCAGCAAAAGAGGCAAATCTTCGCAGTTTTCATGCCTCTGAACTTGGCGGATAATTTTTGCCACAGCAAAACCCAGCCCTATCTAGATTACACTCTGTGTTATTGCCATGCTCTGATTTAGCAGCTGTTGGTTTACTGCCAGAACACACTGGTTATCCTGATTAACTGTGGATGTTTTGCAAGTATTTTATCACTGTGAATGACATCAAGTTCCCTTAGAATAGGGATATCATCTGTCTAGATCACCATTGTATCTCCAGAGTTTGGAATGATTTTCCCCTCTGCTATAAATTAGAGAGAATGAACAGTTATCTCTGCAATAAAGTTATGCTTGATTTCTTACATTCCATTATGGTTTTTTTGAGTAGGGGAAAAAGGAATGGACATAAGGCATTGACCTGAAAATTGGATATAACCCTGAGTTCGCTCGCTGATCTTACAGGTGGAAAAAGAAGATTGAAGACAGCTGAGACATTCTGACCAGTTATTATACTGGATTCAGCCCTTTGAATGCCAATATCATATCTCAGGCAGGATAGTTACTTTAAAAACACAAGATTTAAGTGTGCCCATTGTTTTAATTATCTTTGGGTGTCCTGTTAACATTCGCATAAATGATTGATTGTTTCATGCTAAATAGATAACAATGGAAATTGTTACCACATACATAGTCTCTTTGGGGAATGTGAAGGGGAAAGATAAATATTTGAGAGCCTGCTGTGAATAGGTACTTTCAAATATGCTATCTTTTATAAACGTTTTAATTGATGTAAAATATGCATACAAAACAGTGCTTAACTCATGAGAGTACAGCTCAATGAATTTTCACAGACTGAACACACCTGTTTAATAGGCATCCAGATCAAGAAACAGAACATGACCAGCACCCTTGAGGTCCCCGCTCTGCCTTGTGCACATTTCCAATCCCTTATTCCGAAGGTAACCACTACCTTGATTTCTAACAGAATAGATTGACTTTGCCTGTTTTTGAAGTTTATGTGAATGGAACCAGAAAATATGGACTTCTCTCTGTCTGGCTTTTTTTTCTTTCAGCATGATCCTTGTAATATCCATCCATATTATTGCATGTAGTTGTAGTTTGTTCATTTTCATTGCACATAGTGTTCCATGATGTGGAAATACCACGATGTATTTATCTATTCTAAATAGGCAAGCTAATGGGTATTTGGGTAGTTTGCAGTTTGGGGCTATTGGAAATGGTGCTGCTCTGAACATTGCAGTGTATCTATTTTGAACTCATATGAATGTGTCTTTTAGGTTTATATCTAGGAATGCTGTTACTGGATCAAAAGGAATGCATGTACTTAATTTTAGAAAATGCTGACAGTTTTTCAAAGTGGTCATGTGATAGATTGCAAAAAGGGCCACAATTTCTTCCCCTTCCTACGTCCATATCTCTTTATGATGTGACTTTGCAACTCCTCCCATCGAGAGGTGGAGTCCTTTCCCCACCTTTGCATCGCTAGCTCTCTAGGAATCCTCCTCAGCCTCCATGTAGACAGATTCAAACTAGCATGTGGAGTGACGAGAAGCATGTGGCCAGGTCAACTCTCTCATACCAAACAACAGGTGGCCAGACATGTGAGTGAAGCCATGCTAGACCGGCCTGGCCCAGCTAAGCTGCCAGCTGATGGCAGATGCATGAGTGAGCCCAGCCAACAACAACCCAGCCTGGTACAGATCAAAAGAGGCACTCAACCTTAGACTTGTGAATAACAGTAGTGGTTGTTTTTTTAAGCCCCTGAGTTCTATATCCATAGAACAAGATTGGTTCTATATGCCATTATTTTGGCAACAGGGCTTTCAGGTAGGTAGTGTTAACTTCATTTTATTCACGAAGAAACTCAGGTTCAGAAAGGCTAGGTGACTTGCCCCAGAACACCCAGCTAGCAAGGGGTAGAGCCAGGAATCAAATCCTGCCTAATCCCAAAGCCCCCTTTCTTCTATATCATACTGTTTATAAGGTAAAAGATATAAAAAGAAATGGAAAATTTAGAGCCCTTGAAGTTTACATGATCTCAGAACCCCTTGAGTACAAAGTTCAGTTATGCTGCTCAGTAACCAACGTTGGGAGGTGCTGTCATTTGAACCCCAACTCCCTCTTCTAGCCCAGAAGCTGGTTATCCGATGGTCCCTGTGGTATCACACTTTGGAATTTTATTTATAGATACTTATCCATGTTTTTCACTTCAATAGAATTTTTCACGTGTGGGTTGACTTGATTTTATTATACTTGATATTTACATATCTCTTGGCCTTTAAGATTCATCTTTTATCACATTTCTGGGTATAATGAAGTTGCTCTGAGGTGATGCCAGTATCGTGTATATATGAAAGAGGATGTGAAAGGAGTCAAGCTGAAAGGGTCAACCTGAGACTCACCCAACGAGTTTTAGGCCTAGCGCAGGAAGAGGTCAAGAGTATACCCTTCTCGAAATCAAGTGATTTGTGGGTGCAAAATTTAGGCAAATTTTCAACGTTTGTGCAGAAAAAAATTGACAGAGGATTGGCAGGGGCACAGAGAGAGTGGTGGGCTCATCCTCCCATTCTCAGCCATTTCTGTGCTAGTATTGTCCTCCTTCCCAATAGATACTAGAAATGTGTGAGCCTCAGTTAAAGGGAGTCCTGAGTTAAAATTCTAGCAAAGGTTACTTAGCTTCTCTGAGGTGCAGTTTACTCATGTATAATGCATCCCTTGCTGAGTAGTAAGGATCTGGGGAGAGAGAGAGAGAGAGAGAGAGAGAGAGAGAGAGAATCACCTAGCAACTGCCTGACAACAGACACTTAGGAATTATAACTCTTAATATTGTTACATTATTGTTCTTATTGATTTTCCCACCGTGGCAATTGACATTCCACAGCATTCTTTTTCTCTCATAGCCCTAACAAAGTTAGTCTGGAGGAAGCTCTAAAATGCGTCTGGCTGCCCATCTCAATAAGTCAACATATATCTCTAGTCTGAGCCCTGCAAAAATGCAGGAAAAAAATGTAAGGCATGGTCTTTCTTTTCTAATAGGGAGGGTAAAACAATTACCCAGATGACTTATAAAAGGTAGAAGGTGCTGGGTGGCATAAAAGAAGGACAGATGATTCTACTGAGGTCCGAGGGGAAGGATGGGATCCAGATGGAAAGCTGAGGTCAGGAAAAAAGTGATGTGAAGACGAAAAGATTAATTCTAGGCAGAAATACTAGAATGGGTTAAAGCTAGGAGTTGGGAAGGGGACAGAGGCATACTCAGGAAACAATGACCTTAACTAGTGTAGGGTAGAGATTGGAGTCATGGGACAAAGAGTTGGAATGTAAGACTGTGAAGCCAGAAGACATCTGGGCTAGATTCAGGAGGCACTGACAGATTTTAGGTAGACACTTGAGGAAGGTAAAGTTGACAAAATGAGCAGATCGGAGGAATGAGAAGCAAAGAGTCCAGAGGGGAAATTGCAGTGTCCAATTATAAGACACATGAGCCTTGTTAGTAGAGTTAGTGGGTGGCAGTTGTATAGAAAGAGGGCATTCTGCTAAGTGACGTAAGTCACACAGAGAAAGACAAATACCGTATGATATGACACCTGTGGAATCTAAAAAAGCCGAACTCACAGAAACGGAGGGTAGAACTGTAACAAGAGGATGCCAGTGCCAAGCCCAAGTTTGGCTGCTCGCTGCTCCAAAGGTCAATACTCGAGAGACAAGTGTTGGTGAAAAAGGAAAAGTTGCTTTATTCAGGAGGCCAGCAACCTGGGAAGATGGTGGACTAAAGTCCTCAGACTGTCTCCAAGTTGCCAGTTAGGAGATAAAGGTTTTCAAGGCAGTGCGATGGAGGAGACTGCAGGGTGTATGATCAGCTTGTGCTCAGTTCTCATGCTTTGGCTGGCATCAAAGTGAAGTTTTGAGCATCACCGGTCCCCTGGTTTCAACCAGTCCAGGCTGTACACGCTTGCAGTCAACAGTTTTCATCTGGTGCGGGTCTGCTTCCTGTAAAAACAGCTTAGACATGTGTGTCAGGCCTTTAGCTGTATCTTTCAGGGAACCGGGAGCTCAGTGATCCTGCTGAGGAGCTGGTTTATAGTCTAAATTGTTACCAGTTTCCCCACCCAACAGCTATTCTTTGTTTCTACATCTTCACATTTCCCAATCATTAACTCTTGAGACAGTCTTTTGAGACTCAGGGAGGCCTGGGAGACTAAAGCAAAAGGCTTTTACTTCAAAGAACAGGGACACAGGGGCTTGTGTGCAGTTCCAATGCCGCCTTTTCTCTGGTACCCCTCAGTCTTTAGGGGAACAGGTGTTGCATGAGAAAGGGAATAACGTTTTGGGTAGAGAGGTTTATGTACTTGAAACATGCCAAGAGAGTAGCTCTTAAATGTTCTCACCGCTAAACAAATTATGTGATGCGATGGAGGTGTTAGCTCATGCTATGGTGGTCATCATTTTGCAATACGTGAGTGTATCAAGTCAACACATTGTACACCTTAAACTAACACAATGTTACATGTCAATGATATCAAGATAAATCTGGGGAAAAAATTCTAAATGAAAGAAAAAAAGGAAAAGTTCCTTAGAAAGGGTGAGGCATATTAGGAAGGTCTTTCAATGGTTGAATTGACTAGACTAAGCCAACGAGGTGAAGGCAAAAAGTCAACTATGACTCAGAAGTTTCAAGTCTGGACGAGTAGGTGAACAGTGGGGCACTCACAGAAGCCAGAGAGTCGGACAAGTTCAGCTTCTTTGGGCAGAGTATGATGAGGCTGTTGTGACCAAATTGGGGTTTAGGGCCATCCTCGTAGAGATGCTCTCACAGGCAGTTGAGGATTCAGAACTTGTATCGGGAAAAAGTTGTATGCTAGAGAGAAGAGTTGGGTGTGATCCAGAAATGAAGCTCAAATGATCTTACATCATGGAAATTAAAAATTCTGAGTCATCTAGGGATGTGGGAAAAGAGGAAGTGAAGTTTTAATAGGCTTGAAGCAATTTACAGCACTAAAATTAAAATGGCATATATATCTGTGAGTTGTCTAGGAAAAACACATTGGTGATCAGCAATGAGAAAAATTATTCTGGGACTCTGTCCAGGAGAACAAGGCCTTCTTGCTTGTTGCTTCAATCTCTAAACCTCCTTCCTAATTTTGGGGTAACTCCCAGTTCTTACCTAGCTCCTCTCTCCAGACCTGGCTTCAAAGCCTGGCTCAGTTTCCCAAATTTTCCCCTTCACAGAGTTGCAAAAAGCAGCTCACATTCTCCTTTTTTTTTTCTGTCCTCTAAGTATTCCTATTGCAGACACAGAAATAGATAAGAAGTACCAAATGGTGAGTAAGGTGTAGATTTAACATGAAATGTTTAAAATGCCTGTAGTCATTATCCCTAGAGTCTTTATGCAAATATCAGGCAATAAAGTGCTGGGGCCAGTGTATACTGGCTCATGAGAGCCAATCGTTAGATATTCAGAAGTTTTGCAAGCCAGTGGTTAAATATAGCTATTATTAAAAATTAAATTATACAAACTTACAATGAAATAAATTATCAAAAGCTGATACTACTCAAACTCATCACTTCTTAATTGTTTTATTATTACTTATGTGCTTGAAGTTTTTTGTGTTTATTATATCTGTAGGCTGGAAATATCATATAATGGTGTATTACTGCGCATCACTTCCCAATTCTGCGTACGATGATATCATATTGGTAGCTTGAAATAGGCCATCATGGGAGAATTTACAAATCAGAGCTTTTTCATTTTCCATTGGAGACCCAGTTGTTAAACATCTATCGGTTCACCAGTGCTGTTAGACATCTGTAATGTCATGGCAAAAGCAAAATGTCACGGGTTCAGGCACTAGATTGGAGTCCAAGTTCCATTCCT
>NW_006784898.1:667010-674299 GCF_000442215.2 Lipotes vexillifer | reverse complement strand
GCTGAAAGAGCAACCAATCTTGAACAAGTCACTAAATGTCTCTTGAGTTCCTGTGTAAGAGTATATTGAGGCTTCCCTGGTGGCGCAGTGGTTGAGAATCTGCCTGCCAATGCAGGGGACACGGGTTCAAGTCCTGATCTGGGAAGATCCCACATGCCACGGAGCAAATAGGCCTGTGAGCCACAACTGACTGCTGAGCCTGCACTCTAGAGCCCACGAGCCACAGCTCCTGAGCCCGCGTGCCACAACTACTGAAGCCCACGCGCCTAGAGCCCGTGCTCTGCAACAAGAGAAGCCACCGCAATGAGAAGCCCGTGCACTGCAACAAAGAGTAGCCCCTGCTGGCCGCAACTAGGGAAAGCCTGCGTATAGGAACAAAGACCCAACGCAGCCAAAAATAAATGAATTAATTTTTTAAAAAAAGATTTAAAGAAAAAAAAAAAGCGTATATGAATACCCTTCCCCGACCAGGGATCAAACCCGGCTCCACGGCAGTGAAAGCGCCAAGTCTTAACCACTGGACCGCCAGGGAATTCCCAGATAGATTTATTTTGATACCTCTTGTTATTAGAGTTATGAGTTAAAAGAAACCTCTAGGATGGAATTTTTATTTCAAAAAACAAAAACCAAAACCAAATATGTATTGAAAGGGTGCAGAAAATGATTTGCATCCTCCATGATGACATTTTGTCAAACCACCTGGAAAATGTACTTTGATGGGTTTCAGAGCCCATGTTTTCAGCCTGAACAATACATTCGTGATTTGTGTCAGCTTGTATGATTGGATGGTTGGCCTAGTTAATTATACCACCTGTTTCAGTCATCAGTTCTTATTAGCTCTCATTTGATGAGGAAAACAATCTCTGGAATTCTACCTTCCTTCCCAAATACCAAAGGATGTTTAGTTTTTATTTAGATATCAGCATATCTTTCTATTTCTCAAAGACTGTTGTTATAAATTCAGATTCTCCCTTGTTTGCTCACGTAATCCATTACCATTTGTGTAACAAAAATAACTTTTTCTTATCAAAAACAAGACAAACATGAACGTTGAATGTGTCCTACAACTTCAGAGCATCCAATTAACATTTAAGAATGCATACCTTAAAGGTAGCATATTGCTAATTTCAGAGTCCTAAAATTTTTTATGTTACTACATAGAATGTCCAGTTCCTTACTACAGGATAGAAACTAAATAAGTGTGTAAAAGCTGAAGCAAATGGGCTTCCCTGGTGGCGCAGTGGTTGAGAGTCCGCCTGCCGATGCAGGGGACACGGGTTCGTGCCCCGGTCCGGGAAGATCCCACATGCCGCGGAGCGGCTGGGCCCGTGAGCCATGGCCGCTGAACCTGCGCGTCCGGAGCCTGTGCTCCGCAACGGGAGAGGCCACAACAGTGAGAGGCCCACGTACCACCAAAACAAAACAAAACAAAAACAAAAAACAAACAAACAAGAAGCTGAAGCAAGTGATATGACTGAGTCAATTTCAATGCCACAAAAAATTGAAAGCTAAAGGTCAATTTATTGCATGCTGTGTTAAAGAATAATTCCAGATGACATATGTGCCAGGATCCCGAGATGAGCTGTAACCACCCAAAGCAAAGGTAAGGGGTCCTAAAAACAATTATATCTATATGAGATGTCAGGGAGAGTTTCAAAGTACATATAAACAGAAATGAATGCAGAGATTGAAAAATCATTGCATTAGCTAGAATATAGATAACCACAGCTATGGAATGTATCTTAGAGTCATGATACTTAGACAATGGGCTGTGATTAAAACTGGAAACGTAACGTTAATTTTAGTGTGTACTTCAACCAGATAATCTAGGATACCGGCCACCTCCTTGGAGTCTTCTTTGGGAGCTCACCATACATATAAGTGCATGACTTTATGTGTGAATATATGGAAAATCTTTAAAATAATCTTTCTTTCAGGCTGTCCATGGGGCATCTATTGCATTCCTATTTTCAAAAGCGTGCCTTGTATACGTGAAGCATAGGAGATAATGCAGTGAAAAAGAATCAAGTCTCTCCGACAAGGAGTTGCATTTACTCTGGGAGAAAAGATACTCAAACTAGTAATTATTACGTAAAGTAAAAATAGAGGTGGACTAAAAGTCCTACAAGAATATCTATCTACCTTTAAGTTCTAATTGAAGAGAGTGCATTCTTTACCAACATTAGAAAGATTTTTTTTAAAAATATCTCTAAACCAAGGTCGGAAATTCAAATTGCCTTCTTGAACTGTCTTTGAGACTTTCAAAACGAAATATATGATGAATCACAGGGGTGCAAGGAAGTAAGGAGAAAGGCATCTGGGTAGAACAGATGGGACCTGAGGGGGGAAAGACCAGGCTGTGAGGGTCTTTGGAGCCAACCCTTCTCCCTACCGTGCCCTCGTTTCCCTTTTCAAGCAGCAGATCAACTGTTTTTGGGCTTTGTTCCAACAAAAGTAAAGTTAGTAAGTTTTTGACAGAGTCATGCATGTTCATCAACAGAATCCAGGTCAATTTAGAGTTTCTAGCTTGCTGAGTCAGGATTTAATCAATCATCACATACAGATTTACTTCACGTAGTGACTGTCAGTTAATAGTTGGCTTCCTACGAGTTCTTAGAAAGTTATTCCACTTTTGAGATGATTCTCTTTTGGTTTTCACCTGAAAAAGCACTAAGTAAGTACACTAAAGAAATAATGTATCTGCATTACCATTTCGGAAAAAGATGCATTCCTCAATTGACTCGAAACAGTAGTTTCCTAGTCAGAGAAAATCGTATGGAACATGTTCGAATTGTGTGACTTATTGTCATGAACCCAAATGCTTTCCTTTGGGTTCATATATCCAGTAACAGAAATTGTTTTTAGATCTTCAAGCTGATGGGTGCATAAGGTATCTTCACATGTTTCAGAGTCCTCTCATTCATCAGCCTTTATTTTGACCTGTAAGGGGTTTTCTGTGCTCTAATATTTTTAAGACAAGTTTGAGTGCAAAATAACCATAATCTCCCGAAAGACTGAAAAATTAGTGGGTAAAACTGGGCAGAAAGACAAATGCACCTTATAAAGAATGACTCCTTATAAAGAATGACTCCTTATAAAGAATGACTCCTTAATACTCCTTCATTGCCACCTCCACCCACTCTCAAGAAATCTCTTCTGCCTTTGTCAAGTATAATAAGCTTTTATTATATTTCATGTCAAACAACATTCATTTACTTTCACGTTGTCGTTTATTACAGTACTTATAAGAGCTTACTTTCATCATTCAGTTGAGGTATTTTCTACCTGTAAAAAATTAATTAGGGGTCTCGGGTTGGAATGGAATGCAGCAGCATCTTTTCCATTAATATTAATGGAAATATTTTATCATTTAAAGTCTTCTCACTTTGCAGTCAGGTTTTCAGGAGCAATTTAAAGTCTGAAAGTGTGAGGGGAAAGTGTGTTTAGTGAGGAACTACTATGCTTCAGAAATTGTGCCAAGAACTGGGAAAAAGCTTGTAGAAGAGGCCAGTGTGGGCCTTTGCCCTCTTGGTGTTTACAGTTCAGCTGGGAAGATGGTCGAAAGCATTTTTTGTTTTCCAGAGATATGGCTCTACCTGCCTGGGGTTGCTGGGGAGAATCCTTTCACAATGTATACGTTTGTCAAATCGTCACATTGTACACTTTACATATCTTCCAATTTTATGTCTATCATACCTCAATACTTAGATAGATAGGTTGATAGATAGATAGATAAATGGCTTCTGGTTTCTGTGCTGGAAGCTACTGCCTTCAGTGGGGTCAGGTATATTTCCCCAGTGTCAGGCGTCATTGGGCCTCCCCTCTCGTAAGCCGTAAATAAGGCGAGACCTAGGCTGGGCCTTTAAGGAAACTTGCAGCCCCACAAATATCATACCAGGAATCCTTCCATTGTCCTCCTAGACACCCAAATGCGGACTGAACACAGATAATAGGACATGACAGGGTATAACCATGGGAGTAGAGAATTTGGAGCCAAAAGTTCTGATTCAATTCTACCTTCACCATTTACCAGCTAAGAACTTTGGACGAGCCTCTGTACATTTCTGAACTCTGGCTTTCTTAGCTATTAAATGGAGACAATAATGTCCACCACATGGACTTGTCACAATGTTCAAGTAAAATGCATATGAAAGGATTTTGTAGGCAAACCGTGACTTTAGTAGCCCTTGCTAATTATCCTTAGCAGTCATTCATTCATTCCCTTGCTCAATCGTTTATCTACCAGCAATCATTTCTTGAGAACCTAACACTTACTCTGACTACAACAAATAATCAATAGTTTCTGTCCTTTAGGATCAGCTACTTGCCTATTCCCTAAGAGTCCATGATTAGCCAAGGGTCCTGCTCCAGAATTCAAAGCCACGAACTTGCCTTTGTTCATGCCAGTTCTTCACCAAGGCAAACATATGCCAGACCTCTACCTTCAAGGGACTTCAATATTATAAAAAGAGATCATTCCCCAAAGCTGAGTTTTAAAAACTCTCAAAATATAGGAAAATTCAAGTCATTTTTTTCTACACATTTTTCTTCCAGTATATTACTCATACATGCCCAACAGAAGCTAAATTTATCTACTTTTCCCAGCTAAGCCATCTGTTGCATGTAAACATCAATGATGCATGCATGTAGTTAATTAGGGGTCTCAAAAAAATCTGACAACCATGGGACATTAAGTGTTAGGTGTCGATGCTGATATTACAGTGGTAAGTGAAAAGATCTTTGTGTCAGAATGGATCTGTAATAGGTTTACCAATAAAAACAGAAAATTGGGAAGTAGATGGAAAATATAGGTCTCATGAAAGGAGGCATGCACATCAACACAGAAGGGCAAGGAATGAAACTTTCTGAAAGTGTCATTCATGTGATAGGAGAAAATTATTCTAAAGTCATTCAAAGGAAAATATGGGAAGCAAAATAGAATTTTTCAAAGTCCAAATTCACATATACAGTCTTGCCTTCATGAGCCCCTCAGGCCAACTATATACCCACAATGAACTATGTGCGTGGGTAAATCTCCAATGAGGAACAATTCCATCAAATATGTTTTTATGGTACTCATTTTGTCAACAAACATTCATTTAACATAAATTATTTATTGGCCTAAATTATTTTGCCAATAGAAATAAGTGGCGAATTAGAGTAGTGGTGAAATCAATGTCACCTCTAAAGGATATCACCAACTTGCCTATTAATTTTAGTGAATTTTCTCTTTTTCTCTTCCTTATAAGACCAAATGAGAACTCTTCTCTATGCTGCATTAGAAGGAGACTCAAAGTGGAGAATATCAAATCAATCTGCATAGACTATCACCCACACTTGAACAAGTAATGATAAAATGAACGTAACATTGATTTATCCTAATTCTTAGAAAAAACAAAATGGCCGCTGGTGTCAAATGAGTGGTAGAAAACATTATACCATACTATGTCCGTTAAATGCTAGAGCCCAACCAAAGTCATGTCCTCAGTATCTCAATATTGAAAGCAATCAACCATGCTCTTTATTCTTACCAAAGTTTGGTCTGAGGAATTTGGATAATTATAATGTATTCTCCACTGTTGATGTGGCTGTATACCACATGAAGACTGCAGACTTGTAAAAATTAATGAGGTCATTTGTTTTTATGTATCCTGACAGAGAGAAACCTACAGAGTCAATATACAGTAAATTAAAAATCTTATATATTTTGTCTCCTGCTTTACAAGCAGCATTCCCACTCCCTAAAGAAAAATCTTGTCTCCATAAGGAATTCATTCAGATTCCAATCTCTGCTCTTGACTGAGGCACATTTGTCATTCTATATCAGCAATAACCCCTGAAGTAAAGGCCCTCAGTCCACCTTCAGCTCTTCTAGGATGCAGGAAAGCTTTCAAATGTTTGTAAAGTGTATCTTCACTGCGAATATTAAAAATCCATGTACACATTTTGTTAGCTTAGTTTTATTCTAAGTGGTCATGGGAAATTCTAAATGCATATTTGAAATTCATTATAAATCTTTTCAAGCAAAAAAATAATAATAACAATACTCCTGTATTTCTGTTCATCTAGGATACCATGAACTGTAAAAATTACCATTGGGTCAATAACAGCTTTTTCTTAAGAAAAATAGTGTAACATTAATTGTATATAATTATTTCAAAACAGTCAAAATATTAGGGGTTCATGTGCCTTTGTATTGAGGTAATGTCCCAATTCATCTGTTTTATAAATGTGAATTGTAAGGTTTTGCATTTGCTAAAAGAAGAGAACACCTACCGATGTTTGAAAATATGAAGGACGAGGGTACCATACAAAAATTATGAAAACATGCATTTCATTGATCCAGGTGTCCATATACATTATAATGGGCCAAATGATGATCAGAGAGATATTCTTTAAGAATTATATATTTTAGTATATATTTTATAATTATATATATACATATATATTTGTTTTCCCTTAGTTTTCACAACAATCTGTGCAATCTATGTTCGAGAATTGAGAATGGGTAGAGAAGTCACTGTAAACTTAACCAAGAACAGTGTATGCAATTCCTTTGACTGACTACACAATCCATTTGAGTTTTATTTATCTTAAGGATGTGGGAGTACTAATATTAACACACGTGAAGTTCCTGTTAGTGAATCAGACCAGACTTGATTTTACACTGAGACTCGTACGGCTACACTTGAATCGACAATCTAGGGTCAGCTGACTTGGTGAGGAAGTGGATTGGAGTAAAGCTGATGGGGAGATATTGAGGGGGATTTCTGAATAGACTGGTGGCTGATACCATATCTACAGACCCATTGAATAGCTTAGAAACTTCATTTTTAAACTATTTATCAACATCCTTAAAGGAAACAATAAATAATTGCATTCTGAAGCATTGATAATAATCTCTTGCTTGGGTCAATTGAGCCAAGAGCTAGGTTGTCTCTGACTTGCTGTATTTGTTTTCTATTGATGCTGTAACAAATGACCACAAAGTTACTGGCTTAAAACAACACAAATGTATTAGCTCACAGCCCTGGGGATCAGAAATCTTAAATGGGCCCGTTTGGCTAAAAAAGAGGTGTGTCAGCAGAACTGCATTTCTTCCGGAGTCTCTAGGGAAGACTCTTTTCCTTGCTTTTTCCAGTGTCTGGAGGTTACTTGTATTCCTTGGACCGTGGCCCCTTCCTCACATCACTCCAGCCTCTCCTTCCATTGTCACATCTCTTTCTCCTTCTCTGCTTCTGTTGTCACATCTCCTTCCCTATCTCTGACTTTTCTGTCTCCCTCTTTCC
>NW_006784898.1:664905-666530 GCF_000442215.2 Lipotes vexillifer | reverse complement strand
TCTTTCCCTTAAAAGAACGCTTATGATTACATTGGGCTCACCCAGATAATTCATGATAATCTCCCCATCTCCAGGTACTTAATCACACCTGCAAAGTCCCTTTTGCCCTGTAATGTAACATTTTTATAGGTTCTAGAGATTAGGACGTGGACGTCTTTGGGGGCCATTATTCTGTCTACCATACTTGCTTCCTGTCTTTCTTCTCCATTCCTTTTAAAATGGGAGCTCTCAAGTGATGTTCTCTGGTCCATCGGCAAACAGCAAGATTCTCTGAACTACAGTGGATCTTCTGTCACACTACTATTTGTAGTGTGACAAAGTCTAGACCTCAAATTGGGGAAAAGTAGATCAGAACCACTTAGAACTTGTTAGAAATACAAATTCTCAGACACACATCTGAAACTCTGGGGATGTGGCCCAGCAAGGTGTGGTCCTCCAGGGGTTCCATGCTTAAGGTTGGAAACCGCTGGTCTAGACTTATATTTCTTATATGTATTATTTGTGTTAGCCTTCATTATTTTAAATCAGTGTTAGTCACATCTTTTTAGTTCGAGTGAGCTTTACCAGCTGTAGTAAAGATGCAGGTATTGGATAGGGTGAGTAGGCCTTGAGGTCTTTACTAGGTCAATGCAATCAAAAGACACCAAAATCTTATGGGAAAGCCATTTCATACTGGATCCAAATTCCCTTTTTTCTTTTAAATACATGATTATGTTTAATCTTGTCCAGTTTTACTGAGAAATAATTGACATACATCACTGTATAAGTTTGAGGCATACAGCATGACGGTTTGATTTACATATATTGTGAAATGATTACCACAGTAGGTTCAGCTAACATCCATTTTCTCATATAGGTATAATAAAAAGAATGACTAAAAGAAGAAAGAAAAAAAATGTTCTCTTTGTGATGAGAACTCTTAGGATTTACTCTCTTGCATATATAACATACAGCAGTGTTAGCTGCAGTCATCAGGGTGTATACTACATCCCTAGTACTTATTTATCTTATAACTGGAAGTTTGTACCTTTTGACCACCTTCCTCAAATTCCCCCTCCCCCCAATTTCCTTTTAATGACTCTTTTTCATTTTTTATTGAACTATAGTTTATTTAAAATGTTATATTAGCTACAGGTGTACAGCAAAGTGATTCAGTTTATATATACATAATATATATATACATTTATATATATTATATCAATTCTTTTTCAGATTCTTTTCCCATATAAGTTATTACAAAATATTGAGTATAGTTTACTGTGCTATACAGTAGGTCCTTGTTGGTTATCTATTTTATATATAGTAGTGTGCATATGTTAATCCCAAATTCCTAATTTATCCCTCCCCCCAACCTTTCCTCTTTGGTAACCATAAGTTTGTTTTCTATGTCTGTGGATCTGTTTCCATTTTGTAAATAAGTTCATTTGTACCATTTTTTTAGATTCCACATATAAGTGATATCATATGATATTCGTCTGTCTCTGTCTAACTTACTTCACTTAGTATGATAATCTCTAGGTCCATCCATGTTGCTGCAAATGGCATTATTTCATTCTTTTTTGTGGTTGAGTAGTATTCCATTTTATATATATATATATATATATATATATATATATATATATATA
>NW_006784898.1:664537-664865 GCF_000442215.2 Lipotes vexillifer | reverse complement strand
TATATATATATATATATATATATATATATATATATACCACATCTTCTTTATCCATTCTTCTGTCAGTGGACACTTAGGTTGCTTCCATGCCTTGGCTATTGTAAATAGTGCTACAATGAACATTAGGGTGCATGGGTTTTTTTCAAATTACAGTTTTCTCCAGATATATGCCCGGGAATGGGATTGCTGATCATATGGTAGCTCTATTCTTAGTTTTCTTAAGGAACCTCCACACTGTTCTCCATAGTGGCTGCACCAATTTACATTCCCACCAACAGTGTAGAAGGGTTCCCTTTTCTCCACACCCTCTCCAGCATTTATTATTTGT
>NW_006784898.1:653846-664527 GCF_000442215.2 Lipotes vexillifer | reverse complement strand
TTTTTTGCGATATGTGGGCCTCTCACTGTCGTGGCCTCTCCCGTTGCCGGATGCGCAAGCTCAGCGGCCATGGCTCACGGGCCCAGCCGCTCCGCGGCACGTGGGATCCTCCCGGACCGGGGCACGAACCCGTATCCCCTGCATCGGCAGGCGGACTCTCAACCACTGCGCCACCAGGGAGGCCCTATTTGTAGACTTTTTGATGATGGCCATTCTGACCAGTGTGAGGTGATACCTCATTGTAGTTTTGATTGGCGTTTCTCTAATAATTAGTGATGTTGAGCTAATGACTCTCTTTCCACAAAGGTTTTCCTTGTTGAGCCCCAAGCACTCATAGGAACTGTTAGGTATGTGATGAAACTAGACAGTGCCTATTATGGAATTCCATAAAATGTTTCTCATTTAGTATCTCATTATATTCATCTCAGTTTTATAAAGTAGATCAGATGAATTTTAATTTTAAATATGAAGAAACTGAAGCTTAGAGAGATATGTTTCACATCAGTTTGTTTATTCACAGTATACCAAGCCAAACATAGCATGAATATTTCTGAATGAAACAAAAGAGGAAAGAAGGGAGAAAAGGAGGCCCCTAAGGTCACAGAAGTACTAAGTGGAAGAGAGAAGATTCAAAGCCATATCCATCTGATTTCAAACCCAACTTCATTCCATTCTGCAATGTTGCCTCCAGTCTGTGTGCACCTGTGTGTGTGTGTACACCCATATATAACTATATGTATATCATGCCCTATGCTGTTAACAGATGATTACTATAAATAATGGCTAACTTAAGCTAGTAATCATGAATTGTAACTGGTTATTATCAGTTTTTAGTTTGGGTCACAATATACCTCTCTCCATTGAGTTACCAGGGAATCTTTTCAAACACATAGACATATAGAAACCCAATACAATAAAAAATAAAATATCAATTATGGATCAGTAGTTATAAGTTCATCTTTACATTTTCTGTTTATTTTGTATGTGACACATAGGCTGAATGTGTCAAAGAGGAATATCCATGGTGACTTTTCCTTTTCCCATAAAGATCTATGCAAATCATTTACTCATTAGCCATACTCTTATTTACTTTGTCAAAACACATATATTTCATGAGATAAAGTTACTTAAAATATTGTTGACACTTTTGGAAAAGCTGATTCCGCTCTAAGATTTTTCTCACAAGTAAATTACATGGAATTTTCCACTGAATTTGTTTACATGGTGGCAACAGTTATTTATCCATTGTGATTTATCCATTAGACTTTCATGCCTCCATTGCAGGGATTCATAACCTGGAGTCCATGGACTTTCATGCCTCCATTGCAGGGATTCATAACCTGGAGTCCATGGACTAGGTGATCCCTGCACAAAATTCAAGGCATCCTTGACTATGATACCACCAAATTCTATGCATTTTATTTTAGGCATTTAAAAACATTGATTCTGAGAAGGGGGACATGGATTTCACCAGACTGCTAAAGAAGTCCATGATACAAGGAAAAATACCCTGATTTAATGAGACTCTATTTTATACTAGACAGTGTGAAATCAATGTTTCATGCACATTTAACTGTATTCATTTATTTAATTCAATTTAATAAATGATGAAATCAACAAAGAATTAATGAACATAACCCTTATTCAAAGCATTGTTCTAGGTGAGCAAGACCATTTTATTCTTGATTACAAGAAGTCTGCTATGTTTTCTCTCAAGAGGTTGAAACTTTATTCACAAAAATAATATTAAAAAATTAAAATTTATTAACCCATCTGCTATATTAAATGGCTAAAAATAAGGTCTTAAGAAAGATCTTAATACCAGTGATCTTATACAGATTCCCTCACTTTGTTTAAAGCACAGTATTTCTTACTGGAATGAAAGAAATGATTGGCTGGGGGCCAGATTTATGCATTTATATTTCCGGTGGAAAATTCATTAACACTAACCATTCTGTAATAGAACTGCACCTGCAGCTTTTTTCTCTAAGTGTTTAGCAGGGTTGCGCAACTAGGCAATTTTGATTATGTTTGACACTTCAGGCATTAGTCTTGCTTAGAGCATTGCTTAAAATTCATAACCAGTAGTTGTGGTGAGATGCTACGGAATATGATGGATGCATGAATTTGGAAACTCAATTTTTATGAGTGAATAAATACTCTAACATGAGCTTCAAGATTTAGTATCGTTTCACTGTAATTATGGTCTTGTTATAAACCATAAATTTCCAATTGATGAATGTAATAAAGATATATATATATACATATATATGCATATATATATAATGTATTCTCTTATTCATTCAATCTGTCAGTCAAATATCATATATTTACTATAATATTTGAATAAATATACTCGTTCAAGTATTTACTAAATAACTATATTGAATATCAACTCTACTGCTAAGTGCTATGGAAGATATACAATAACTACTAGGGAAACTCTGAACTTTTCAATGAGCTTAATATCCACAGAGCCAGACACAAAATCCAACACAATCCAAGTGCCAAGATGATTAGTTCAGGCCACAGAAGTTTCTTTAGAAGCTCAAAGAATTCAAAGTTCACTGTGAATTGGGAAGCCCGGGGAGAGGTTTGATTGTTATGTGTTATTTTTCTTTTTCACATCTATGATCAGAAATGCAATAGCAGTCAAGATGAATAAGATGATAGGAAAGGTATAAATGGGTTAAAGGAGAGCATTTTTAAAATTTGGCTCCCAGGGCTTCCCTGGTGGCGCAGTGGTTGAGAGTCCGCCTGCCGATGCAGGGGACATGGGTTCGTGCCCCGGTTCGGGAAGATCCCACATGCCGTGGAGCGGATGGGCCCGTGAGCCATGGATGCTGAGTCTGCGCGTCTGGAGCCTGTGCTCCGCAACGGGAGAGGCCACAACAGTGAGAGGCCCGCGTACCGCAAAAAAAAAAAAAAAAAAAAAAAAAATTTGGCTCCCAGTATCAACAAGTTTCCACTGTGACTCCCTTACAGATGCCAAGGCCATGATTCTGAAATTCAGTGGCAAAGGAACTTCAAGTCTATTGTGAATCTTCCATTTACAAAGCACATTTATATAGTAGGAAAACAGTTTTATGAATACTTTAAAAGGAATGTAAAGAACTATGTAAAATTGATTAATTACTAAAGAAATATAAAGTGTTATAACAATAATGATTATTAAAGACAAGAATATAATCATGCAAGTGCCCACACTCAGAGGATCGTGCACAACCTGAGTCTATGGGAAGGGGAAGAAGCCAGAAGCAGGCAAGACACAGGTAATGGGAATAAAGTAATGGTCCATGGCCTTTGTGGAGACATCTGTACGTCTTAATTATCAGTGTCCCAGGACTTGTAGCAAACATAGGCTCAGAACAGTGGTGGGATGACATATATGCAGAAATCCAGGTGCTAGAAGGTAGGCAAAGCAACCAAGGCAAAGCATCCTTTTAGAAGAGAACCCCAGGTAATGGGTTTGGTTTGAGCAGAGAGCTTAGGGGGCGGGATGCAGACCCTGGTGTAGAAAAATCAGGTAAACTAGGTATGATTGTATTTATTTATGTATTCATGCATTCGTTCATTATTTAGTGTCTACTATGTGCCAGATACTGTCCCAAGCACTGGGTATAGAGCAGTAACCAAGACAATGTCCTTGCCCTTGTGAAGTTTACCTTCTAGTCACTTATTATTTGAGTTTTTTAAAAACTCTCTTTAAAACTTCATTTTAAAAATAATGACATTCAGGACTCAGACCTATGGATTCTATTCCAACTGAGTTGAAGTTTTCACTGCATGGATGTTCCCTTGTCTTGAAAGCTCTCTTGATGAATCCGGTATGCAACTGGGTCTGAGAGCCATTGTCCCCAGATCAGTCACGATAGGTTATGTTCTGCTGCAGGAACAAAGAACACTCAAATTTCAGTGGCTTAAAATTAACCATGTTTATTTCTCCTTACATATGTTACATAGGTATTGCAGGGCTCCAGTGCTGCTATGCTCATCATGATCATGCTAATGGAGCAACTGCCACCTCACATGTTACTGATTAGTGATCAGTAATAGTTCCCAGAGGAAAAGAGCCCTGGAGGCTATCACTCCAGGGGTTAAATTCTCCTCTGGTCTGAAAGTGACACATATCAGTTCTAGTCACAATGCCTTGGCCAGAACTAGTCACAAGAAACCACCCACCCATAAGGGGGCCAGGAAGTACATACCTATCATGTGACCAGAAAGTAGAGGAAACGAGAAATAGTTGTTGACCAGCTTTGAATATAATCGTTAGGGATAGGCATTAAGGATAACCATTGTTAACCAGCATGAATGACAACCATTGTTCACCACCACTAAAGATAACCATTTTTTTAATAAACTTATTTATTTTATTTATTTTTGGCTGCGTTGGGTCTTCGTTGCTGCACGCAGGCTTTCTCTAGTTGCGGCGAGTGGGGGCTACTCTTCGTTGTGGTGCGCGGGGTCTAGGCACACGGGCTTCAGTAGTTGTGGCACATGGGCTCCGTAGTTGTGGCTCACGGGCTCTAGAGCACAGGCTCAGTAGTTGTGGCGCACGGGCTTAGTTGCTCCGCCGCATGTGGGATCTTCCTGGACCAGGGCTCGAACCCGTGTCCCCTGCACTGGCAGGAGGATTCCTAACCACTGTGCCACCAGGGAAGCCCAAGGATAACCAGTTTTGACCAGCATTGAGGATAGCATAAAGATAAGCATTACATTGACCTGCGTTAAGGGTAACTACTATTGACCAGTGTATTCAGAATAAGCATTATTTTAACCAGCATTAGGACAACCATTATGAACGCAGCATTAATGATAACCACTAAGGACAAACATCACCTTGACCAGCATTAAGGATAACAACTTAGGATAACCATGCAGGATCTATCCTCCAGGCCAGGGAACTCAGATCTTGGATTTGTGGTCTCCATGTAGCCCATCCTGACCAGTCAACCTCCCCCATCTTTGCTATATTTTGAACTACAGATTGTCCTGGCCCACGCTCACCACCCAGGAGACATGAGACAACTCTCTTTTGTATTTCTATAGTGTCATGAGTTCAGTTCCACCACAATGACTTGAAATAATCTATGTACCTTGCTGAGAGCGGGAACTCTGACTTACCTTGGAATCCCTAGCATGTAGCATGGGGTCTGGCATATGGCATGTGCTCAAGAAATGTTTGTGGAATTGATCAGAATTAGTGCTGCACCTTAAATGAGCCCTAAGATCCTGGAGCACCTCCTAGCAGCCAACTTTCAAACTACTCCGTCTTCCCTAAACTTATTCCTTCAACAGGTGAAGGTCCGCTGCCCTGCATGCAGTATATCTGAATGCCCAGGCTGATGAACTCTTTGCACTTCATTCCCTTGGTTCCATGTTTGACAGACGTAAACACAGCAATGCCTCTGGCAAAATCAAGGCATGAATTACTCATTGAACTAAGCCTCTGCAGAAGCACCCATCCTACTGTGAGATACAATCCTGGAAACTTGTTCATCATAAATACCAATGATTCACCACCTTTCCAAGTCGGATAAGATTTCCTTACAAATTATATTACAGCAAAACCCTGGAGATAGCTGCACCATGGAGGATCAACAGTCTTTTCAGACACAGTATTTTCTGGTTTGTGCTCTCTCCCCATCTCTGCATATCTCTCTCTCTCTCTCTCTCTCTCTCTCTCTCTCTCTCTCTCTCTCTCTCTCTCCCCCCTCTCCCTCCCCTCCCCCTGTCTCTTTCCTCTTTCTCCAACTCTGTCTCTCTGTCCCTGTTGGTCTCTGTCTCTTTCTCTGTCTCCCCACTGCCACCCCACTTTCTCCCTCTCTCTCCCTCTCCCTCTGTGTTTATGTGTCTCTCTCCACAGCCCCCTCTCCTCAATGCCTCATTAACTGGGCAACTGTGTGAATACCGCTTTAAGGATGTATTATATCCTTCATCTCTACCTAGATAATAGAGTAAAAACCAGGGAAATTGCTCTGGACAGAACAAAACTCATTTATCACCAATAAACAGCAGCTGCTGGTGCTTGATAACAGCGCTGTCCCTAAGCACACTGAAATATTCATGCAAGGCGGGACTAATGGAGCACATTGCACTAAAAACGCTTGATAAACAGAAGTGGGGATATAGGTTGAAAGGGACGTTAAATGAGCAAAGATGGAATCTCTTAAAACTGGACAAGTAAAAGTAGGTATCTCACCTCCGAGATTCTGGTAGTGGGGCTCTCCTTGGATTAGACAGATATTAAGCATCTGTAGCCACACAAAGAAAAATGAGGCTAAGAGATAAATTTAGATGGTCTAAATGGTCCACTTCCCCTCCAGCCATATTTCCTACATTTGAAATCCCTTTTGTATTTAACAGGGAAGTCCATGCGTAAGAATCCAATAGAATAAATTAATGAACATTGAATTCATGTTCATGTAGTATCTCCTCTGTATTACTATGAATTCATGTTGATATCTATTCCAGCAGGGTGTCCTTTTGAGAATTTTTTTTCCCAAACAATCTACAGTCTCTTCTTTCATTTTTATTTCTGTGGCCAGAAACTAGCCCCCAGCCATAGCAAGAATGTAATCTGAAGTAGGATGTCTACGTAGAGTACTGATCAGTCACTCAGGCAGTGAATACATAACTCTGGCCATGACAACTCCATCCTCTAACCAAATGCTCTTTTGTCTTGCCAGGATATTTACTTTCGTCCAGTAACATCACAGGCCTTCTTCTCTTAGAAACTGCTTCGTCCTTTCCTTCAAATGTAGCTCTTGCAGAGCCACCATGTTTTTATATCACCCTGTTCCCAAAGCTAGAGTTGAATGGTACAAAAGCGGCCGCTGGACCCAAACCAGGACAATGCAAGCTCTCCCTCTTGCCTTTTCTAGTTGGCACTGAGTACAAAGCTCCCAATCAGGTAGTGAAAACTACAGAATATGATACTTAAGAGCAATTAGTAGCCGTTTTTCCTGACTCATGGAGGAAACAAACAAAGCCAACAGGCAGAGATAAAAGATGAAAAATAATTTTAAGAGCGTTTGTAGTGGACTTTGTCAGCATCCCACCCATATCCCTCTGAGACCTCCTTTAACCATTTCTGTGCACCTCTTGCCCAGCTTGTGTGCATTTGCTTCTAATAGCCTACATCTGTGAAGCTATTAGGACAACAGCTTTTGGATCACCGGAGCATCTCTGTGCATTGGCATTTAATGGTCCACACCTGTGACTCTTTTACGACGCCATCTTTTTGGCCCTGACATATGAAGCCAGAAGTACCTGGGTTTACATTTCCCCCAGGGTGGGGTTGGGAGCTTAATCGATAGCTGCCTGGTGCAGTCGTTTGAAGACCAAGCTCCCTTGCCACCGGTTGGCGCAAACTCTGAGTTACAATTTATGCTTTGGAGCTCCCCTGCAGGATCAGGCTGAAGCTGGGACTTGGCTTGGAATAGCGTACTTGTTTGGCTTCTTCCCCTTTCCCGTCCTACTTCTCACACTCCCTTCCTGGTTTCTCCAAAGAACACGAAAAGCAGAAACTAAGACAGCATTCCGGTGAGTCACTGGTCCCAATTACCCCGGGACTGTTCAATATACCTCTGAAGTTCAGTTACTAAGATGCCCAGTACCCTTTCGATCCTGTTTCCTCTTCCTCAACTGGTTCAAATAGAGGTTCTGTCATTTGCAGTCAAAAGAGACCTGATTAATTCAACAACTGAGACACCTAGTTCATGGAATATGGTGTGATCCAAATGATTATTTTATAGAGTATGTTATCAATAATAGGAACAGTTTATGTGCTTGACTAAACAAATTGTTTGGCGGGTCTATATATTTCAGAGATGATTAGTCAACTCCGTGAAAATGGTCGAATCAGTTTTTATATTGTGAAAAACCCAGAAATGGCTAAATTAAAACCACCAAATCAATAAGTAGTATTTAGTAAGAGTTTATTGTGCGTATAAGAACAGTTCGCAAACTGGGAGCCCCCAACGATACAAACTGATATGAAACTAAGGGTCATGAAGTTACAGGATGTCCAACAAAGTGAAAATGAGCAAGTTATTTAACCTTTATGATGATTGCTTATTACAGTAAGGGTTTCCAGGTGGCAGGGGATTGGTTAAAAGTGATTATCTCATACCATTTTTAGAAAGGTGGCTTAAGTTTCCTTTATGATTGTCGGAGGCGTTTACAAGAAATAACCTAAATGAAGCTTCACTTATGTTCATGAAATAAGCTAGATTTAGTTTCGCTTACATGGATGGCTTAAAAGGTTTTGTCTGCTCGGGGAATTCTCACGTCCTGTCTCCATTTTATATTTAATTTTAACAATATCTAGATATAGCTACATTTACCATTTAACAGCCTGTGAGAAGTTGGTCCTGTTGATCCACGTAGTTTTACAGAAACTGGTGTAGCAGAATACTGAGCAGGATATTAATAACATTTCCAATCTTATTATGATTATAGACAACATGTGATTTGCAACGAATTTTAAAGGCCCAGGAGGAGTTTACTGATGCGAATTATAAGAAACATTTTGACAGCCACCATCTGCAGCAAGGCTTAAGTGAATATAAGCTGCTAAAAATGAGTTTAATATGATAACCAGTTTATTGGGCAGGTTACAGAAATATCTCTCTTCTAACTACTCATCAGGGATTGAGATCATTTGCTCAAAACTTTCCTAACATTTCCCTCCCAGTTTGAAAGAAGAAGGCACAACCAACAAAAACCCAGACTTAAATGAGTTACAGATCTGGGACTAATTGGTGCCTGATTAAAGCTATTCAACCATGATCGTGTTGTAAAGTGGAAGCAAAAATGGGGCCCTGGCAGGAAAGCCCATAATTACTATGACAAAGAAACCGCAATCTCAGTGCTAAATTAAAAATGGAAGTGTTTGACATTTTCTTGAGAAAGGAGGTTCCATAAGACTGTCTTTTACTCATATAAATAATCTGTGAAATAGTTATTAAATATGAAATTGAATATTGGAAAAAGTGGCTTGTGCATCATTCTCATGTAATTGTTAACCATTAATTAATCCACGAACTTCAAAATAATTTGGTAACATCATAGATACAATACCAGTTCACAAACTCAAACTGTACGATAGTGAATTTCGGATATGTCGATTCTATTTTCTCCGCAATTTACAACCGAAGGGGAGTAGGGGGTGGGGAGTGTGGTCAGCTTTCCAGTGTGTTTTGTTCAGAAATAACTCTCCTAGTCAGGCAGATTGACGGTATTAAGGCAATGCCTTCTATAGGTTTCATTTGCGAATGTAGTACCTTCATGTGAAAACATGTCTCCATTCTTCATATTGTTTTCACAAACATGTCACAAGGAAGGAAATCACCTTCAGTGGTACTGATGCGTTTCAACCCTTCGGATGGTGCTTTTGTTTATGATCTAGGCTGCTGTTCATTCATATATTCATTCTGTCCTTCAATCAACATTTGGTCACCCACAGTTTGCAGGCGCTGGGAACGCCATAATAGCTAAGACAAGGCTCCCCGCCGCCTAAAGTCTCCACAGGCCAGCATGGGCGACAGATGACATGTAACAACCACCAATATGATGTGATAAATACTAAAATAGACATATGTAACAGATCTTTGAACACCTTGGTTGGAAGGAAAGGGAAAGGGGGTGGTAGACGAAGCGGTAGGCCTCTAGGAGAGGAAAACTTAGACTCTTGCCATTTGAATTTGGTCCTAGATGAAGAGCAGGATTTTTCCCAAGTACAAAGGAAGCGTGAACTTTTGCAGGTCTGGTGAACCTTACGAGCCAAGCCAGAAACATGTGGAAGCCCAGTAGGCGAAGACTAAGGAGTTCTCAGTAGGTTTATCCAAGACTGACAAATATACAGACCGCCTATATCTGGCTAGTCAGCATAGGGAGAGCAAAATAGGACCAGCATGTTTGCAAGCTAAACTAAATTTGGTTTTTTTGTGCTCCCATGATGCACCCCAGTAGAATAGTACGTTGATCGGGAAAGTTCTCCTGCCACAGTGAAGGACCTAGAATGCATTCAGGGAACATAGAGCAAGCTCAGTCCTACTGTTGCTTGGCAGTGTAGTGGGGAGAGTAGTTTGCATACCTTCGTGGCACTTGGGCTGTACTCTACATATGTGAGACTTTTGAGCTTAGAAATAGACACCATCAGTTAGTGAGTATAGGGCTCGTAATATAAAGGCATACAAGCAGTCTTGGTCTGGATTAATTAAGTGGCTGGACAGAGAAGACCTCACTGGGTAAAATTTTTCAGTATCTGTAACTGGATTGGAGGAAAAGGCAGGCTTGGGCAAAGTTGTAAAAGCAAGACAAAAACAGTAACCCTCAAAATTTAGAAATTGCTACGTACTCTTCTCTGTGTTTTTATTCTAAATTCTCTATATCTGATAAATAAGTGCTGGGGATGTAATGTACAACATAATTAATATAATTGACACTGCTGCATGTTATATATGAAAGTTAAGACAGTAAATCCAAAGAGTTCTCATTGCAGGGAAAAAAATATTTTTTTTAACATCTGGGGTATATTTGGGGTATAATTGCTTTACAATGGTGTGTTAGTTTCTGCTTTATAAGATTGAATCACAGTTATACATATACATATCTTCCCATATCTCTTCCCTCTTTGTCTCCCTCCCTCCCACCCTCCCTATCCCACCCCTCC
>NW_006784898.1:630266-653445 GCF_000442215.2 Lipotes vexillifer | reverse complement strand
TTTTTTTTTTTTTTTTTTTAACATCTTTATTGGGGTATAATTGCTTTACAATGGTGTGTTAGTTTCTGCTTTATAACAGAGTGAATCAGTTATACATATACATATGTTCCCATATCTCTTCCCTCTTTGTCTCCCTCCCTCCCACCCTCCCTATCCCACCCCTCCAGACAGCCACAAAGAACCGAGCCGGTTTCCCTGTGCCATGCGGCTGCTTCCCACTGGCTATCTACCTTACGTTTGTTAGTATATATATGTCCATGTCTCTCTCTCGCCCTAACACACCTCACCCTTCCCCCTCCCCATATCCTCAAGTCTGTTCTCCAGTAGGTCTGTGTCTTTATTCCTGTTTTACCCCTAGGTTCTTCATAACATTTTTTTTTCTTAAATTCCATATATATGTGTTAGCATACGGTATTTGTCTTTCTCTTTCTGACTTACTTCACTCTGTATGACAGACTCTAGGTCTTTGTTTTATTTTGTATCTATACGAGATGATGGACGTTCACTAAATGTATTGTGGTAATCATTTCATGATGCATGTAAGTCAAATCATTATGCTGTACACTTACAAAACTGGAAGAAAAAAATTCGCTCTACCTAAAAATGTCTTCAGAATTCAACTAAGAGTAATTAGGGGCTTTCTGCAGGCGAAACACTTCCAATTTTAACCTTGGTTCTCAAGAGAGCATGCTAGAATCTACTGGAAACCATAGGATAAAGCAGGTGCATCCTCCTAAAATGTCAATCGTACTTGATGAAAAATATCCAACGTATTAATGAATATAATATAGATTCGTAAGTAGAATTCACTTTACATTGTATGCTAAAACAAAAGACTTCAAAGAAGCTTTGAATTTTCCATGGGTACCCCTGCACTCTTTCTGCCATTAGGGGAGCATTAGCGAAGAAATTTGAGAGGCCTTTCCTTTATTTAATCCTAACAAATGTGTGATGCTTCCTATTTTACACTTGAAGAGGTTAAGTCTCACAGAAGTTATTAATTTGCCCAAAATGTTACAGCTCCCTTAATTAGAAGATTTCCACTGATGTTTAAATCCCAGCTTGAACAGAAATGAATGTTTGACAAGCAGATAAGGACCAACCTTAACTTCTCGGTGTCTAGTATTATATATTAGCACTGACATTTCAAGCCCTCATTTTATTCCACTGTTTCTGCCTAAACAATAAAAAAACAAAAACATTTAACTGAGTGTTCCATGTGAACTACAAACTGAAAACTTTCAAAGCTCCTCATATTGAACCGTTTCCATGTTTAAAACTTATCTTAAACTTTGAGTTGTTTCTGGAAGAGCAGCGCTTAACTGCTGCCATCAGGGATGCCAATTCTTCATGCATTCGTTGTACTTACTCGGGGAGATTAAGCCTTGAGCCCAAGCGTGCACAGTTAGGCACGAGTCTACCTAATTTAAGAAAGGTTTCAAGAGTGATTGACATAACAAGAGAAATCCTCCAAGGAGCTATGGGCCACAGACGGAGCCTAAGACGTAAGAACTCCTCTCAAGGAACTTACTCTCTCGAGATCTGGGACTTTTTCATCTTTTTAACCCAGACACAGGGCAACACCATTGATATGAAACATTGTTATTTTTCACCAGCAGCTCTATAGTTGTTGACACATGGGCTGCCTCAGGGATGTATTCAAGATAGTGTCTTTTGGCCTTCAGCATCCATAACGACCTACAGTATCTAAAAGGCTGGAAGTCCAAAAAACTGCATGTACCAAACTCCCTCAACACCCGTATTGCAGGTGTGATACAGATTCTGCCAACTAGATATACTCATAGGACCTATGGAAAGCAGGAGGGAGATAGAAGCCATTCCTTTCTGTGTAGTTTGGGCATAAATATATGGCTCAGCAGGTATGATGTTAGCTGAATTTCATGGTCACTGTAGTAGTTTCCTGATCTGTGTATTGCAGTCATGGTGGCATAAAACCTTGAAGTCAGCATAAAGCGGGCCTCCTGATTTTCATCCCTTTAACCCCTCCAGTAGTTCTCTAAGCAACTAATTCCTCGTATTAAATTTCTTTCTGCTTGAAATTCCTTAAGAGGTTTCTTCTAGGGAACACGATGGCAGTCGTATCTGTAATGCCACTGTGAGCTGTTGTTAGCAAAAATGAGACTTAAAAGGCCAAACACAGAGATCTGAAGTTATGGAGATAGATGGGTGTTCCTTCCTTATTTTCTATTGTTTTGTTTAACTAACGATGATGCAGAGCTTTTGTACGATGGTCGTAAAATGGCTCTTTCCAGTATTGGATATTTCCGACTGTCACAATGTATGAACCTGTTTTCTAGAGGTGACTACTTATAACGTGATTGTATTCAGTTGTATCTCAAAGCGAATTCTCAACCCTGGCTGTACAGTGGAACCACTCAGGGTTCTTACAAAATGGTATGCAGGGCTCCACTTCCAGAAATTCTGATATAATTGGGTTTGGTGGAATCCAGACATCAGTATTCTGTAAAAAAAAAAAAAAAAAAAAAATTTTTTAAAAAAAAAAAAAAAAAAAAAAAAAAAAAAAAAAAAAACAACCCACAAAAAACCTTTCCAGTAATTCTAAAAGGCAATCAGGGCTGATAACAACTGGATTAGACCAAACCATAGCACTACAGTTGAGCATAATTCACAACAAACATTCACAGTGCACAGACAAAGCCCAATACAGAGGTGTGTAAAATGCTCTAGTGACAACTTACTCATAAAAGTTCAGATAATGGGGGATAGTGCTGAGGCCTGGAGTTGTCTAGGGATGATGAGGGAAGAATGACTTAGGCTGGGATTTGGACAGTGAATGGAGTTTGCACAGGTGAAAGGGAAGGAAGGGGGAATCCAGGCAGTGGAAACTGCCAGGATAAAGGGGCAAAGCAGATATGAGCATGTTACAGTTGATATGAGATGTGAACAATTGAAAATCGACCTGGCAAGAGGGGAGTATGAAGGCTGGAAAGTGGAGAGAGGGAACAGAGGGCCTCAGAAACCAGGCAAAGGAGCCTAAACTGGGAGCACCCTGCAATTGGAAGGTCAGTGAAAGGGATGTCCTTGGTCTTCTCTCATGACAGATGGTGCCATCTTTGGGAAACTGATATTCCTGCACTGAAAAGTATTTCAACTTGACAATGAAAGCTTAGCTCTGGACATAGCTAGTCTCTTCTCTTGGAATGGAAAGAGATGGGAGAGTAACTTGGGGTTTAAGCAGCATCACAATTGTATATCCGCTGTTCGGGACTGAGGTTAATGATTCTCCCGGAATCCTCGGGGAGCAGTAAGAATACGTGGGGGAAGTTTAGTCTTTCCTCATCATAAGACCTGACATTAGCTAAGGTGACACTGGTCGTGAACACTCTCAGTGCCCTGCTTAGATCCCCTCTGATCCCTTGTGCCATTTCACTGCATGCCCACTGTGGTTTCTGCAGACCTTTGTTTCTTTCTTTTTTTCTTAACATCTTTATTGGAGTATAATTGCTTTACAATGGTGTGTTAGTTTCTGCTTTATAACAAAGTGAATCAGTTATACATATACATATGTTCCCATATCTCTTCCCTCTTGCGTCTCCCTCCCTCCCACCCCTCCAGGCGGTCACAAAGCACAGAGCTGATAACCCTGTGCTATGCGGCTGCTTCCCACTAGCTGTCTACCTTACGTTTATTAGTGTATATATGTCCATGCCTCTCTCTCGCTTTGTCACAGCTCACCCTTCCCCCTCCCCATATCCTCAAGTCCATTCTCTAGTAGGTCTGTCTCTTTATTCCCGTCTTACCCTAGGTTCTACATGACCTTTTTTTTTTTTGCTTAGATTCCATATATGTGTGTGAGCATACGGTATTTGTTTTTCTCTTTCTGACTTACTTCACTCTGTATGACAGACTCTAGGTCCATCCACGTCACTACGAATATCTCAATTTCGTTTCTTTTTACATCTGAGTAATATTCCACTGTATATATGTGCCACATCTTCTTTAGCCATTCATCCGATGATGGACACAGGTTGCTTCCATGCCCTGGCTATTGTAAATAGAGCTGCAATGAACATTTTGGTACATGACTCTTTTTGAATTATCGTCTTCTCAGGGTATATGCCCAGTAGTGGGATTGCTGGGTCATATGGTAGTTCTATTTTTAGTTTTTTAGGGAACCTCCATACTGTTCTCCATAGTGGCTATATCAATTTACATTCCCACCAACAGTGCAAGAGTGTTCCCTTTTCTCCACACCCTATCCAGCATTTATTGTTTCTAGATTTTTTGATGATGGCCATTCTGACCAGTGTGAGATGATATCTCATTGTAGTTTTGATTTGCATTTCCCTAATGATTAATGATGTTGAGCATTCTTTCATGTGTTTGTTGGCGATCTGTATGTCTTCTTCGGAGAAATGTCTGTTTAGGTCTTCTGTGCATTTTTGGATTGGGTTCTTTGTTTTTTTGTTATTGGGCTGCATGAGCTGCTCTAGGAATAAACCTACCTAAGGAGACAAAAGACCTCTATGCAGAAAATTATAAGACACTGATGAAAGAAATTAAAGATGATACAAATAGCTGGAGAGATATACCATGTTCTTGGATTGGAAGAATCAACATTGTGAAAATGACTATACTACCCAAAGCAATCTACAGATTCAATGCAATCCCTATCAAACTACCACTGGCATTTTTCACAGAACTAGAACAAAAAATTTCACAATTTGTAAGGAAACACAAAAGACCCCGAACAGCCAAAGCAATCTTGAGAACGAAAAATGGAGCTGGAGGAATCAGGCTCCCTGACTTCAGAACTATACTACAACGCTACAGTAATCAAGACAGTATGGTACTGGCGCAAAAACAGAAATATAGATCAGTGGAACAGGATAGAAAACCCAGAGATAAACCCTCGTACATATGTTCACCTTATCTTTGATAAAGGAGGCAAGAATATACCATGGAGAAAAGACAGCCTCTTTAATAAGTGGTGCTGGGAAAACTGGACAGCTACATGTAAAAGTATGAAATTAGAACACTCCCTAACACCATACACATAAATAAACTCAAAATGGATTAAAGACCTAAATGTAAGGCCAGACACTATCAGACTCTTAGAGGAAAACATAGAACACCTTATGACATAAATCACAGCAAGATCCTTTTTGACCCACCTCCTAGAGAAATGGAAATAAAAACAAAAATAAACAAATGGGACCTAATGAAACTTGAAAGCTTTTGCACAGCAAAGAAAACCATAAACAAGACGAAAAGACAACCCTCAGAATGGAAGAAAATACCCGCACCTGTAGATCTCTTTGGAGGAAGCCCCACAAGTAACTGGAGCTGCCTTCTGCATGGTGGAGACCCAGGAGTGTCTGGGGTTGATGTTCCCCACATGCTCCATTTTCCTGGCAGCCCTGAACCAATGACTGGTAGGTGCCAGATTATGAAAGCCTAGCTCCTTTCCTC
Organism: Lipotes vexillifer; assembly: GCF_000442215.2. Taxonomy (NCBI): domain Eukaryota; kingdom Metazoa; phylum Chordata; class Mammalia; order Artiodactyla; family Lipotidae; genus Lipotes; species Lipotes vexillifer. The sequence continues at coordinate 647,991 of NW_006784898.1, read as the reverse complement.
CAAGTTGAGGCAAAATCTTGAGCATAACTTAACACCTTAGATCTCCCCTGCAGGATCAGACTGAAGCTAACTTTCAGGGAACTGCCCAAGACTGGAAGCTTTCATGGCATTCTCTCTTCGCTGCCCTGCTTCTCCAGCTCCCTTACTAGTCTCCCCTAGGAGCATTTCCTTAACATATCATGAGTACAGGAATCCTTGCCTCAGGGTCTTTTCTAGAGAACCCAACCTAGGATAGCACGATACCATTTGCAAAGTACTCTTACATGTACCCTGTTGATTATACTCATTGTGGGCTTTTATTGTCCTCTCTTCCACATCAGATTTTTAATGGATAATTAAAAAAATAAAAGTACTAGGATGAAGCTGAGAATCTGACTTGGGAGTTTGTCCAACAAGTCAAAATAGTTACTCTCCATTTTTACCAAATCTGAAGTTATGAATCAGCACATCAAATTCAAGACCTAAATCTGGTGTTATTGGATGCATAAAGGGCTATTTTTAAAAGAGTCACAACTTAGCGGAGACTCTCTTCCATTCATATCATTCCCAACATTTGTACAAATTATTTGTCTTTGCTTCAAAACCAAACGTATTGCTGTAAAAGCTCAGTCTTAAATTAGGAGTTTGGGATTAACAGATAGTACTATATGTAAAATAGATAACCAACAAGGGTCTACTGTATAGCACAGGGAACTGTACTCAATATTTTGTAGTAACCTATAAGGGAAAAGGATCTGAAAAAAATAGCTATATATGTATACATAACTGAATCACTTTGCTGTACACCTGAAACTAACACAACGTTGTAAACCAACTATACTTCAATTAAACAACAACAACAACAAGCTCAGAATCTTGACCACAGTTCTCTATTGGTAGAACAATTTTTTTCCAAATTTAAGTGATTCATCACCCAGTTTTATATGCCATTCTAAAAAAAATCTCTCCTCTATTCTTTAATCTGCGCAGAAACATTGTGTAAATAATTTTTTGTTACACTAGACAAAGTTCTGTCCATATTTTCTTTCACAGTCACATGCAGATGTACACACGTGTACACACACACACACACACACACACACACACACTTCACATTCTTCTCTAAACCGAGATACCTTTGTGAATGATGCTATACTTCACATCGTAGTACCTAGCTTAGTGTCTGACATGTAACAGGCATGTAAGAGGAAGCATATTTTTTGAACTTAAATCATTAGCAACATTGTTTTTCTCCCTGCATCCCGTTTGCCATTATAAACCCAGGGATTAGGGCAAGAAAAATACTACCTTATTTAGGAGGAGGCTGGCACGCATCGGGAATCCGTCTCAGACAGAACGAATGAGTCCTCTCCTCCTGGCCTGGGGGGAAATAGGGAAGAAAAAGGAGAGGAGGAAGGGAAGCGTGAGAAGATGTGCCTTGGCCTCCTTGCTGTGGGTTGAATCCTGGAGAGGAGACGTCTGTTTCATGGTCTGGGAGAGAAGTTGAAAGCTGAGTGGTTTGAGGGAGTCGGGGTGGGGGGGGGGGGTTCCTAATTGGGATCTCGTGGGGGGGGGGTGTTCCTAATTGGGATCTCATGAGATGACAGGCATGTAGGGAGGATGAACATTCTGGAGGGTGATGCTCTTGTATATCCCCCAACTTTCCTTACGTGGAATGGACCTGAAAGTTTCCACAGCCTCCAGGGAAGGACCAAGGTGAAGCTTGAGAATTTCCTGGGAAACTTTACATGAAGGGTCTCTGTGGAGGGGAGAGTAGCCTAGTGTCTGAGCAACACGGGGAAGGCCACACGGAGTGGATGAACAGAAGACTGAGTCAAACCTTGAAGGGTGCACAAAGCCAGAGAGAATCAAGGTGGGACCCAGGAAGCAAGGAGAGATGGTTGACTGTAAAGAGAAGATAGACCACAAGATGGACAAGCCATGGACTTGAGCCATGCATGCCAAAGGCAGCCAGTTCCAGGACCATAGCAAGCACACCCCAGAGGACACAGTAACGCCCATCCAGAAACCAGACCAGCCCTACAAAGGAAACAGCCCGGGGCCCACAGCGCCCGCTCCCAACACTGGAAGGGCCACAAGCTTCCGCATCCAACCACAACTGGGGGGGAAGGGTGAACAGGAAAGCAGCCTGAAAGGGGAGGTGAAATTCGAATTGACTGCATATTCTCTAACACAGACTGAATCATATAAAAGGGATTATTTAAACCAGAAGAGACAGAAAATCTGTTAACTTTTTTCTCTTGTGTCAGTTATCTATGGCCATGCATAATTTTCTATTACTGCTGTCATAAATTATCACTAGCTTACTGGCTTAAACACTTCAGATTTATTATCTTATAGTTCTGGAGATTGTACGTCTTGACACAGGTCTCCCTGGGCTAAAATCAAGGTGTGAACAGGGCTGGATTCCTTTATGGAGGTTCTAGGAGAGAATCCATTTCCTTGTCTTTTCTAGATTCTAGAGGTCAGCCGTTTTTCTTAGTTCATGAGCCCCTTCCTCCGCCTTCAAAACCAGCATCTCTCTGACCATTCTCCCACAGTCATATCTCCCACTGACTGGCTGGGAAAGGTTCTCCGCTTTTAAGGACTCACACGATTAAATGGGGCCCACCCAGGTAATCCAGAATAACCTCCCCATCTCAAGATCCTTAACGTGATTGTATCTGCAAAGTCTCCTTTGCCTTGTAAGGTAAAATTCACAGGTTCTGGGGATTAGGGTGTTGACATCTTTGTTTTTGGGGTTTTTTTTTTTTTCATTTTTATTGGAGTATAGTTGATTTACAATGTTGTGTTAGTTTCTGCTGTACAGCCAAGTGAATCAGTTATACATATACATATATCCGCTCTTTTTTAGTTTCTTTTCCCATATAGGTCATTACAGTGTATTGAGTAGAGTTCCCTGTGCTATACAGTAGGTCCTTTTTGGTTATGTATTTTATATATAGTAGTGTGTATATGTCAACCCCAGTCTCCCCATTTATCCCTCCCCTCTCCTTTCCCCCCTGGTAACCATAAGTTTGTTTTCTGCATCTGTGACACTATTTCTGTTCTGTTCATTTGTGTCTTTTTTTAGATTCCACATATAAGCAATATCATATGGTATTTGTCTTTCTCTGTCTGGCTTACTTCACTTAGTATGATAATCTCTAGGTCCATCCATGTTGCTGCAAATGGCATTATTTCATTCTTTTTTATGGCTGAGTGGTATTCCATTGTATATATGTACCACATCTTCTTTATCCATTCATCTGTCGATGGACATTTAGGTTGCTTCCATGCCTTGCCTATCGTAAACAGTGCTGTAATGAACATTGGGGCGCATGTATCTTTTCAAATTAGAGTTTTCTAGGGTGTCAACATCTTTGGGTGGCCGTTATTCCACCTGGCATAGGCCACGATGTCATGGAGATGTCAGAGGGAAGGCAGAAACACTCAAGGCCCCTGAAGGGCCCCTCTAGGCTCAGAATGAGCATATTGGCACTTCCAGCTCATTCTGTATTAGCCTGGGCCAGAGTCAAAGTAGGAGGCACTAGAGAGTGGTATGGCCAAGGGCCTTCATTCAGGGAATGAAGAAGAAATAGAGCCATTTCTGCAGCCTACTCATCTCCCACCCCCAGCCCATAGCCCTCCCTGCTAGTGAGCCAAAGGTAGGTGCTATAAGCCAACTCGCACCACTTCATGCTTGCACATGACTAAATTGAAGCTGTCTTGTAAGGTACAGAGATACAATAAATGTGAGTCAAGTAGAATTGATTTTAATTCTCCTGTGAACAGGATGGTTATTACATGAGCCTCTCAAAGCTGAAGAAAATGTAAGGTAAATGAGAATAATAGAGCTGAATCATCTTTGTTTATCTGGCCGCTTTTGTTAAAGTGATCATGCTTTCTGCTTAACTGTCGTCACAATTTTGTGGCTTCCTGTGAGGTTTTCCCCATTTATAAATGCAGCATTTCCTACACATCCATGAATTCAAAAATGATAGAATTTGCCTAGGCAAATCCTGAATTTGGAGGGGAAAAGCAAAAATAAAATACTAACAGAGAGGGCTTCCCTGGTGGCGCAGTGGTTGAGAGTCTGCCTGCCGATGCAGGGGACGCGGGTTGGTGCCCCGGTCCAGGAAGATCCCACGTGCCGCGGAGCGGCTGGGCCCGTGAGCCATGGCCGCTGAGCCTGCGCGTCCGGAGCCTGTGCTCCGCAACGGGAGAGGCCACAACAGTGAGAGGCCCGCGTACCGCAAAAAAAAAAAAAAAAAAAAAAACAGAGAGGTAGATATAATTATCTGGAAAATCCAAATACTTTTTTAAACTATATTTTTAAATCATATTTTGAACAATTTTTCGATTTCACAGCAGAGCTGCTTTATACGTGCATATTTATCATTTGTGAAATAAAACTTTTATGTGTTATTTTATAACAAGGAAACTTTTTAAGATTATACTTTTTCCTGAAATATATTAGTTTTGAACAATGAGCCCACATCTCTCTTTTCTAAGAAGATCAAGGCAAGACCAAACTCAGACATCATGTGAATCTATTTGATTCTTTAATGAGGAAGACCATGCTAACACAGTGCCACTGATTGATCGGTTTTCCAGGGCAATCAATTACTTTAGCTGTCATTGCAACTGATCATCTGACAATGCATCTTTCTCTGGCACTCCCTGTTCCTGCATTGTCTTGTCCTTTAACTGCATTCACTGCTGGGTGTCACCTACACATCCCAGCCTCACTCCTCATCCTGAGCTTCTCATGACTTGGTTACCCTCTAATTCCACTGGTCCCAGGGAAGGTGGAGTTAGATTGGGATGCCTACACCATGAAGAGTCTTGTATGGCAGCGCTGATCCCAGAGACCTGGTGATCCCTCCAAGTCGTAGCTTCCCATCCACCTCTCCTATGCCAGGTCATCCCGTTGCATCCCCTGGCAACTGGGTAGATAAAATAAAAATCTTATATCACTCTACTGCTCAACACTTTCCAATGGGTTCTCCTTACAAATAGAATAAAAGCCAAAATGCAAAAGTTGACTCCCTTCATGCCACTCCAAAGTCATCTCTTTTGACTCTCTCTTCATTCACTCCTTTCCAGCCACACTGATCTTTCTGGCTCAGGGCCTTTGCACTTGCTGTACCCTCTGTCTGAAACGCTTATTACTTCAATTCACAAATATTTCATATATGGGTCAGGCACTGTTCTAGCTTGTGTGAGCTAAACACATGAAAACCCCTGCCTTACCAGCAACACCATGAGACAAAGACAGCAATGGAAAAGCCTGGGACTCTTGGGCCAAAGCAACAACAATAACAAAGCATTTCCATGGCTCTTTGCTGAAGGTAATAGTAGTCAGAACTGAGGCTCTTGGACCAAACAGCCAACACTAAAGTTCTTAGGATTATCGTGAAAGTGGACTATATGGATGGAAGAAAGACATTTCTTGCAAATAGGGTATCAGGGCAAGGAGTCAGTACAAATGAAAAAGTCATGAGAAATACCCTTATTTTGTATCCCAACCCGGTAAAGCAGGACATGCCAGTTTCATAAATATTTAAAGCCCAGTTTTGAAATGAAGATTTATTTCCCTTGAAGTAGGTTGCTTGTACCCATATAAAGGACAGTCTTAGAAACGCTTCACTGTATCAAAAGTGTCAGTGAATTTATTTACAGTCAAGCCTGAAAATCCCATTGACATTGAAAAACTGCCTGTTAATCTGCTTTGTCTCCATAAGAGATTAAAACTTTTCTCCTTACGGAAGTCTGAAGGTTATACATGAAAGAATAATAGATGGAAAGTAGATTAGTGGTTGCCAGGGGTGAGGCTGGGAGTCAAGGTGGGGTGTCTCTAAAGGAGTGGCACAAGGAAGCTCCTTTGTGATGATGGAACAGTTCTGTATCCTGATTGTGATGGTGGTTACATGAATCTATACATGTGATAAAATTGCATAGAACTATACATGCACATACACACATGTACACGCAAATGAGTGCATGCAAAAACTGGTAAAATGTGAATAATGTCTATAGGTTGTACCAATCTCCTGGTTTTGATAATATACTATAAGTTATGTAAGGCATTACCATCATAAGAGGCTGAAGGGTAAACAGAACTTCTCCGTACTACCTTTCAACTTCCTGAAAGTCTTTAATTATTTTAAAATAAAAAGGTTTTTAAAAAGATAAAAGTATGACTTTCATAGGGTGGAGTCAGAGGTTCCTCACTCAGAATTTGATGAGAAACAGCTAAGGAGAGGCCAAATGAACTATGTTCTGCTTGCCTCATGGATGTCTCACACAAACATGGCCAAAGCCCACTTGGTAGTTCAGAGGTCTGAAAATGAAGAACAGTATTCCCCCTCGCAAAATAGTGTTTTTATTTAAAATTGTGGGACCAAAATCATATTTTTTTATGTCTGTCTTAAGTTGGGTTCCCTCAAAGCAGATCCTGACACAAGGATGTGAATGCACATCATTTATGTGAGACATCATCCCACGAATCACCACTGGGGAATTACAGGAATGAGGAAGGAAGCCAGGTAAGGGTACATTATAGAGCAAGTTAACCACTGTGGGATACTGAAGCCCAGTCCCCCTGGGGTACTCTGCGAGACAGTTTACTTGTATCAGAGTTATCCAAAATGAGGGGAGAGGGGTGAGGGAGCCGGGGTGTTTCCCGTGCCATTGGTTGAGAGTTGCATCAGTTCCCCAGAACTCCTGCCTGCTCTCCTGGTTGACAGAGATGGTCCTCAGGAAAAGGATCATACAGATTTGCAGTTGGAAACTTTTGACTCCATGGGAATGGTGAGAGCCCAAGGGGTATGGGCAGTCCACCAATAGTGACTTTACAGCGAGTCTTCAAAAATACTGTTGATGAAAGGATGATAAAACAAAGTGAGTAAAAACATAACATCTCAAATTATGGTATCAGCTACGGATAAAGTTTAAGTGACTTGTCTGAGATCAAATCGTATACCTTCTAAAGCATAAGACCTATCTTTTCTTGTTGGCTGCTTCTGAAATTATCTCATTGTCTTTCATGTCCTGGGATTTCACAATGATAGGTCCAGGTGTACTTTTAGTTTTGTTTATTCCCCCTGGGATACTTGTGCTTCTGAAATCTTAGGATTAATTCCTTAATCAGTTACGGAATAGTCTCAGCTACTATTGCCCAGAGAATTGACTCTCACATTTCTTCCTTTGAGAACTCCAATTAGATGTTCGTTGGTTCTTCTCATTCTATCCTCCATGTCCTTAATTCTCTTCCTGTTTCCATATCTTTAATTCTCTGTTTCATTCTGGAGCTCTCTTCTATTTCACTGGCTATCTGTTCAGCACTTCTAATCTGCATTAAAATTAGCAGTTGTGTTTTTTATTTTCTTGGCTATTTTGTTCCTTTCAGAAGTCCATTTGGTTATATTTCAAATCTGCCTATTATTTTTTCATAGTTGCCTTTTATTTCCTTCTTTATACCTTTAATTATTTCAGACACACTTATTTTATCATCTTAATCAAATGGTTCTATTACCTAAAGTTCTTGGGAGTATAATCCTGCCGTGATTACACCTTATAAGTGAAGTGTGGTTCTCACTTATGATAAGATTGTTATCTTGTGAGTTTCCTCATTTGGGTTTGTGAGCTCAAGTTCAATGCAATTGTAGGTGTGAAAATCTACGACCAGGACTGAGGGTACATCCATTCAGAGAGGATTTCCATATGCTTCTTCCAGGTACGCTAACAGTTTCACTTCTTTATGATCATTTTTATGTTAATTCTTTGACTTTGTGGTTCCTGGACCATTCACTTGAGGAGCAGGTCCCCTATGACAAATTTTTATGGGAGGCTTTTCCCCATGCAGAGCCTAAACCAAGACAGACAAGCTTCCTTTGATGTCTACCTGTTCCATTTGAAAGATATCTTTTCTTATCCACCCTTTAACTGTCATTAAGGATTCAGTCTAGGTATTTCTTGCCAGGAATAATATAAATAAGTGCTAATATAAACCATCAGAGGTTTTTTTGAAGTATTAAGTTCAGGGAAGGCTATTATAGCTCCATTTCACCACTAGGTTTCAGGGGAATAGGAAGTTAGTACAACCATCCTGTTCAGTCACTTCAAAAGACACCTCAGAGACTCACAGGTTCTGAACAACCTTGGAGGGTGGTTCATAGTATTACACGAAGAAGCCACTGCAAAATTTCACATCTGCAGCTCACACATCTGTGCATGACCACCAGGGGAAGAACAATGACTTCAACTTCTCTTCCATATTCAACTCTTTCCTAATTCTGTATCACGGGCCAAATCTAAGCCAAAATACTCTTTACAGGCGATTCTCAGAAATGTTGTTCTTAGGCATCTAGCTACTGCGAAATTGGACAGAGCATAGGAAATTTAGAAAGGTAATTCATGCCAACAGACAATCCAGTAAATTAAGGATATAACTGTTGAAATTCTTAGATTTATTCAAAAGACGTGTTTGCAAATTTCCTCCTCATTTAGAACCAAAGGTTCATTACCTGTTTCTATACATTAAAACTCAATCCTTGATGATACTAAGACTGGTGATCTCTATTCCATTCATGCTAGAGAAGTGGTAACTTCGGATCATAATTTCATTTTTTTTATAGCCACCTCTTTATGTTTTCCCTCTGCAGAATTCCCTCACGTGCATGTGTGTGTGTGTGTGTGTGTGTGTGTGTGTGTGTTCACTACACACTTAAAATTTCTTGTATTTTGTCTAGCATTTCTGGCCATTTTGTATCAGAAGCGTTTTCCCATTAGCAAGATCACCGTATTGATAGAACCATGATTTTGTGTACTTTTTATTGCGAGTTCATCATTTTGGGGAGGCCAAGGAGTTAGAGAGAAGTCCTATAATGCTGTGGATTTTGGAAGACTTTCCCCCCACCGGAACTTGGTGGTTTTCATTCATCTCATTAAAATTTTTTATTTTAACTTCTCATCCTGGGGTTTCTGCATCATGCAGGTAATATCAGTCAGAACCCATTCTTCATTTTTTATTGAGATGTAATTGACATATGACATTGTGTAAATTTAAGGTGTATAACAGGTTAATTTGATGCATTTATCATTTACCACCATAGCATTAGCTGAGACTGAGGTCTGTCACATCACGTAATTATCCTTTCTTATTTGTGGTGGGAAAAATTAAGATCTAGTTTCCTAGCAACTTTGAAGTTTATAATACGTATTGTCTATAATCACTATGCTGTGCATTAGATTTCCAGGACTTATTTATCTACTAGTTGCAAGTTGGTGCCCTTAAACAACATCTCCCCACTTCCCGCAACCCCAGCCCCTGGTAAATTCTACTCTCTGTATTTATGAGTTTGGGATTTTTAGATTCCACATATACGTGATATCATACAGCATTTGTCTTTTTCTGTCTGACTTAGCTCACTTAGCATAATGCACTCGAGGTCCATCCATATTTTTACAAATGGCAGGATTTCCTTCTTTCTCACAGCTGAATAATATTCCATTGCATATATACACCACATCTTCTTTATACATTCATCTGTTGACACACACTTTGTTTACATATCTTGGGTTTTGTGAATAATGCTGCAGTGAACCTGGCAGCATAGAAATCTCTTCAAGATACTGTTTTCATTTCATTTGGATAAATACTCAGAAGTGTAATTGCTGGATCATATGGTAGTTCTAGTTTTCATTGTTTGTGGAAACTCCTTACTGTTTTCCATAGTGGTCGAACCAATTTGCATTCCCACCAGCAGTATACAAGAGTTCCCTTTTCTCCATATCCTTGTCAACACTTGTTGTCTCTTTTTGATCATAGTTATTCTAACATGTGTGAGGTGGTATCTTATTTTGCATTTTGATTTTGCATTTCCCTGATGATTAGTCATGTTGTGCCTCTTTTCATGTACCTGTTGGCCAGTTGGATGTCTTCTTTGGAAAAATAACAGAATTCAGTTCCTCTGCACATTTTAAAATCAGATTGCTTGGTTTTTTTGTTACAGAATTGTATGAGTTCTTTATATGTTTTGGATATTAACCCTTTATCCGATAAATGGTTTGCAAATATTCTCTCCCTTTCTGTAGATTGCCTTTTCATTTTGTTGATTGTTTCTTCTGCTGGGCCGAAGATTTTTAGTTTGATGCAGTCCCACTTGTTTACTTTTTGCTTGTACTTTTGATGTCATATCCAAATAAATCATTGCCACAGCCAATGTCAAGGAGCTTTTTCCCTATGTTGTCTTCTAGGAGTTTTATGGTATCAATCTTATGTTTAAGTCTTTAATCCATTTCAATTTCATTTTTGTGAGTGGTTTAAGATAGGGGTCTAATTTCATTCTTTTTCATGTGAATATACAGTTTTCCCAACACTATTTATTGGAGAGACTTCTCCTCTCCCCATTGGGTATTCTTGGCTTCCTTTTCAGATATTAGTTAACTCTATGTGCTTGGGTTTATCTCGGGGCTCTCAATTCTGTTCCATTGGCCTATGTGTCACTTTTTATGCCAGTACCATACTGTTTTGATTACTATAGCTTTATAATAAAGTATGAAATCAGGAAGTGTGATACCTCCAACTTTGTTGCTCTTTCTCAGAATTGCTTTGGCTGTTTGGGGTCTTTTGTGGTCCCATATACATTTAAGGTTTGTTTTTTCTATTTCTGTGAAAAATGCCATTGGGATTTTTATAGAGATTACACTGAATCTATAGATGGCTTTGGGTAGTATCTTCATGGTGTTTTTATTCTTTTCTTAAAAAAATTATTTATTTATTTATTTTTGGCTGCATTGGGTCTCCGTTGCTGCACTCGGGCTTTCTCTAGATGCAGCGAGCGGGAGCTACTCTTTGTTGCGGTGCACAGGCTTCTCATCGCGGTAACTTCTCTTGTTGCAGAGCACGGGCTCTAGGCATGTGGGCTTCAGTAGTTGTGGCATGCGGGCTCAGTAGTTGTGGCTTGCAGGCTCTAGAGCACAGGCTCAGTAGTTGTGACACACTGGCTTAGTTGCTCTGTAGCATGTGGGATCTTCCTGGACCAGAGCTCAAACCCAAGTCCCCTGCATTGGCAGGCAGATTCTTAATCACTGTGCCACCAGGGAAGTCCTGACGTTTTGATTCTTGTAGAGAGCTCTTTTATTTTTGCAACATCCCCGGACGGAGAGCAATATTATTTGTATCTTCCTCAAGGGAAGAAAGAGTTATGCACTTTGCATTATTCAGACAGCTTTTGGGGGCTCTGTAGCTTTGTTTGTGGGCCTCCATTCTAGCTTCCTTAAATGTGCAGGCTCAAGCATGCATCTTCTGTCCTTGCGTGGGCATCCAAAGCCAATCTTTAGACCTCTGGACCTGATCCTCCTGTGACCCTCCATTGAATCAGCTTCTGCCTAGTGCTCTGGTGTTCAGTTTCCTTTGCATTTCTAGTATCAAGGGATTTTCTTTATTTTCTTTCAAGTTCAGCTGTGTAGAAAAAGATTGTTACATTTTGTCCAGCATCTGTGCCTATTTGCTTTTCCTTATCAGCTCAGACTGCCATATTGCTGGAAGCTTTGAGGCATTTTCCGTTTTATCTAATATCATCTATAAAGGGCAGGGGGCTAGAGCCTTTCAAGTGTCCTCTATACTATATACTTGTAAGCATAAAAATAAAATATGATGAAAAAGATACAGAGCATAAATGGAATTCGTGACACTGAAAATATCAAAAATGGTTTTGAAAAAGATGTTGGCTCAATTTCACATATTTTAGTTTAATAAAGAAAATACATCTTGAAAATGTTGATAATTTGGTAAGTCTGAGGAATCACGGAAATATAGTGTATCTTGAAGTCAACCATGTATTTGCCAAAGTGTTTTGTGACATTCATGTAGATGGCTTAGGGCATATTCATTATGGGCTAATAGGCTTAGATAGGGGCCTAGCTTATTAAGCAGCACAACTGCAGGCATTTGATAGAACAAACTGATCTCAACCTGAAAGGAGTTGAGGGGGCAGCGTCTTAGCATTTATGTTGATGATATGGATGAAGACAGAGAAGACAAAGTAATAATGTTAGCAGAAAACAAACAGCAAGGCGAGAACACAATTTCTAAACCATCTTGATGTGCTGAAATGCTGAGCCAAATTCACAAGGTAATTTTTTGAGAGTGAAGGAGAATTTAGGGTGTCTTTTATGTAATTGGCTTCAATGTTCCTTGTGCCAATATTCTGCAAAATCTCCCGTAAAATCTAAGTTCTTTAAAATTATTTATTGAGGTATAATTTACATACAGTGTAAGCACATACCAAATTGGATATGTTTTGATAAATGTATCAAATTGAGACATTCCCATCACAGTGATGCCCATCCCATTTAATCCTCTCTCCCAACCAGAGACAACCACTGTTCTGATTTCTATCACAGAAGCTTAATTTTGCCTGACTTAGAACTTCATATAAATGGTTTAATATCATTCTTAAACTTTTTGCCTGGCTTCTGTTACTCAAGATAATGTTTTTAAGATTCATCCATGTTTGTGTGTGTATCAGTTGTACAGGGTTTTGCTGGTTTTGTTTTGTGTTGTTGTTTTGTTTTGCTTCATTGGTGAAAAGTAGCCCACTGTATGACTGTTACCGGGTTCAAGCTCGTCCTGCTCGCCACACAACACGCTAATAAATTAAGAGCCGAGATGTTGAGGCAAGGAACAGTGACTTTATTTGGAAAGCTAGCAGACCGAGAAGCTGGTGGACTAGTGCCCCAAGGAACCATCTTACCTGAGTTAGAATTCAGCCTTATTTTATACTAAAAAGGGAGGCATTGTGGCTGGTTGTTACAAACTTCTTGGTGACAGAATCCTTTGTTCTTTTTTTCTTTTTAATATTTATTTATGTACTTACTTACTTAATTTATTTATTTACTTATTTATTTATTTGACTGCACCAGGTCTTAGTTGAGGTGTGCTGGATCTTCGTTGCAGTGTGCGGGATCTTTAGTTGCGGCATGCAGGCTCTCAGTTGTGGCATGCATGTGGGATCTAGTTCCCTGACCAGGGATGCAACCCGGGCCCCCCACTTTGGGAGCATGGAGTCTTAACCACTGGACCACCAGGGAAGTCCCCAGAATCCTTGTTCTTACAGCTATCCGAATAGGTCTGTTCACAATGTCCCTGTAAACTTCCAGCAAGATGATTGTTATTCTCAGTTCTGCACCTTTTTATCTCTACATGAATGGAAAAGTGTTATACCTTTAAAGGGCAAGCCTGGAAAACAGAGAATTGAGAAAGGGCTATTATGTATATTTCAGGCTCTAGGCAACATTCTTTTACAAAGGTTCAGAGCCAGCATGACTAAGCACAGGCAACAGAGCACAAAGGTTAGAGCTAAAGGAATAGATCCAATATGGAGTCAGGTTTGTTCTCCTCTGTTACATGACTCTACCACAAGTTGTTTATTCCACTCCCTTACTAAAAGTGCAAAAAGGAAACTCCAGGCTGGGAGGTGAGGGCATTTCGGCATATCCAGATGATGTAAAAGGTTTGGAATTAATGAAGCTAGAGGGAAATTATCTTTGGAGAGTATTGCTGGAGTCCTGTGGTGTTTTCTCTCACCTCTCCCACACTGCGGGAAAGGAAAAGGATGTTTCCCAGTTCGCCTCAAGCATAGTGAGACAGACTTTAAGAGGACTACTCAGAAGACTTGATATGTATTGCATAACTGCGGGGGTCAGTATTCACTCTACAGTCTATGTAAATGGTGACCGCAGAGCTATATCATTTGGCAATCAAGGGCACAGTGGAATAGGGTCTGACCGATACTTGACTCACAAGGAGACACTGATGGAAGCATCAGAGTAGAGGACCGTGTTGAGAGCTATGCACCGCCACCCACTGTAGGACAAAGGCGTTTTCTCCATCCTTTGGGCAACATGTAGGCTCTGAAAGCGGGAAGTAGATTGGTTTCATTTTAAGAGGAAAATTGCCTAAGAAGTCTTCTTGGTATGAAGCAAAGTGATCTGAAAAGAAAGAGGTTGGAAATGTGGTTTTGAATGAAGAATTTGGGGAGAATGTTCCTAAGCAGCCAGCCAGAGGAGGTCCTACACTCCACAGTATCAGACGTTCCCATGGGAAGTCTCTGAAAAACTCTGAAGTGCACCAAAGGTCAGCTTTAATCGCTTGCCAGACCTGGTGTGTATAAACAGGAGATCACAACAGTACCAGTCATTTGGGACTCTTCCTGTCCCCTAGTTCTATTCCTTATGCTGGAGGGTTCCAGAACGAAGGCCAGCCAACTGAGCAGGGAGGAAGAGATGCACCTAATCAAGAAAGAATCCTGAATCCTCCCGAACCATATCTCTACCCGTTCCAACCTAGTCCAACCCCTCCCCCAGCTTTTAGATCTGAACTAGGCCAGAGAAAAAGTTTGGGAAGGAAATATCAGTTACTAAAATAAGACTATTCTTATAGCTGGAGGGCTTTTATTACATGAGAGTGACTGGAAAAATTATGGGACCTGCTGTGAGATTTCATTTCAGAGGAAAACTTAGTCCACTGAGCAATTGGAGAAAAGAATAAAGTTGTTTCGTGTGCATTTACAAGTGATAGCTATGAAACATTCCATGAAATAGTTACAATCTGTTGTTAAAACATTTGATACTAGGAATACTGCCTATATTTTTCTAAGGCTTAATGTTTTGAATAAATCATCCAAACTTAGGGTTACAGCTAATTAAAGATGCGGTCCAGGGGACATCATTGGAATGCCAACTCAGTTGTGTAAGGATAGACTTACAGTCTCTGCAGATACAAACGACAGATATTTGCTCATTTAAAGAAGGGTGAGATTTTTGCCCAGCAAGTTTTTCTTGAAATCTTGATTACCCACTATATTTTATTCTAGACTAAAATGTTCAGATTAAAAAAGGGAAATATAATCTTTATAGTTTCAAAAAAGGCAAGGCATAAAGAAGTGTAATTCAAAACTGCAAACTTTAGAGTACAGACTTTTCAAAGTGATTTTCTTCATCCATTTTTAAAAATTTTTTTTTTTTTTTTTGGCTGTGTTGGGTCGTCATTGCTGTGCGCAGACTTTCTCTAGTGGTGGCGAGTGGGGGCTACTCTTTGTTGTAGTGTGCGGGCTTCTCATTGCGGTGGCTTCTCCTGTTGCGGAGCACGGGCTCTAGGTTCACGGGCTTCAGTAGTTGTGGCATGCAGGCTCAGTAGTTATGGCTCAAGGGCTCTAGAGCGCAGCCTCAGTAGTTGTGGTGCACGGGCTTAGTTGCTTTGTGGCATGTGGGATCTTCCCAGACCAGGGCTCGAACCTGTGTTCCCTGCATTGGCAGGCGGATTCTTAACCACTGTGCCACCAGGGAAGTCCCTTCTTCATCCGTTTTTAACTAGTGGCTCTACAACCAATTGGGTTGTACTACAGACATGATTTAAATGTCATGATAACCAAAGTGGCTAGGTTGATCATTGTTCAACCTCATCACTTGGTCATAGACAGAATAAGAATGGCATCTATGAAGCAACCTAAGTGTCCATCGACAGATGAATGGATAAAGGCGACAGTGTGATGTGTGTGTGTGTGTGTGTGTGTGTGCGCGCGCGTGTGCGCGCGCGCAAAATGGAATACTACTCAGCCATAAAAAAGAATGAAATAATGCCATTTGAAGCAACATGGGTGGATCCAGGGACTATCATACTAAGTGAAGTAAGCCAGACAGAGAAAGGCAAATATCATACGGCATCAGTTATATGTGGAATCTAAAAAAATGATACAAATGAACTTACAAAACAGAAACACAGTCACAGACATAGAAAACGGACTTATGGTTACTAAAGGGGAAAGAGGGGAGTAGGGATAAATCGGGAGTTTGGGATTAACAGATACACACTACTATATATAAACCAGATAACCAACAAGGACCTACTGTGTATAGCACAGGGAACTCTACTCAATATCTTGTAACAACAACATTGTAAATCAACTGTACTTCAGTTAAAAAAAAAAAGAATTGCCTCTACGAAAATATCAAATCTCTGCTTGTGAAATGTGACAAATTAATGGTAAGTGGTTGAGTGGTTAACTAGAGAGATTTCACTGCTGAATTACCTACCATATCTATTCAGAAAAGATGGAGAATTCTGCTTGCCCCGTGCTTTTTCATCAAAGCATACTCCTCCAAATAAAAGAGGTATATTGTAAATGCAAAGCACTGTGGGAATAATTAGACCTCCCTAGAGATTCCAGGGCTTCAGCAGTACATTCCTTCAAGCTCTGCTCAAAACGTTCTGTAGAAGAAAAAACAGATATAGATGCAGTAAATAATTTGCTTTGAAAAACAAGTTAGTGAGAAGAAGGCTGAAATTAATTAAAAATTTGGATGCCACATTTCATGACTTACGCATTCTGTTACAGTAATCATCTCCTTTATTCATGATACATGGCATTTAATAAGCAATTACTATGTGCCCAGGATTATATCCTTGGAAATTCAGAAGAAGAGTAGAGTGTTTTCTTCAGGAAGTAATGCTGGTGTACATGAAATAAATGACAGTATTGACTTTAGGAAAATCTGCAAGTAGGCAGTAGAGCCCAGAACCCCCTCCCTCTGTTTCAAATCTCTCAAGCTAGCTCCCCCTGCTGGAGGAACTCAGTTCCTTTAGGACTACCCTTCTTGGTAAGCCATGACTTCACTACCAACAATTACACCCCTAATCTAGGGACATCCTATGAATTTCCATCAATCAGGGACCCAAGGTACCCTCCAAGTCAAAGAATTCTCAGCCCTTTGGAAAATCCAGCTTCTAGTACCAACGGTGTACCCCCCAATGTTATGGTTCACCCACTTCAAGCATTTCTTGATTTTCCTTTGGAAACTAGACTTTTCAAGTGATGTCTTGGGTGGATGATGATGATTTCATTGCTCCTTATTCATCTTCCACCTAGTAAGTGCTAAGTACTTTCCATGCTCATTTCTCAAGCTCCAAATGCGTTTCTCTAACATTCACATCATGACCATCTAAATTGGGATAATTTTGAGAATGAAATGGAGTGTTATGTATAATCGTACTGGAACACTATGCATAAGCTGTGACTGTTCAAGCCAAACCAGGATACGTGGCCACACTATCTATAAGACATGTATGTAAAATAAAACGACTGAAAAATCTAGGAGCAATGATAATTTAAGTCACCCCTAGTGCAACGTCACTAAGCCAACAATAGAATTTCTTGACATGAGTTGAAGTTCAGTGATATGTAGAGGGGATCTTTTTTTAAAAAACAAAGATACCTAATGTTCAGATACTTTTAGACTAATTGGAAACAAAATTAGGTCAAATGGACAGATTTGAACACATATCTAATATGCCACATATCTAATATGCCTTTCAATCCAGGAATTCCACTTCTAAGAAATTTGTCCAGTGAAATAGTTATGGATATGTGCAAATATTTGGCTACAAAAAGTTCATCTAGCTGTGCTTAAAGAAAGAGGAGGAAGCCTAATTTTCAAAAATAGTGAATTGGATTATATACATTGTCATATCCATATAAAAATTATATAAAGTCATTAAATATAGCACTATAGTTTAAATATTTACAAGCATGGGAAGAAGTTCTCACTATATAAACATTTTTTATTTTTTGCGGTACGCGGGCCTCTCACGGTTGTGGCCTCTCCCGTTGCGGAGCACAGGCTCCGGACGCGCAGGCTCAGCGGCCATGGCTCACGGGCCCAGCCGCTCCGCGGCACG
>NW_006784898.1:610934-629510 GCF_000442215.2 Lipotes vexillifer | reverse complement strand
GACCAGGGCACGAACCCGCGTCCCCTGCATCGGCAGGCGGACTCTCAACCACTGCGCCTCCAGGGAAGCCCTATATAAACATTTTTGAAGCAAGTTATGTACTATATTAGTTTGGATCCTGTTTTATTTATTCTTAATTTCTGAATGATTTATTGAAGTATATCTTATTTTTAGTAAAAATAAATTTGTCTCTCTCAACAAGGGGATGAGATAATGGCTGATTTAAAATTTTCTTTCTTTGGCTTGTCCATATTTTGTAAGTGAGAGTATTTTATAAATGACATAATAAAATTTATAAAAATTTTAACATTCTGTAGGCTGAATTACAAATGTCAGCAAACCCAAGGATGGCATTCTGGCTTCTGATCAGAGGGCAGACTCGTGCATATGTAGGATAGACAAATTCCACCTCCATCTTTATAACAACTGTCATTCATGAAGTTGCCTCCATTCTCAGAAACAACACCTCAAAGGCTGATTCAACTGAATAAACTATCTGGACGCTCATTTTGATACTCAGGCTATCTTCTGGGGTCAAGGAGCTGACATGTGTCATCCTAAATGGCCAAATCATAAAACAGTTTATAACATATTGACCACTGAAGATTTTAAAGCTTTCTAATGTTTCAGGAAAGCAGTCCCCATGGTTCACCTTGAGGACATTCCTGTAATAAGTAGAACTCAGACAGATAAAAGGATATGGGCAATTAATGGCATCCTTTCAGAAGGGGATGTTAAATGATATCAGATACACAATTTTTCCTTGGTTTAATTACACTTGCAAATTGGTTTTAATAAATAAAGGGGTAGATCCTTGGCCATGAGTAATTAGACCATATTGTGAGGTCTAGTGAAAAAGTGAATTATCATATAATTAAATTTTGAAATAGGTTGTAGAATTGTTTTAACAATATACAATGCAGAATAAAATAGCCTGTTCTCATGAGCTAAAAGATACCTTTTGGAGGAAGGCTCATGACTAAGGAAGTTGATGACAGTGTTTTGTTCATGAATGACCATCATCACGTGTAGGCAAGGATGAGTTCATTTCACACTGAATTTAGTAATTCTTTCCCTTCTACACACCTAACTCTCTATGCTGTTGATGGCTTTTCATAAGAGAGGGAAATGTAGGTAGGTCAATATAGGATACTGGACTTCCGTGGTGGCACAGTGGTTAAGAATCCACCTGCCAATGCAGGGTACAAGGGTTCGAGCCCTGGTCCGGGAAGATCCCACATGCCCCGGAGCAACTAAGCCTGTGCACCACAACTACTGAGCCCGTGTGCCACAACTACTGGAGCCCGCGCGCCTAGAGCCCGTGCTCCGCAACAAGAGAGGCCACCGCAATGAGAAGCCCGTGCACCGCAACGAAGAGTAGCCCCCGCTCGCCGCAACTAGAGAAAGCCCGCGCACAGCAACGAAGACCCAACGCAGCCAAAAATTAATTAATTATTTTTTTTAAATATATAGGATACTTGTGGTGAACTTGACATTTATGTAAGTGGGGGTTCACATCAGAGCCTTCTCTTTTTTTAAAAAAAAAGACCTGGCTACGTTTAAAACAAGATGTAACCTACAAGCCTACAATTGACTCACCATTTGTCAGACACATTTCTAGCGTATAAAGCAAGCACCAGAAGTGAATACTCTCCCGATTTTCTACCAACCCAGCAAAAGCTGACCTCTGACTTTAATTCTTCTCCCTTCCTCCAGCACCAGGCGGAGAGAAACACCCTATGATGGAGACAAATCTGTTGGCTTCACTGTGGGGAAGCATCTCCTCTAGGGGAACCAGCTAGCCTTGTTTGGCCAAGACTTCCCAGTTTTAGAACTAAGTGTTCAGCTTCCTAAGAAGTCCTCAGTCCCAGGCAGACTGGGATATTGGTCACCCTACTGGACACATCCCTCAGTATCACCTGACTTTATGTCTTCTACGTCTCGTCCTTTGGGCCAGTGACAAGTTCTCTGGGCCTCAGCTTGCAAGAAGGTACAAAGTAGCACCAATCTCGTAAGGTTAAGTGGGACTGGATGAGTTTTTATGTGTAAAGCCATTGTAACACACATGGCCGTATAAGTGAGTGCTAAGTGAACAGCATCATTGTTATTAATCAGGAAAGTCATAGAAGAACTAACATTACAACTGAGCCTTAAGGTATGAGTGAAGAGTTAATCAAGAAAAGGTGGTGTAATGGGGGCTTCCCTGGTGGCGCAGTGGTTAAGAATCCACCTGCCAATGGAGGGGACATGGGTTCAAGCCCTGGTCCAGGAAGATCCCACATGCTGCGGAGCAGCTAAGCCCGTGCGCCACAACTACTGAGCCTGCACTCTAGATCCCTCAAGCCACAACTACTGAAGCCCACGTGCCACAACTACTGAAGCCCGCGCGCCTAGAGCCCGTGCTCTGCAACAAGAGAAGCCACCGCAAGGAGGAGCCCGCGCACCACAACGAAGAGTAGCCCCGCCCCCCCCCCCCCCCCCCCGCTTGCCACAGCTAGAGAAAGCCCACACGCAGCAACAAAGACCCAATGCAGCCAAAAATAAATTAATTGAAAAAAAGAAAAAGTGGTGTAAGGAGGAAAAGATGGAGAAGGTTAGATGAATAAGTAAATACAGTAAATAGGATAAATAAAGATAAAGCCAGATGTTTACTTAAAAGCAAAATACATAAATAATGGAGTAATGCCAACACCAAAGAAATACTTTGCTTTGTCTGATAATTATTTTTAAAGCTAGATTTGCCCTCAAGTGCAAGTCCTGTTACCCACACTTTTCTAGGATTTATTTATTACAAACTGCAACCTGACCTTTAATAAAACATTGAACTGACAAGCAAACCAGGTTTTCCTTACTGAAATAGAAGGTCAAGACTTGTAGAACATTAAATCAGGTCCCCATTTATCTTGCTTCTTATCTTCTGTTTGAGGAAAATAAAATCAAAAGCTGTCAATACAGCCTTTTTCTGCTGAAAAATAAAGGAAAAATTAGCCTAGGATTTTTATCACAGTAAATAAAGCCATGACAGCTTCAAATTAGTTGAAGCCTCAAATATGCTTTCTTTGTATTAGACGTAAATGTAAACGTGAACTTTATGTCATTATGAAATGGCAGTGCCTTTGCCAATATAGAAAGTGTTTACATCAGTGGAAGACTGATGCAAAATAATTGAGTTTGGGGCAAGGTTTTTAAACTTTTGATATTGGAAACCTTCGAGCATCCACAAAAAGAAAAATACATTTATATAAAATAAACTCTCATATGATCATCACTCACATTCAACAAAGAATCAATATTTTGCTATCTTTGTTTCAGACACACACACACACTTTTTTTTTTCTTTTTTTTTTTCTTTTTTTTGGCCACGTGGCATGTGGGATCTTAGTTCCCCAACTAGGGATCTGTACCCACACCCCCTGCAATGGAAGCGCGGAGTCTTAACCCCTGCACCACCAGGAAGTCCCTTTTTTTCTTTTTGTTGGAGCACCTTAAACCAAATGATAGACATCATGTCATTTCACTGTAAATACTTCAGTTTGGTCTCTATCTGATAAGGGCATTATTTGTGACCTAACAACCATGCCATTAATGCACCTAACAAAATTAACAATTCCTTAATATCTCACAATTAGTCTATATACAAATTTCTCCATTTGTCTCAAAACAACATTTTTGAGTTAATTTGTTGGAATCAGGATTCACAAGGTTCTCTCATTACATTTGATTATGGCTCTTAGGTTTCTATTAATTCTATTACTGAGCTTTCTCCTTTATTTTTTAGTTCTCATGATATGAATTTGTTGGATGAACTTGGTTATTTGTCTTGAAGAATACAGTATGTTTGGGATTTTGATGATTACTTTCTCATGGTATCATTTAACTTATTCCTCTCTTCCCCAGTAGACAGATATTGGGCTCAATTCGTTTCGGGTTCAATTGTTTTCAGTGAGAATAATTCAGAGGTAGTGCTGTGATCATCCTCTTGTATCCAGTGATAAGGAACCAATGTCTGATTGTTGTGAGAATAATCATTGGGTTCTTGGGTATGAGTCCAATCGATCCATTCTGAATTATCAACTTTTCCCCCAGTGGTTTGGTATTTATTGATGGTCGTTGGCTACATTCATTATTTCTTTAATGGTTGCCAAAATAATGATTTTCTAATTTTGTTCTGTATTTATTATCTAGAACTGTTCTACGTTCCCTTCATGAACTATTTTTTTTTCTTTTTTTTCCCTTCCTTCATGAACTATTGTTCACCCTTATGCAATTCATACAGGAAAGTCAAATAAAAGCTTGACTCTGACATGTTACCAATTTTCAGCAAAATGTGCAACCTACAAAAAAAAGACAGTCATTTTTTGGCTGTCATTATCCTTTTGACACAGTCAACCTAAGCTTCTTTAGCATCCTCTGCCTTCTGGTACAGAGTTTCAAGTTCATCTTTCCCAAGGCTTGCTCTAGACACAGAATCTGTCATTTCTCCAAGGAACCTTGGTTCTTTTTATCAAGGAACTGTATTTTTACAACATAGATGGGGCTTTAAAGGGGTTTATTGCTACTGGATTGTCATTAATTCATGACCTTTTCAATGAGCAGAGGAACCTCCATACTGTTTTCCATCATGGTTATACTAATTTACCTTCCCACCAGCAGTATACTGGTGGGAAGGTAAATTAGTATAAATAATACTTCCCTTTTCTCCACATCCTCACAAACACTGAAGATCTTGATTTCTAATGACAGTAACACATAATTACTTATTAGTAATTACTTATTATTATTAAGTATTAATCACTTTAATTTATTATTAATTACTTATTTGCTTCATCAAAAATATACCTATACTAATTACTAAACATCAATATTAATGTTACTATTTACAATAAGGTCACTAGTACAGTTAAGATTTCTTTGTGGTCCTTTGTGTCCTCAGAAGATATCCCACTTGAGACATACAGTCAGTTCACTGTGTTTTAATGTCATGTGAGGTTATTCTTTTTTCTATATGATAATGACATCATTTTCTTTTAGATTCCGGATATATGTGTTAGCATACAGTATTTGTTTTCCTCTTTCTGACTTATTTCACTCTGTATGACAGACTCTAGGTCCATCCACCTCACTACAAATAACTCACTTTCTTTTCTTTTCTTTTTTTTTTTGCGGTACGCGGGCCTCTCACTGTTGTGGCCTCTCCCGTTGCGTTGCGGAGCACAGGCTCCAGACGCGCAGGCTCAGCGGCCATGGCTCACGGGCCCAGCCGCTCCATGACATGTGGGATCTTCCCGGACTGGGGCACGGACCCGTGTCCCCTGCATCGGCAGGCGGACTCTCAACCACCGCGCCACCAGGAAAGCCCCCGTTTCTTTCTTTTTTTTTTTTTTAACATCTTTATTGGACTATAATTGCTTTACAGTGGTGTGTTAGTTTCTGCTGTGTTTTTTTTTACATCTTTATTGGTGTATAATTGCTTTACAATGGTGTGTGAGTTTCTGCTTTATAACAAAGTGAATCAGTTATACATATACATATGTTCCCATATCTCTTCCCTCTTGCGTCTCCCCCCCTCCTCCCTATCCCACCCCTCCAGGCGGTCACAAAGCACCGAGCTGATCACCCTGTGCTATGCGGCTGCTTCCCACTAGCTATCTGCCTTACGTTTGTTAGTGTATATATGTCCATGCCTCTCTCTCGCTTTGTCACAGCTTACCCTTACCCCTCCCCATATCCTCAAGTCCATTCTCTAGTAAGTCTGTGTCTTTATTCCTGTCTTACCCCTAGGTTCTTCATGACATTGTTTTCTTAAATTCCATATATATGTGTTAGCATACGGTATTTGTCTTTCTCTTTCTGACTTACTTCACTCTGTATGACAGACTCTAGGTCTATCCACCTCACTACAAATAGCTCAATTTTGTTTCTTTTTATGGCTGAGTAATATTCCATTGTGTATATGTGCCACATCTTTATCCATTCATCCGATGATGGACCCACTACTGGGCATATACCCTGAGAAAACCATAATTCAAAAAGAGTCATGTACCAAAATGTTCATTGCAGCTCTATTTACAGTAGCCTGGAGATGGAAACAACCTAAGTTTCTGCTTTATAACAAAGTGAATCAGTTATACATATACATGTGTTCCCATATCTGTTCCCTCTTACATCTCCCTCCCTCCCACAATCACTATCCCACCCCTCTAGGTGGTCACAAATCACGGAGCTGATCTCCCTGTGCTATGTGGCTGCTTCCCACTAGCTATCTATTTTACGTTTGGTAGTGTATATATGTCCATGCCACTCTCTCATTTCTTTTTATAGCTGAGTAATATTCCATTGTATATATGTGCCACATCTTCTTTATCCGATCATCTGTCGATGGACACTTTGATTGCTTCCATGTCCTGGCTATTGTAAATAGTGCTGCAGTGAACATCGTGGTACATGACTCTTTCTGAATTATGGTTTTCTCAGGGTATATGCCCAGTAGTGGGATTGCTGGGTCGTATGGTAGTTCTATTTGTAGTTTGTTAAGGAACCTCCATACCGTTCTCCATAGTGGCTGTATCGATTTATGTTCCCACCAACAGTGCAAGTGTGTTCCCTTTTCTCCACACCCTCTCCAGCCTTTATTGTTTGTAGATTTTTTTGATGATGGCCCTTCTGAATGGTATGAGGTGATAGCTCATTATAGTTTTGATTTGCATTTCTCTAATGATTAGTGATGTTGGGCATCCTTTCATGTGTTTGTTGGCAATCTATATATCTTCTTTGGAGAAATGTCTATTTAGGTCTTCTGCCCATTTTGGGATTGGGTTGTTTGTTTTCTGGATATTGAGCTGCATGAGCTGCTTGTAAATTTGGGGGATTAATCCTTTGTCAGTTGCTTGGTTTTCAAATATTTTATCCCCTTCTGAGGCTTGTCTTTTTTTTTTTTTTTTTTTGCCGTACGCGGGCTTCTCACCGTTGTGGCCTCTCCCGTTGCAGAGCATAGGCTCCGGACGCGCAGGCCCAGCAGCGATGGCTCACAGGCCCAGCTGCTCCGCGGCATGTGGGATCCTCCCGGACCGGGGCACGGACCCGCTTCCCCTGCATCGGCAGGCGGACTCTCAACCACTGCGCCACCAGGGAAGCCCTGAGGATTATCTTTTCATCTTGTTAATGGTTTCCTTTGCTGTGTAAAGCTTCTAAGTATCATTAGGCCACGTTTCTTTAGTTTTCTTTTTATTTCCATTTCTCTAGGAGGTGGGTCAGAAAGGATATTGCTGTGATTTATGCCATAGAGAGTTCTGCCTATGTTTTCCTCTAAGAGTTTGATAGTGGCTGGCCTTACATTTAGGTCTTTAATCCATTTGGAGTTTATTTTTGTGTATGCTGTTAAGGAGTGTTCTAATATCATTCTTTTACATGTAGCTGTCCAGTTTTCCCAGCACCACTTGTTGAAGAGGCTGTCTTTTCTCCATCGTATATGCTTGCCTCCTTTATCAAAGATAAGGTGACCATATATGCATGGGTTTATCCCTGCGCTTTCTGTCCTGTCCCATTTATCTATATTTCTGTTTTTGTGCCAGTACCATACTGTCTTGATCACTGTAGCTTTGTACTATGGTCTGAAGTCAGGGAGCCTGATTCTTCTAGCTCCGTTTTTCTTCCGCAAGATTGCTTTAGCTATTTGGAGTCTTTTGTGTTTCCATACAGATTGTGAAATTTTTTGTTCTAGTTCTGTGAAAAATGCCATTGGTGATTTGATAGGGATTGCATTGAATCTGTAGATTATTTTAGGTAGTATAGCCATTTTCACAATGTTGATTCTTCCAATCCAGGAACATGGTATATCTCTCCATCTGTTTGTATCATCTTTAATTTCTTGTATGAGTGTCTTATACTTTTCTGCATACAGGTCTTTTGCCTCCTGGGGTAGGTTTATTCCTAGGTATTTCATTCCTTTTGTTGCAGTAGTAAAAGGGAGTGTCACCTTGATTTCTCTTTCAGATTTTTCATCATTAGTGTATAGGAATGCAAGAGATTTCTGTGTATTAATTGTGTACCCTGCTACTTTACCAAATTCATTGATTAGCTCTAGTAGTTTTCTGGTAGCATCTTTAGGATTCTCTGTGTATAGTATCACGTCATCTGCAAACAGTGACAGCTTTACTTCTTGTTTTCCGTTTTGAATTCGCTTTATTTCTTTTTCTTCTCTGATTGCTGTGGCTAAAACTTCCAAAACTATGGTGAATAATGGTGGTGAGAGTGGACGTCCTTGTCTTGTTCCTGATCTTAGTGGAAATGGTTTCAGTTTTTCACCATTGAGGACGATGTTGGCTGTGGGTTTGTCTTACATGGCCTTTATTAGGTTGAGGTAGGTTCCCTCTATGCCTACTTTCTGCCGGGTTTTTATCATAAATGGGTGTTGAATTTTGTCAAAAGCTTTATCTGCATCTATTGAGATGATCATATGGTTTTTCTCCTTCAATTTGTTAATATGGTGTATCACATTGATTGATTTGCGTATACTGAAGAATCCTTGCATTCCTGGGATAAACCCCGCTTGATCATGGTGTATGATCCTTTTAATGTGCTGTTGGATTCTGTTTGCTAGTATTTTGTTGAGGATTTTTGCATCTATGTTCCTCTGTGATATTGGCCTGTAGTTTTCTTTCTCTGTGACATCTTTGTCTGGATTTGGTATCACAGTGATGGTGGCCTCGTAGAATCAGATTGGGAGTGTTCCTCCCTCTGCTATATTTTGGAAGAGTTCGAGGATAGGTGTTAGCTCTTCTCTAAATGTTTGATAGAATTCTCCTATGAAGCCATCTGGTCCTGGGCGTTGGTTTGTTGGAAGATTTTTTATCACAGTCTCAATTTCAGTGCTTGTGATTGGTCTGTTCATATTTTCTATTTCTTCCTGGTTCAGTCTCGGAAGGTTGTGCATTTCTCAGAATTTGTCCATTTCTTCCAGGTTGTCCATTTTATTGGCATATACTTGCTTGTAGTAATCTCTCATGATCCTTTGTATTTCTGCAGGGTCAGTTGTTGCTTCTCCTTTTTCATTTCTGATTCTATTGATTTGAGTCTTCTCCCTATTTTTCTTGATGAGTCTGGCTAATGGTTTATCAATTTTGTTTATCTTCTCAAAGAATCAGCTTTTATTTTTATTGATCTTTGCTATCGTTTCCTTCATTTCTTTTTCATTTATTTCTGATCTGATCTTTATGATTTCTTTCCTTCTGCTAACTTTGGGGGGTTTTTGTTCTCCTTTCTCTAATTGCCTTATGTGTAAGGTTAGGTTGTTTATTTGAGGTGTTTCTTGTTTCTTAAGGTAGGATTGTATTGCTATCAACTTCCCTCTTAGAACTGCTTTGGCTGCAGACCACAGGTTTGGGGTCATCGTGTCTTCATTGTCATTTGCTTCTAGGCATTTTTTGATTTCCTCTTTGATTTCTTCAGTGATCTCTTGGTTATTTAGTAGTGTATTGTTTAGCCTCCATGTGTTTGTATTTTTTACAGATTTTTTCCTGTAATTGATATCTAGTCTCATAGCATTGTGGTCGGAAAAGATACTTGATTTGGCTTCAGTTTTCTTAAATTTACCAAGGTTTGATTTGTGACCCAAGATACGATCTATCCTGGAGAATGTTCCATGAGCACTTGAGAAGAAAGTGTATTCTCTTGTTTTTGGATGGAATGTCCTATACATATCAATTATGTCCATCTTGTTTAATCTGTCATTTAAAGCTAGTGTTTCCTTATTTATTTTCATTTTGGATGGTCTGTCCATTTGTGAAAGTGGGGTGTTAAAATCCCCTACTATGATTGTGTTCCTGTCAATTTCCCCTTTTATGGCTGTTAGTGTTTGCCTTATGTATTTAGGTGCTCCTATGTTGGGTGCATTAATATTTACAGTTGTTATATCTTCTTCTTGGATTGATACCTTGATCATTATGTAGTGTCCTTGTCTCTTTTATAGTCTTTATTTTAAAGTCTATTTTGTCTGATATTAGAATTGCTTCTCCAGCTTTCTTTTGATTTCCATTTGCGTGGAATATCTTTTTCCATCCCCTCACTTTCAGTCTGTATGTGTCCCTAGGTCTTAAGTGGGTCTCTTGTAGACAGCATATATATGGGTCTTGTTTTTGTATCCATTCAGCCAATCTGTGTCTTTTGGTTGGAGCATTTAATCCATTTACATTTAAGGTAATTATCGATATGTATGTTCCTATTACCATCTCTTAATTGTTTTGGGTTTGTTATTGTAGGTCTTTTCCTTCTCTTGTGTTTCCTGCCTAGAGAAGTTCCTTTAGCATTTGTTGTAAAGCTGGTTTGGTGGTGTTGAACTCTCTCAGCTTTTGCTTGTCTGTAAAGCTTTTAATTTCTCTGTCAAATCTGAATGAGATCTTTGCTGGGTAGAGTAATCTTGGTTGTAGATTTTCCCCTTTCATCACTTTGAATATGTCCTGCCACTCCTTTCTGGCTTGCAGAATTTCTGCTGAAAGGTCAGCTATTCACCTTATGGGGATTCCCTTGTATGTTATTTGTTGCTTTTCCCTTGCTGCTTTTAGTATTTTTTCTTTGTATTTAATTTTTGATAGTTTGATTAATACGTGTCTTGGCGTGTTCCTCCTTGGATTTATCTTGTATGGGATTCTCTGCAGTTCCTGGACTTGATTGACTATTTCCTTTCCTATATTAGGGAAGTTTTCAACTATAATCTCTTCAAATATTTTCTCAGTCCCTTTCTTTTTCTCTTCTTCTTCTGGGACCCCTACAATGCGAATGTTGGTGCGTTTAATGTTGTCCCAGAAGTCTCTCAGGCTGTCCTCAATTCTTTTCATTCTTTTTTCTTTATTCTGCTCTGCGGTAGTTATTTCCACTATTTTACCTTCCAGGTCACTTATCCGTTCTTCTGCCTCAGTTATTCTGCTCTTGATTCCTTCTAGGGAATTTTTATTTTCATTTATTGTGTTGTTCATCATTGTTTGTGTGCTCTTTAGTTCTTCTAAGTCCTTGTTAAACGTTTCTTATATTTTCTCTCTTCTATTTCCAAGATTTTGGATCATCTTTACTATCATTACTCTGATGTCTTTTTCAGGTAGACTGCCTATATCCTCTTCACTTGTTTGGTCTGGTAGGTTTTTACCTTTCTCCTTCATCTGCTGTGTGTTTCTCTGTCTTCTCATTTTGTTTAGTTGCTGTGTTTCGGGTCTCCTTTTCGCTGGCTGCAGGTTCATAGTTCCCGTTGTTTTTGGTGTCTGCCCCTGGTGCCTAAGGTTGGTCCAGTGGGTTGTGTAGGCTTCCTGGTGGAGGGGACTTGTGCCTGTGTTCTAAGGGGGTGAGGCTGGATCTTGTCTTTCTGATGGGCTGGACTGCGTCCAGTGGTGTCTTTTTGGGTGCCTGGGACCTTACTCTGATTTTAGGCAACCTCTCTGCTACTGGAGTTGTGTTCCTGTCTTGGTAGTTGTTTGGCATAGGGTGTCCAGCACTGTAGTTTTCTGGTCATTGAGTGGAGCTGGGTCTTAGCATTCAGATGGAGGTCTCTGCAAGAGCTTTTGCCATTTGATATTATGTGGAGCTGGGAGGTCTCTGGTGGACCAATGTCCTGAACTCAGCTCTCCCACCTCAGAGGCACAGGCCTGACACCTGGCTGGTGCACCATGACCCTGTCAGCCACACGACTCAGAAGAAAAGGGAGAGAAAAAGAAAGAACAAAAGAAGAAAATAAAATAAAGTTATTAAAATAAAAAATAAAACAAATTATTAAAAATAAATTTTAAAGTAATTTTTAAAAAAAGAAAGAAAGAAGAGAGCAACCAAACCAAAAAACAAATCCACCAATTATAGCAAGTGCTAAAAACTATACTAAAAAAAAAAAGAAATGGACAGACAAAACCCTAGGACAAACCGTAAATGCAAAGCTATACAGACAAACTCATACAAAGAAGCATACGCATACACACTCACAAAAAGAGAAAAAGGAAATATATATATATATATATTATATTATATATATATATATATATACACACATTAAAAAAAAGGAAGCGAGCAACCAAATCAATAAACAAATCTACCAATGATAACAAACTCTAAATACTAAACTTAGATAAACATAAAACAGAAACAAATTCGATGCAGAAAGCAAACCCCAAGTCTACAGTTGCTCCCAAAGTCCAGCTCCTCAATTTGGGATGGTTCGCTGTGTATTCATGTATTCCACAGATGCAGGGTACATCAAGTTGATTGTGGAGATTTATTCTGCTGCTCCTGAGGCTGTTGGGAGAGATTTCCCTTTGTCTTCTTTGCTCGCACAGCTTCCAGGGCTCTGCTTTGGTTTTGGCCCCGCCCCTGCATGTAGGTCACCACAGGGCGTCTGTTCCCCACCCAGACAGGATGGGGTTAAAGGAGCAGCTGATTAGGGGGCTCTGGGTAACTCAGGCCGGGGGAGGGAGGGGTACGGAATGCAGGGCGAGCCTGGGGCGGCAGAGGCCAGAGTGACGTTGCACCAGCCTGAGGCGCGCCGTGTGTTCTCCCGGGGAAGTTGTCCCTGGTTCATGGGACCCTGGCAGTGGCGGGCTGCACAGGCTCCCGGGAGGCGAGGTGTGGACAGTGACCTGTGCTTGCACACAGGCTTCTTGGTGGCTGCAGTAGCAGCCTTAGCGTCTCATGCCCGTCTTGGGGTCCGTGCTGATAGCCGCAGCTCGCACCCGTCTCTGGAGTTCATTTAGGCGGTGCTCTGCATCCCCTTCTCCTCGCGCACCCCGAAACAATGGTCTCTTGCGTCTTAGGCAGGTCCAGACTATTTCCCGGACTCCCTCCCGGCTAGCTGTGGCGCACTAACCCCTTCAGGCTGTGTTCACGCAGCCAACCCCAGTCCTCTCCCTGGGATCTGACCTCCGAAGCCAGAGCCTCAGCTCCCAGCCCCGCCCGCCCCGGCGGGTGAGCAGACAAGCCTCTCGGGCTGGTGAGTGCCGGTCGGCACCGATCCTCTGTGCGGGAATCTCTCCATTTTGTCCTCCGCACCCCTGTGGCTGCGCTCTGCTCCGTGGCTCCGACGCTCCCGCACCGCCACCCCCTGTCTCCGCCCGCGAAGGGGCTCCTAGTGTGTGGAAACTTTTCCTCCTTCTCAGCTCCCTCTCAGAGGTGCAGGTCCCATCCCTATTCTTTTGTCTCTGTTTTTTCTTTTTTCTTTTGCCCTACCCAGGTACGTGGGGAGTTTCTTGCCTTTTGGGAGGTCTGAGGTCTTCTGCCAGCATTCAGTAGGTGTTCTGTAGGAGTTGTTCCACATGTAGCTGTATTTCTGATGTATCTGTGGGGAGGAAGGTGATCTCCGCGTGTTACTCCTCTGCCATCTTGAAGGCCTCCTAATTACATCATCTTGATATATAAGTAGGTTTATTTGTTTCAATTTCTTTTCAATTAATTTATTTTTTCTTAATTTTGTTTTGTAATTATGGGAAACATTACATGGTTCAAAAACAAACTGAATAACAATGTACATTCACAGAATTCTTCCTTTACTTCTCTCTTCTCCATCCTGTTTCCTCCCTCCCCCTGTTGGTAACCATTTTCAAAATTTAGTTTATTTTTCTTTTTAAAGTGTAAGTAAATGTGGATATACATATTCATATCCCCACCTTTATTACATAAAAGTTAGGATCCTATCATCCTCTTCTGTACCTTGCTTTTTTTTGTTTAACAGTTTAACCTGGAGATTATTCTATTCAGTATATAGAGTGTGTCCTCATTCCTTATTACAGCTGCATAGTGTTCCATTGTGTGGACTTACCCTTGTGTATTCAATTGGTCTTCTATTGGTGGGCATTTGGGTTGTTTTTAGCCTTTTGCTTTTAAAATAATGCTGCAGTAATTAGCCACATGCATGTATCATTTTGAATTTTTTGTATGAGACCATTGAAATGCATGAATGAACCAACTTCAAGCCCATCTAACACATTGTATATATTCCTTGTTTGATAAGATGACCCCTCACCAAAAAAACTGTTGCAAAAAGAGTTCATTCCATAATTAGGATGATGTTTGTGGTTCATCATAAAAAATCATAATTGTGTTTGTTAATTTCACAGTTACACAAACATACACTCATGGTAGTGAATGTACACACAGCACTGTAATGATGGTGAATATAAGTGGTCACTGGATGTTCCTTTTTCTTTAGTTCTAAAGCTGAAGGTTGGTGTCATGCCACCAACTGCCTTAATAGATTGAGTCTAAGCATGAGCTTCATAGCAACCCTATTTGGACCATTGTACAGAGCCAGCACTTGTTTGTTTTTTTTCTTACCATGATGTCCCACATGACAGCAGAGGTGATCCCAGGGTATAAAACTCTTCATCAAAATGACAGTAACGTCCTTAAATGGCAGGCAAACCAGCAGAAACTGGGAAGAGGCAAAGAATTGTTCCCTACAGTTTTCAGAGGAAGAATGGCCCTGCTGGTATCTTGAGTCAGGCTTCTAGACTCTAGAACTGTGAGGAAATAAATTTCTGTTGTTTTAAGCCTAAATAAATAATGACAGTAGTATCCTTGACAGTTGAGGAAGAGGAGGTTATGTCATTGTAAAGTGGATACACTGTGACCCTGAGTTCATGAGCCCGGGTTCAAATCTTCGCTCTACCACTTAGGAGCTCTTAAATCTTGGGTAGGAGAGGATTTGAAAGCCACAGATAATCTTAGAAGGGTATGACCTTCATTCCTGACTTGGCATACCTCAGATCTATTACCACTGGAGCTCTCTGTAAATAAAACCTTTGCATGTTGCCCAGGCTTGGTGGAATACCTGGACTTCCCCTGAGTATATTCAAAGGGCGTGTATGACAGGTACATGGTGAGGGGTGAAGAGAAGTTTGGTCCTTACTGTTTTCAAATGTAGTAGCTCCTAGAAGAACCAACTGAGACCATGTCTGCTTCAAAGTAGACATAGATTAAAGGTCACTACGAATCCCAGTGCCCCCCGCCCCGCATCATCTGTCAACTTCCTGTATTTCTCAGGGTACATAATATAAGCTTTATATTCCCTGAGGAGACGCCACACTTACCCAGGGCTTTGAAAAAGCTCACAACATTTATTTGCAAAAAGAACATCCCAGATATTACGCTCCCATTTTGCTACAAACCACAGGTATAGATATAACCTAGGGTACTAGTGATTTTGGAAGAAAGATACAGAAGTTACTGGAGGACAGATGATCCAGAATCTAGATTCAGCTATTAAAGAAGAATGAGTTTATGTGATAAACAAGTCGCTTTGGCTTTTTTTTTTTTTTTCCATCAGTTGGATCAAAAACCAGTTGCCAAGCAACAGATAAAGTTTCCATTGGACCGTGAAAGATCCAGTTTAGTAAATCTTTTAGCTAAAAGCTCTTCCTTTGGAAATTACGCTCCCCAACATTCCCCAGGTATATAACCTGTAAGGGCGGAGATTTTTAGCTCCACATTTTCTTGTCTGAAGTACAGATTCCAGTTGGACACTCATATGATGTTATGGTTGACATTTCATTAGCCTTTAAAATGAACTCAAAGCAGAGACCCAGCAGGAAGGTAGGTGGGCTGGTTTCCCAGGTGCTTTCCACGGGTCAGGTTCTGGTGGAAGAGGAGACTCTAGAGGTAAGTCAGGATCAAAAGTAGCCTATGGATTAGTGAAGACAAAGGGCACCAGATTGGAATCCCAGCTCAGTTACTTACCAGCTCTGGACTTACCAGTCACTTACGAGTCACTCCAGAATACAAAAAACACTCAACACAGGTTCATAGGTATTATTTTTACACTCCAGGCGCTTTCCTCTCTTCCTTATTCTGGCCCATTGCTTCTAGCCGATGAGCCTTCTCCTTCTGAAGTCCATATTCAGGTCATTGCACATCTCCCTTTGCGCAATGTTTGATCAAATGTTTAGTGTAGAAGAAAGAGCAAACAGTTTGGAATCATGAGACCTGGGTTCAAATCTCAGCTTCACCTCATAGTCACCCTATGACCTTGGAAAGGGATGGAGCTAAACGCATGCAGATGGGGCACTAACCATCAAGGCTGTGAATGGACCACAGAAGCCCATGTGGATACCAAAGAGGGATACAGGGAGGAGTTGCTGTGGCTCTGAACCTGTATAGTAACAGTCAGATGGGCCAGGGTCCCGGCATCTTGCTCAGATCCTTATCAGTTTAACAGTGGCCACGGTCATCTCTGGATTAATGGAAGTCTTTCAGCAGCAGCCAGATCCATACCCTTGGTAGTAAGGCATCCATCTTCCCTGCTGCTAATCTCTTTATTTAGCCAAACTTACTTCCTCTGCTCATAGTTGGAAGGAGAGAAGCTTGCTTATACTTAATTAATTACTTATTTACATTTAGGGCAAGGTACTTCATCATAGAACACAATTTTTACTAGCTCTGTCATTAAATTATGTAAGTTCTTGGGAAAGCTCTCAGTTTCCTCATCTTTAAAACAGGCATCTTGAATGGATAGAGAAGATGTGGTACATATATACAATGGAATACTACTCAGCCATCAAAAGAACTAAATAATGCCATTTGCAGCAACATGGATGCAACTAGAGATTATCATACTAAGGGAAGTAAGTCAGAAAGAGAAAGACAAATACCATATGATATCACTTGTGTTTGGAATCTAAAATATGGCCCAAATGAACCTATCTACAAAACAGAAACAGACTCATAGACATAGAGAACAGACTTCTGGTTGCCAAGAGGGAGGGGAGGTGGGAGAGGGGTGGAGTGCGAGTTTGGGATTAACAGATGTAAGCTTTTATATATAGGATGGATAAACAACAAGGTCCTACTGTAGAGCACAGGGAACTATATTCAATATCCTGTGATAAACCATAATGGAAAAGGATATTAAAGAACAATGTATATATGTGTAAAAAAAAGAAATACAACAGATTTTTTTTCATTAAATAAATAAAGGAATAAATAAATAAGACAGGCATCTTCACACTACCCTATTGCTTCCTGCAGTTGCTACCTCCATAATATCCTAGAGTACTCTTGCTGTGCTTTCAGTTACCTGGTTAATGACCTTATGCGATTAGTCGTCGTTTTCTATGTGATAAGCAATTGCAGTAGCAAGTTAAAGTAAGTTACTAGATTCTAAAGTATGCTACAAGTCTTAGACATTTTCTGCAATAATCCTTGATTGACTTCCCTGTCCCCCTGCACTCTGCATATGCTACACATAACTCCTCCTTTTCCTCCACCACCTGCACCTTGTAGCCCGGACTCCATAGTTCAGACATCAGAGTTCTCAAAAACCTGGTCCCATTCTCACTGTCAAATCTTATAACCCATTGAGAGGGACATCTAGAAAAGCTGCAAGATATTTGTTATTCTTCATCAGTGAGTTAGCTCAATCAGATTACCACCTGGTTGAGTGAAAGGAACACAGGGTTAGAGACTAATCTCATTTGCTTCTTACCAGCTGTAGGGTCTTGTGCAAATATGGCAGGCAGACTCTAAGATGGCCCCAATGTTCCCCTTTGCTGGTATTCACACTCTTGTGTAATTTCCTCCTCTTGAGTGTGGGGTGAACACAGTGACTTGCTGCTAACAAGTTGGATGTAAAAAACTTGATGGGATGACACTTACATGATCAGGTAATAAGAGATTGTGGCTTCTCTCTTGCTGTGTGATTCTCTCAGCTTGCATGTGTGTAAGCAAGCTGCCGCATTGGAGAGGCCCATGTGTCAAGGAATTGAGGGCAGCTTCTCCCAACAGCCAGGAAGTGAGGCCCTCAATCCAATAACCCATGAGGAAGTGAATCCTGTGAACATCCACACAAATCCCTCCCTAGCTGAGTCTTAGGATGATTACAGCCCAGCCAATGCCTTAATTGCAGCCTGTGAGAGACCCAGAAATAGTGGACCCAGTTAAGCTTCACCCAGATTCCTGATTCACAGGAACTGAACTGAGATAATAATTGTGTATTAAGTCACTAAATATTGGGTAAACTCTTTATTACGCAGCAATACATAACTAATAAAGCAAGTGAGTTCACTTCTCTGAATCTTAGTCTCCCCATCTGTAAACTGGGTTCAAAAAATGCCATTCTTATAGAGTGGTCGTGAGGATTCATGAGAAAATGTTCATTAAAGTTCTCCAAACATATTAAGAGTCTCCATATAAACTAATTTATTCCCTCTGCCTCCATCCCCTAAAGCTTAGTTAAGATTCAATATGTTGAGAACGTGAATGTTTTGATTAGCGTGAAAGAAAGGGGAAGGAAAGAATTCTGAATGAGAGCACTCTGGGAAACAGGAAAAGTCTAGCTCTTGTTACTCCACAAAATAGAGAGAACTTAGAAGAGCAGAAGCGCCCAGCAGGTCAGGAAACAGAAGCTCTTGCTCTTCCGCTCTTCTCCGGTTCCACACACTTGCCAGTTGCTAGAATTCTGCCATATTCTATACACAGTATGGGTTTAAGGTACTTCTGTGTCTGGTTTGACACATAACCATCAATTACAGTATTATTGCCCTGTAACAAGTGGTCTGAGTTCCAAAAGCCGGCTTACTATTAAAACGTGTTTTTAAATAAAAACTTTAGCTTTGTCAC
>NW_006784898.1:609860-610898 GCF_000442215.2 Lipotes vexillifer | reverse complement strand
CTCTGTCACTCTTTCCAAAGTTAGGGGTTTGAATTAGTCAGTGAAGAAAGATCTTTGGAAAATATTGAAACCAAAATAGAAAATGGAACTAGAAAACAGTCGAGTAACTAGAGAGTGAATTTCCACATGGGAAAAGCCAAAGCTATAGTTGAGTACAGGGAATCTGAGAAGGGGAGGGTAGATGAAGAAACATACGGTCGTCGGAATAAAGGAGGTTGAGGGAAAGGAAGAGAAGAGAGGAAATCAGCTGTGTAGGCAGTTCTCAGAATGAAAATCATACAGGGTCCTTCCTGTTTTGGAATAAGGATCACAGAACTTACTTTCTCAGGAGTAACGGTAAGATGGGTAAGATCAGCGAGAAATAGAGGATGTAGCTATTTAAGCCTCAGTCACTACCATCCGTAGGCTGGGGACAGAGGTGTGGTGGGGTTGCTGTGGAAGTGGGAGGGGATTGGCCTTCCCTACGTCATCTTCAAACCACCCGTTGTTCTGTCCAGTACAAGAGAAACTCGTGCTCTGCTTTTAGGTTTTTGGTTATTACACAATGTAATAACTTTTTAGCAGACCTCAGTTCGCTCGAGAGTTCTACTGTGAGGGCTGAGGTCAGCTGCCAAGGATAAGCCTATTTCTTTTGGGGGTTGGAAAGCTGTCATCTTTATGCTTCAGTTATTCCCTGAGACTCACTTTTTCACACTTTCATCCTTATCTTGTAAAATGGAAAGAAAGAAATTTGGATCCAATCCACAACTTCTCTTGCTTACTCCTTACTAGAGTTTTCACTGACAGTTTTGATAAATTCAAAACGATGCAGGAGTAAGATATTCCTTATAGCCTAAATGCTAGTTACATTTATAATGTCATGTTTCTAATCATACATAGGAAATGTCACTTTCCTTAAAATATAAAACCTTGATTTAAACAGGCTGGCTTAAAACCTTTATTACTCTGGGGCTTCCCTGGTGGCGCAGTGGTTGAGAGTCCGCCTGCCGATGCAGGAGACGCGGGTTCGTGCCCCGTTTCGGGAGGATCCCACATGCC
>NW_006784898.1:559824-609639 GCF_000442215.2 Lipotes vexillifer | reverse complement strand
CGATGCAGGGGACGCGGGCTCGTGCCCCGGTCCGGGAGGATCCCACGTGCCGCGGAGCGGCTGGGCCCGTGAGCCATGGCCGCTGAGCCTGCGCGTCCGGAGCCTGCGTTCCGCGGCGGGAGAGGCCACAACAGTGAGAGGCCCGCGTACGGCAAAAAAAGAAGAAAAAAGAAAACCTTTATTACTCTGGAAAGGAGGTAAATCAAGAATTTGTTCGCCTACCCATAAGCAGAATAGTTGGCGTTAAGAAGAGAGGGGTGGGACTTCCCTGGTGGCGCAGTAGTTAAGAATCCACCTGCCAATTCAGGGGACACGTGTTCGAACCCTGGTTCAGGAAGATCCCACATGCTGTGGAGCAACTAAGACCGTGCGCCACAACTACTGAGCCTGTGCTCTGGACCCTGCGAGCCACAGCTGCTGAGCCCATGTGCCACAACTACTGAAGCCTGCACGCCTAGAGCCCGTGCTCTGCAACAAGAGAAGCTACTGCAATGAGAAGCCTGTGCACCGCAACGAAGTGTAGCCCCCGCTTGTCGCAACTAGAGAAAGCTCACGCGCAACAAAGACCCAATGCAGCCAAAAATAAATAAATAACTAAGAATAAATTTAAAAGAAGAGAAGAGAGGGGCTTTTACAGAAAGGAAGTGCAGTGTTCATTAATGATGCTCATGTGCCCCCCTCCCCTCAACAAGTTTTTTCCACTCAGATCCTTCATTTCTGTATTAAATAGCATCAGCTGTGGCAGTGAGCAAGGTTGAGGGCCCGATATATCATTAATACAGAACAGAAGTTGGCAAACTACAGCCCACTAGATTTGACCACAGAGAAGTCACTGGTGACCTTGGCTACAGAGCAGTGTCAGTGGGATGTAGAAATGGGTAGAACCAAGCATGGGGGGGAACAAAGGCTTGCACAAACACTACTGGGGAAGGAAGAGAAAGATAATGCTGGGTCATATAGCTTTTCAAAGTCTCATTTTGTAAACTGAAAATGAGGATAACAGTTAATCTCACCCCTCTGGGTTGATAATTAATGAGATAACAAATGTAAATGTGATTAGCAGACCCTTAGTAAGATACTTAATATATTATCCCTTCAATTATCTCTCCTCTACCATTACCTCTCGCCTTGCTTTCTGGAACTCTATTAGGATATATGTTGGAATTTTTCCTGTTATCATTCATGTGCCTTAATCTTTTCAAGTTTTTGAACTCCTTATCACTCTATATTTAGTGCTATATTTTTCTAATCTGCCTTCCAGTTCACTAATTTCTTCTTCATCTGGGCCAAATCTGCTATTTAAACCTTTCAATGGTTTTCTTTAATTCAACAATAGTACTTCTTATTTCTTAACATTCCATTGCGTTTTTTTTGCCATCTTTATTGGAGTATAATTGCTTTACAATGGTGTGTTAGTTTCTGCTTTATAACAAAGTGAATCAGCTGTACGTATACATATGTCCCCATATCACCTCCCTCTTGCGTCTCCCCCCCATCCTCCCTATCCCGCTTGCATTCTTGTTCAAGGGCATGAGCTTTTTTTTTTTAATCTTGTTTATTCTTTTGAGTTTAGTTTTTATTCCTCCTTTTCCCTCTAAATTATTTTTAAATACACTTTTTAAAAATAGGCTCTTCAACTGGATTCTTTATCTCAAGTTCTATGGTTGTGAATTCTTCTGTGCTTTGCGTCCTTTGACTTCCTCAAAGTGAGTCATTTCTTCATGTGGTTTGCGAATTTTTACTGTGAGATCATCTTCAGGATTTCCCCCACTCTGATAAGTATCACAGCCACATTAAATTGTGGAAGTGTTACAACAGAACAATTTTAAATTGTTTCTATTAAATCACTCAAGGAGTTTCCTCAATTCTTGATCAGTTTTTATGTTAATTTCACAGCTTGGAGAAATCCTGCACTGAGTGAGTAGTGTAAATTTAGACTCCACACCCAGGCATAATGTTGGCCTGAGGCTGCAGTTTCATGCAAGAATGTTTCTTCCTCTTGCCCCCTAATAAAGGCAAGAAAAGCAAGCTTCCTTGTGCATATCTGGAACAATGGGCAGAGTGTTTCTAGCTCTTCCTTTACGAAGGGACTACACTTCCGTGTCCAGGACTTACGTAGAGGTCTTAGTTCCAGCATCTCCCCTCTGCATTGTGTGGGCCTAAGATTATATATTCTGTTATTATGTGGGCATTAAAATCTCAGGCCCTGCTTCGGTTATCTGCTGCTGTGTAACAAACTACTCTGAAACTTAGTGGCTTAAAACAAAACAACCAATTATTCTCTCTCATGAGTCTATAGGCTGAGCTCAGCTGGGCAATTTTTCTACTCCGTGAGGTTATCAGCTGAGCTCCAGTCATCTGGAGGGTTTCCTGGAGATGAAACATTCAAGTTGCCTCGCTCATATGACTTGCAAGTTGATGCTAGCTGGTGGCTGGGGGCTCTGTTGGGGCTTTTGGATAGAATACATTGGTATTCCTCCATATGACCCCTCAGTGAGGCTTGCTTGAGCTTCACACAGCAAAGCACCTGAATTCCAAGAGGAGGAGGTTGAAGCTGTAGATTTCTTCAGTCATGGCCTTGAATATTACACAGCATTGTTTCTGTCTCATTTTATTGGTCAAAGCAATTAATAGGCCAGCCTAGGTACAAATGGAATTTTTTCTTGATAGAAAAGGTGGCAGAGAATTTGTGGCCATCTTTAATTCACCTCTTATGCTATCCCACTAGGGCCTGTCTCTGATCCATTTCCCTCAAACCCCTCTGATCTTCCACTCATAAAATTCCACTATGAATTTACCTTCCTTCTTTGTTTTTAGCAACTGAAGATTATTCTTGTTTTTCCTTTTGAACTCAACTGAGTACTTAATTGTTTTTTTCATTTTAATGTAGTCCTCATTTCTGAATTTTTAGTTGGAGGGTAGTCTTGTCAGCTATCCTGCCAGAACTTCCTATTTCTTTTGTGTACTCCAACATTTAGGACACTGAGATATGTTTGTTAAAGGAAACCAACTCGCGGTTATTATTTTTCATAAGGTAACAAGATTTTTCTGCTATGCCAATTAGGAATTTCTGCTACAGAGAAGAAAGATATAACATTTGTACATGTGCCCCGTGGCACCACAGGCACACAGCTTGCTTGATCTCTCCCTCTCTTCTATCTAGAAAATATTGCTCCTAAGTTGTTCATTGTCTACTAGCAATAGAAAGACTCTCTCCAGCAATGGTGCAGCAGTTTGTCTCTCATTATTAGAATTAGTTATTAGAATTCGGTCAAAAAGAAGCTCATTTGAGCCCAGTGGTCATGCAGAATCAAAAATCACCAGAGAAAACCAACACAGTGAGTTCAGCCTTAGAGCTGCTGAGTGATAAAGCACTGAAGTGGAACCAAGAATTCATCCTGTTTCTGTTCCCATCCAAACTCGCATGTTTCTTTTAACGGCTAAGACTTCCATAAAGATGCATTTGGGTATGGAGTATTGCTTTGGCGCTCCTTTTAATTCCAGGCTTGTACACATGTCCATTTACTGTGGTTCGTTTCATTTCTAAATGAAATGAGATTTGCATTTATATAGCCCCTAACATACCACATGGGATACTACAAAGCCTTCGCAGCAGAAACAATTCACAAGCTGAGAATTGAAGCTCCTGCAGCAAGCAGATCCATCTTCAAAGTCTTAGACCACCTAATGCTACCTGCTGTGAGTGCTCAGTGGGTTAGGAATAAGGCAGGGATGCAAAGTTTTATTTCCTTTTTACCAGCTTTATTAAGATATAGTTGGCATATAACATATGTAAGTTTAAGGCATACAGCATGATGGTTCAGTACACGTATACATTGCAAAATGATTACAATAAGGTTAGTTAACGTCTCCATCCTCAATACTTAGCACTTTTTATGGTGAGAATATTTAAGATCTACTCTTAGTAACTTTCAAGTATATAATACAGTACTGATAACTATAGTCACCGTGCTGTACGTTAGATCCCCGGAACTTATTCATCTTGTAACTGGAAGTTGTTCCACAAATATATGGAATCTAAAAAAGTCAAAATTATAGAAACAGAGAATAGATTGTTGGTTATCAGGGCTAGAGGAGTGGGGAAAATGAGGAGATATTGGCCAAAGAGTACAAACTTCCATTTTATGTATATTATATAATGTGGTATTACCAAATAGCCAAAATGTTTGTTTTTGTTTTTTTGGCGGTACGTGGCCCTCTCACTGCTGTGGCCTCTCCCGTTGCGGAGCACAGGCTCCGGACGCGCAGGCTCAGCGGCCATGGCTCACGGGCCCAGCCGCTCCGCGGCATGTGGGATCCTCCCGGACCGGGGCACGAACCCGTGTCCCCTGCACCGGCAGGCGGACTCTCAACCACTGCACCACCAGGGAAGCCCAGCCAAAATGTTTTCAAAAAAGAAAGATGTGATAATAAGAAACCTGCTTCCCTAGGTGTTGGTAGCAAATGATACAATGTGTGTAGAAGGGCTTTAATAATAGTAAAAAGATACACGTGTATATATTTAATTATTAATGTTGGTGGCAGATTCAGAATTAGAATCAAGGTCTCTGGGGACTTCCCTGGTGGTCCAGTGGTAAAGAATCCACCTTCCAGTGCAGGGGACGCAGGTTCAATCCCTGGTTGGGGAACTAAGATCCCACATGATGCGGGGCAACTAAGCCCGTGTGCCGCAACTCCTGAGCCCGTGCACCTCAACCAGAGAACCTGCGTGCTGGTTCCACACACTCTGGAGCCCACGCACCACAACTGGAGAGAGAAAACCTACACACAACTAGAGAGAAGCCCACACACTGCAACTAAGACCCAACACAGCCAAAAACAATAAATTAATTAATTAATTAATTTTTTAAAAAAGAATAAAGTTCTCTGACTTAATCTGGTGCACTTTTCACTTTACCTTGCTATCTCTGTTTTGCATACTGATGATATATACAAACAAGGAAATCAAACCATATAAAGAATGGATACCTCAGTGTAACTTGCATTTAATTGACAGGTTGTTGGATTGATCTGGGTGATCTCAGAAAATGGGCATTCCATTAGGTTTATACACATAATCTGAAATTCTCCCATAACTTGAAACAGTGATTTGTCTTCAGTTACGTTAAAATAAAACTACCATTAATGCTTACCTCAATTACCAGAATACATAGTTAACGTAGATCTCAGAGGTTGAATGACACCTTTCTGACTCCAGCACATAAGTTACCACATAAGATCTGATCTTAGTATTTTACTTATATGGGTAGTTTGACATAAAAGTAGGGTGAATG
Organism: Lipotes vexillifer; assembly: GCF_000442215.2. Taxonomy (NCBI): domain Eukaryota; kingdom Metazoa; phylum Chordata; class Mammalia; order Artiodactyla; family Lipotidae; genus Lipotes; species Lipotes vexillifer. The sequence goes on along the minus strand of NW_006784898.1, from coordinate 604,345 downwards.
TATTTATTTTATTTTATTTTTTTTTGCGGTACGCGGGCCTCTCACTGTTGTGGCCTCTCCCGTTGCGGAGCACAGGCTCCGGGCGCGCAGGCTCAGCGGCCATGGCTCATGGGCCTAGCTGCTCCACGTCAGGTGGGATCTTCCCGGACCGGGGCACGAACCCGTGTCCCCTGCATCGGCAGGCGGACTCTCCGCCACTGGGCCACCAGGGAAGCCGCTGTGAACGTATTTTTTAAGTTCAGTTATTTGAATTGCCTAATTTTTGATACTAAATTATATATATATATATATATATATATATATACACACACACATATATATGCTATACGTGTACATAATATACATACATACATACATACATACATACCCGTACATAAATTCTGGCACCATTGTACTACCAGCATTCTGTCACCATTCAACAACCACTTTCCATGCCCACTGATCTGCTTTCTAACTACCTCTAGAGAAATCCCTAAGTAACCTAAGAAGTAGTTTTTTATAACATGAATATTTGGAAGTTACTCAGGAAGCACCACATAACATATCTTTAAACCCACCAATTTATTGGGATGAAAAACAAAGAAACTTTTAAAATAGAGCTTCATTATGGTATATACGCAATGGAATACTACTCAGCCATAAAGAAGAATGAAATCTTGCTCTTTGCAACAACATGGATGGACCTTTGAGGGTATTGTGCTAAGTGAAATATGTCAAGAACAAAATAAATGAAGAAACCAAACCAAGCAAAAACAAACATGTAAATAGATACAGAGAACAGGGTAATGGTTACCAGAGAGGAAGGGGGGGGATGAAATGGGTAAAGGGAATCAACTGTATGGTGATGCGTGGAAACTAAAGTTTTTGGTGGTGAGCACACTGTAGGGTGTACAGAAGTAGAAATATAATGTTGTATACATGAAACTTATATAATGTTATAAGTTAATGTTATCTCGATAATTTTTTTTAAATAGAGCTTCATTTCACCCAGAATTCAAGGACTTCTCAAACCATGAGATTATGAACTCCAATTTTTTACATTAATTAATTAATTAATTAATTTTTTTTGGCTGTGCTGGGTCTTCGCTGCTGCCAGAGGGCTTTCTCTAGTTGCAGCGAGCGGGGGCTACTCTCCATTGCATTGCATGGGCTTCTCATTGCGGTGGCTTCTCTGGTTGCAGAGCATGGGCTCTGGGCAGGTGGGCTTCAGTAGTTGTGGTGCGTGGGCTCAGTAGTTGTGGTGCATGGGCTTAGTTGCTCCACGGCATGTGGAATCTTCCTGGACCAGGGCTCAAACCCGTGTCCCCTGCATTGGCAGGCGGATTCTCAACCACTGTGCCACCAGGGAAGTCCCTGAACTCCTATTTTTTAAAAATAGCAACATATTTGTGGAACAGAGCTCAAATGAATTAGTAAGAATATATAAAGGGAGGAGGAAACATTTCTCTAGCAGCGTTTCATCCTTTGTTAGAATCTGGTACAGTGGAATAGTCATTATGGCCAAAAATTGACAGTAAATGTCACAAAAGCCACAGTCTATTTCTAAATTGCCCCTAGCACTGATTCTTCCTGGCTAAGGAAGAAAATTTCTATTTTTGAGTAGGTGGTAAAAAAAAAAAGTCTAAATTAAAATACATGCATCTGGAAGATCCACTGTAATGACAAGTAAAAAGAGATATGTGTTCTTTTGCGCTCCCGCCCCCCCGCAACTTTTTTTAGCAAAATTTATGTTCTCTTATGGACGACTTTTGGAGGAATTTTCTCTCAATTATGCTCTGGAGACCAAGAAGAAGTCCCCAGGTTTCCCTTCCATATAATATCAGAATGAGTCAACAAGATGCTTTTGCAGAGAGCTGACATATGGGACGGGAAAAATTAAACATGTTTCTAAGAGGAAATTGTTATCAAAGTAATAATGAAAGTAAAACAAGATCTGCCACCAAGTTTACAAGTAGAAAAAATAATTATGCTTTTTAAAAAACAAAACTCAGTAGCTTCCTAATCCAGAAAACCTCTCTAAGGCTGACAAGGCATGGAGTTTGGCCACAGAATTACATTTGTTGGTCATTTTTTCTTTTATCCAGGTGCAGAAAATAATTCTCTGACCTCTTAGGTAATGGAAAAACCTTGCAGCCAGTTGTGTGTGTGTGTGGTGTGTGTGTGTGTGTGTGTGTGTGTGTGTGTGTGTGTGTGTGTGTGTGTGGATAGAGAAATACTGAGGTGGAGGTAGAAATACATACTTTTTCACTATAATGCCAATTAGTTTAAACTCCACGAAGTTGGGAGTTATGTCTTGAGCATATTTATTTCTCCCCAAATTACACTCCTCCTCAGCCAGCACCTAACACAGCTCTTCACCACTCAATAGGCGTTCAAAAAATATTTGCAGGATGAATTTCATCTTGGACTATCTTGAACTACTGCTAGAGAACTACTTGTCTGAAGAGGACCTTGGCACACTGCTCAAGAGAGACACTCAGAGCAGCAGAGATAAAGCAGCCATTTAAACAAGTGTCTCAGGGGTTCTGGTTCAAGATCCCCCACCATAAATATCCAGGAGATTCAGATAAGGCTGCAAGTGTCTGGAGGGCTACAGGTTGACTTACCGTGGCTGCTCACATAAGAAGATAATGTCTCTTAGAAAGTAACTCATCCCAAGGAAACAAAGCTGATACTCAAGTACTCAAGTTTCACAGAAGGACAATGGTTCTGTATGAAAGGAGAGGGCACAGTTTTGAGTATGTGCTGCTCAAGTTGGTGTCCGACAAGTACTACATCATGAGGGTTAGAATACAGGGCTTTGGGCTTACCTGGTGGCGCAGTGGTTAAGAATCTGCCTGCCAATGCAGGGGACACGCGTTTGAGCCCTGGTCCGGGAAGACCCCCACATGCTGCAGAGCAGCTAAGCCCATGCGCCACAACTACTGAGCCTGCGCTCTAGAGCCCACGAGCCACAACTACTGAGCCCATGTGCCACAACTACTGAAGCCCACGTGCCTAGAGCCCGTGCTCTGCAACAAGAGAAGCCACCGCAACGAGAAGCCCACGCACCGCAACAAAGAGTAGGCCCCACTCGCCACAACTAGAGAAAGCCCTTGTGCAGCAATGAAGACCCAGTGCAGCCAAAAAAATAAAAATAAATAAATGCATTTATTAGAAAAAAGAAAGAATCCGGGGCTTTGGGTGTGAACTCGAACTCTGCAATAAGTAGCTCTGTGACACTGAGCAGTTTCCTTAACCTCTCTTAGCCTCAGTTTCTTTGGTTGTAAAATTGTGTCATCACTACTGTGGAATTCTATTGGGTGACAATTACCTAAGGGTGGCTTCTGGTTTCTGACAAGTTGACAAACCACCTCCAACAAAAGTAAGAGAAAACCATGAACTGAAGAAGTAAAATTTTAAAACCTTAAGACGCGCTGATGGGATGAGGGCAAGTCTGTCGTAAATGAGTCAAGTCATGAGACGGCAGCTTCCTGGAGTGGAAGGTAGCAGCTGCAGCAATGGACCAATGGATGGTAGGTTGAAGGACAGCTTTCAAGTCCTCCTGTTGTTTTTCATTTCTTCCCATTACCTTGAGGCTATCATTGCTCATCCTACCACTAGAGAAATCCAAGCTGCCTGGGATCTGTGAGGGTGATACCAGAGAGCAAAGAAGTACCTCTTTGGTTAACAGCTAATGAAAACAGATGTAGGTTGGAAAGAGAAAAACAGAAACTCTACAGTGGAGAGCCCTGGCAGACAGATCCTTAACCAGGTGATCAAGGTAGATATTATCAGTAATAAGTCACAGTTATATGATATATCCCTGATATGACAGAGTGAGAGTGGAAATTTATCTCTGAGATATTTTTCCCCCAAACCCGTAACCCCATCCTAATTTTGAGAAAACATCAGATGCACACAAAATTGAGGGACATTCTACTAAATATATGCCCAATATTCATCAAAACCGTCCATCATGAAAAACAATGAAAGTCTGAGAAACTCTCACAGATCAGAGGGTATGACAATGTGGCATCCTGGATTGGATAGTAGAACAGGAAAAAATGACATTAGTGGATAAACTGGCAAAATAAAGTCTGTAGTTAATATATTGAACCAATGTTAATTTCTTAGATTTGACAAATGTCCCATGGTTATGTTAGATGATAACATTCGGGGAAGCTGGATTAAGGATATAGGGGAACTCTTTGTGCTATCTTTGCAGCTTTTCCGTAAATCTGAAATTATTTCAAATTTTAAAATATTTAAATAAAGCAGGTGCAGGTGACTCTGCTATCCTTAACAGTCACTCCTCCATAACCATGATCTACAAACCCCCAGGGCTGGAGGAGGTTGCCTCATTCTTGTGCTGCTGCTTTCTAAGAGATTACTGTTGAATTCTCAGCAAGAGGCGTTGCCTGGTGGAGTTCGTCAGAAGCGGTTTGTCAAGTTCTGTTTCTAGCAGTAATGGACTAGGTTGTTTTGGGCCTACCCCCCAACTGAGGGCAACTGGCGTACTGGACAAATATTAAAATGTCTTCCTCACATCGCTGGAGAGCTACAAATGAAGTGAAGAATGACAAGTCTAAGGATGAAGAGAGAAGAAAAACTCATGAGAAATGAGCTTGGCATTTGGGTTTTATTTCTACTTGGGCCAGTGTTAAATTCAAAAGGTAGTGGCTGAAAAGCTGTGAAACTGAGCAGATATTAGTCAAAAATTGGAGTTCGAGGCCTGCCAAAAAGGGAAGATTCTGATGAATACTACAGGTTTTGCCGTTGTGACAGCAAAGGGCTACACTCTATGAGTAAAGGTAAACCAGAATTAAATCAACCCTCCTGAACTTAGAAGCCCAGGGAAATATCTCCAAAGAAGGCATACAAATGGCCACCAGATATATGAAGAGATGCTCAACAGAACGAATCATCAGGGAAATGCAAATCAAAACCACGAAGAGATATCACCTCACACCTGTTTAAATGGCTATTATCAAAAAGACAAGAAATAACAAGTGTTGGCAAGGACGTGGAGAAAAGAGAACCCTTGTTCACTATTGGTGGGAATGTAGATTGGTGCAGCCACTATGGAAAACAGTGTGGAGATTCCTCAAAAAATTAAAAACAGCACTACCATATGATCCAACAATCTCACTTCTGGGTGTATACACCTAAAGAAAATTCGATCAGTTTCTCAAAGAGATATCTGCACTCCCGTGTTCATTGAAGCATTATTCACAGTAGCCAAGATATGGAGACAACCTAAGTGTCTGTCAGCAGATGAATGAAAAAAGAAATATAATTCCATTATATACACCAAAGGGTATAAACTTTCATTTATAAGATGAATAAGTTCTAGAGATCTAATGTACAGGATGGTGGCCATAGTTAGTAATAATCTATACTTGAAATTTGCGAAGAGAGTAGATTTTAAGTGTTCTCACTAGGGGAAAAAAAAGTAACTATGTGAGGTGATGGATACGAAAATTAGCTTGACTGTGGTAATCATTTCACAAGGTATACTTATATCAAGATACCACATTGGGGCTTCCCTGGTGGCGCAGTGGTTGAGAGTCCGCCTGACGGTGAAGGGGACACGGGTTCGTGCCCCGGTCCGGGAAGATCCCACATGCCGCGGTGCAGCTGGGCCCGTGAGCCACGGCTGCTGAGCCTGCGCGTCCGGAGCCTGTGCTCTGCAACGGGAGAGGCCACAGCAGTGAGAGGCCCGCGTACCGCAAAAAAAAAAAAAAAAAAAGATACCACATTGTACACCTTAAATATATATAATTTTTGTCAATCACACCTGAATAAAGCTGGGGGGGACAATGAGGTCAGCAAGACCGCTAATTAAAGATCAACTTAGAAAAATCAGTAATATTTTCCTGTAACAGAAATAACTAGAGGATATTATAAAAATAATATATCATTCATAATGGCAGTAAAATGTAAAAATGAATACACAAAACCTCAGTGGAGAAATTATTGAACCATATTACATGATGTGAAAGATCTGAATTTGTAGAGAGGTGTTTCATCTTCTCGACTGGGTCATTCTCGGCTGGGTCGACTTAATATTGTGAAGTCAGTTCTTCCCAAATAAATCTATAAATTCAGTGTAATTTCTTTTTTCCTTTTTATTAATTTATTTTATTTATTTTTGGCTGCGTTGGGTCTCTGTGGCTGCATGCGGGCTTTCTCTAGTTGCGGTGAGCGGGGGCTACTCTTCGTTGTGGTGCACAGGCTTCTCATTGCTGTGGCTTCTCTTGTTGCAGAGCACGGGCTCTAGGGCACACGGGCTTCAGTAGTTGTGGCGCATGGGCTTTGTTGCTCCACGGCATGTGGGATCTTCCCGGACCAGGGCTCGAACCCGTGTCTCCTGCATTGGTAGGTGGATTCTTAACCACTGCGCCACCAGGGAAGCCCTCAACGTAATTTCTATCTAAATTACAGCTGAAATTTTTTTAGGAACTTGATAAAATTATTTTGAAATTTATGCGGAAGAATAAAAGTGCACAAATAGCTATTCAACTTTGAAAAAGAAGAGCAAAGAGGAGGACTTAGTCTAGCTAAGATTTAAGGTATCCATAAATCCCATTAAGGTATCCATAAATCCCATTTAAGGTATCCATAAATACAGTAAGACATTGGCAAAAACAAACAAGCAGATAGACCAATGGAACCAAATAGAAAATCTAGAGACAAACCCACAAATGTATGAAACCTTAATATCTGAAAGTGTAACACAAATTAAGAAAGGAAAGAAAGACTACTCTTTCTACAGCTTCAGGAAAAATTGGCTCATTATATATAGAAATATAATGCTGTGTTTCTACTATGCATCATATACAAATGGGAGCTCGAGCTTAATGAAATATTCAAGTGTGAAAAATTAAAATTATCAGGAAATAGAAGATAGTGTAAGAGCATATCTTGATGATATATCTAGATGACATAAGTAAGGGGAAGAGCTTCCTAAAATGACAGCACGAATTACAACACGAATTTGATTAATTTGACTATGTCAAATTTGTTATGTTTAACAAGGAACACCATGAAGAAATTTGAGGAGATGAAAGATGAGTACAAGCTTTTAAAGGATCCTCGAAGGAAAACATGAGTAAGACTAAATTTCTTAGTTCGGATATCTTAAACCAGAACGTATTTCTCTACAACTACCCACTCTATTTATATCCCAAAGCTTGGACATTTGTTGAACCCTTCAAAATGGCATCTGGGCTAAAGCCTTAATGTGAAATTCAATGACATTATGATTGTTTCTCTTTAATAGATTTTAAGAAGATCATTGGTAATTACAGGTGGACGAGAGGGAACTTTAAAAATATCTAAACCTATCTTATCAATTGACAAAGAAAAATGAGCCTAAAGATATCATATGACTTTCCTAAAGTCACAGTCAGGTTTTTAATTTTGTCTTCTGATAGGAATTGTGAATGCAAAAACAAAGTCTGCACATCTGCATGTTCAGATTTTCATGTCTTAAAAAAATCATCCTGCGTGGGATTTTGTAAATTTGCACAGCCACTTGGCAATCTTTAAGCAACTAAGGCCCTTTTAACATACCTTCAGAACAAACAAGAAATAAAAGGGAAATGAGTTACCTCTCAATACCTCCCTGCATATTTTCTGCAATAAATGAATAAAATCATCTCATTTAAATTTTAAAAGCTAAAGAGATGAATACAATAATTACTGCAATCACAAAGACCCAGGGGCTAAAAGAGAGTAGCAAACTTCATAGCACCCGAGGTGAGCCTGAGGAGGCACTTTTTCTGTAAATTCAGTGCTATTTCTACCAAAAGAGAGAATTTGCCTAAGAGACCACCTTTATAACCCTGAGAGCCGATCTGCTGAATGCCAAAAAAAAAATGTTGAAACACCTCAGTAAATTTTCATCCACATTTTGTAGATGGAATCAATTTTAGTGAGAATGCTCATAATACTCAAGCATTCACAGTAAGAGAGTACCCTCTTAAGCTACATGCCCCCCAACTCCCTCACAACCATTTGCAGACTGAGCTTAACCCCTAAAGACTCCACTTGAAGGCATCACTTGGGTCTCACTGCTAAATTATAGACCCAGTGGATCTGTAATTGGTATCTGCCATCACATAAGTCCCTCTTATATAGCTTGTACTTTTCCACATGTGGTGGGTTGAACATGACAGAAATTCAACTGTGTAATCAACTCTAGACATAAATATTGCTCTAAAAGTAAAATTGCCTTATTCTCAGGCACCAGAAAAAAACGTTTGCTGGTATTATTTTCAAAAGATATAAAACATTTTTACTCTTCAAGGGAAAAGTTTTAGAAGTTAATGTTTAAAAGAATCGAAAAAGCTGGGAGATGCGATCATGGCAATGACATCTCTTCTGAATATTTTCAAATTCTCACATAAAAATTACAGAATAATTAGAAAAAAAATTTTAAACTCACAGACAATATTTTCAAACAAACTAACTGATAAGGTGTCCCCAGGAAAACAAAACTACAAGTGAGTGCAGAAAAATCACTGATAGCTCTGAGATCTGCATGATATCAGCTTATGGGAGAACGTAGGAAGAAGGATTGGTGCCTGAAGGACTAAAGAATGTCACAGTAGCCAAGGTGTTCCCCTGAAATCAGGACAGGTGGAGTTGAGAACATCAGCTGAAACTTCAGGGGGTTGCCCAAAAGGAAATGAGGACAGGGACTACTGGTAATAACACAAAAGAGGCTAGAGCAGCTAAGACCCTGTGGAATCTCAAATTTGACATACCGGAGCTCTTTTCCAGGACAAGGTCCCACAGTTTAGAAAAACTGCTAGGAATGAAATCAACATTGAGCAGGATGGGGGCCACAGAGATTCAGGAAAGACAGGGTCCAGATAAAAGGAGGGAGAAGAATAGAACCAAGAAATTGCCAAAAACCAACTACCGTGTTCTTGAACACTATGTGGAATCGGTACACAAGGGAGCTCTGTGAAGCTAGGAAAGCTATACTGAGCCCCACCTTCTCCTAAAAAATTCAAGACAGTTAATTTCATGTAAAGATAAGCAACCAAAAATTATCCAAGCCAAATGCCATAAAAAGTAAAGAAATGCCATGACAAAAGTTTAAAAAAGGAATAAGGAGCCTACAGAATAATATGCCTAGAGAAAATGTAATCATGCCAGAAAGATATACCCACAGAACAGGTCAAAACTTTCTAATTCAAAATGACATAAAGGGCTTTAGGAAAAAAGATAAAACACATGAAAAGAACAGAATTAGAAAAACACAGTACTAATGTTACAATTAAATGAATAATTTTAAATAAAAGAGAACTTTATTTCAAATATAAAGGCTAAATCAGAAGGAAATCAAGATGAATACATGCAAGATGAAATACCTTAAGTTGAAACAGAAAGTGAATAGGAAGAAATTTTTTTTTTTTTTTTTGCGGTACACGGGCCTCTCATAATTGTGGCCTCTCCCGTTGAGGAGCACAGGCTCCGGACGCGCAGGCTCAGCGGCCATGGCCCACGGGCCCAACGGCTCCGCGGCACGTGGGATCCTCCCGGACCGGGGCACGAACCCGTCTCCCCTGCATCGGCAGGCGGACTCTCAACCACTGCGCCACCAGGGAAGCCCGGAAGAAAATTTTTTTACAAAAATGAATAAAGAGATAAAAAGGATTTGAGAGAAAGTGTCAGATATTGAAGAAAGAAAATTTAACATGGATAGTGGGAATTCCTGAAGAAAAAAACTAAACAAAAACAGAATATATACTACAAACTATTGTTTAAGCAAACTTTACTACAATGATTTTTTTTTTTTTTTTTTTTTTTTTTTTTTTTTTCCAGCTTCCATTTCTACTCTACAAAAAGTTCTCTTTCCGTTGCTGTGTGGGAACTTGCAAATGGCTCGCCATGGTTGCAGACCTTGAACTGCACATTTCTGCTGACCCCATATAAACCCATTTCACGAACCCGTGTCCCCTGCATCGGCAGGCGGACTCTCAATCACTGCGCCACCAGGGAAGCCCCTACAATGATATTTTTTTAAGTTTTGAAACTACATGCTGAAAAAGCACACCACTTATCTGAGAATACTTGACCCAGAATGACCAACACATTCTAATAACATTACTAGGCTTTAAACAAATTATTTAATCCTTTGGTCATGTAAGCAAAAAAAGCCTGTGAATTATAATGAAAAAATTAACTTATTATCATGTATTCAACATCAATGCTTTAAGCCAAAAGAAAAGAGAGTGACGTATTTAAGATTCTCAAGGAAAGATGTGAGGCATGGATTTTATATCCAGCAAAATTGACTTTCCATTATAAAGGGCAAGAACAAGGAATATTGTCCCTGTGAGCCTGCCTGAGAAATCTACTAAACAGTAAACTTCAGATAATCAAAATAACTAGAAGGATACTGACATAAGGACTGCTGGTGTGCCTTTGTGTATAGTCAATTGTACAGTGAAGACTGAATGAGTATTAGAAGGGAGAGAGTATTGTGTATAACATCTGTATGCTCAAATAGTTCAACTATTCAAAATTGGGATGGAGAGCAAAGGGAAAAACATAGGCAAAAACTGTTAGGTTGTTTTTAGCAATTATTTTGGTGGTCGAGTATTAGTATTGTTATTTTGTGACTTTTGTGTAAGAAATCTGGGGTAAAGAAAATAAACAGTTATGGGACATTCTATTCTATAATTTCTTGTCTCCTTGAGAACCAAGATTCTCTGGGTAGAAGAAAGGAGACAAGATATAACACAAGGCAGATTAAGCAAAAAAATGAATGTATTCCTGCATTTGAAATGAAAATATCAGTAAGACTTGAAGAAATATTTTTCTCTTTTAAAAAAAAACTTGCATAAATGCATGTACTTCCTAGCTCTGTCCACTGAAGAGCTTAGAAACAATTACCAACCCAATGCAATGGCACCCAATTGTGGTCCTAAAATATTTCCCAATAAAAGAAATCAGGGCCATCTGGAGACCTGGATGATTCCAGGTCTGAGAATGGAAATGTACAGGATGATTTGGGAATATTTTATTAAACCAGATACTGAGACAGCTATCAAAAACTATAAGGGTCAAGGCAAAAGAACTTAGGGGCCAACTTGAGGAAGCTCCCACAGCCAAAGATGGGACAATTTGAGTTTCGAAAGACTAATAATTGCAACTAATTGAAACCCATCAAATATCTTTAAACCCATGACCGTATAGTATTTTGAAAGTAATCTGTCACCTTTGAATGATGGGGTTGATAGCCAATTCATTGCCTTGAAATCGCATTTGTAAAGCACAAAAGAATAAAGCATTTATCCTACCGTTCCTATGTGAACTTTGCCACTATGTAACCGAAGAGTCGATGATAATTATCTCTTCATCAAAGTATTCAGATTAATAAATGAAAAATAAATAACAAATTAGAATAGCACCTTTTTGCAACCTCACTGAAATTAATGGATCTAGCCATTGGGAAAGAGTAGCTGTTAATATCATGAAAACACAGAAAAGCCATGTGTCTCCTGAAGAAAGACCACACCATCCTCTTTGCCTTTGTCAAAGGACTCAACCTGAATCTGATCAAACTTCTGGATCCATATGCCAGTTTGTAGGAAATATAATGGATGGAAAAACATATTGACCCATGCCACAAATATGCCATCAGCAAAACCCAGAATGTGTGAAATTCTATATGTCAAAAGAGGTAAATTGTAGGAAAAAAAGAAGGGGATTGAGGGGGGACCTGTAAAATAAGAGACTTTAAAAACATATTATACTTAATTTTTTATTGAAGTATAGTTGATTTACAATATTAGTTTCAGGTGTACAATGTACAACGATTCAATATTTTTATAGATTATACTCCATTTAGTTATTTTAAAATATTGGCTATATTCCCTGTGCTGTACCATATATCCTTTTAGCTTATTTATTTTATGCATAGAGGTTTGTACCCTATTCCTATCTTGCCCCTCCCCACTTCCCTCTCTCCACTTGTAACCACTAGTTCGATCTCTATATATATGAGTGTTTCTCTTTTGTTATATTCATTCATTTTATTTTTTAGATTCTACATATAAATGATAACATACAGTATTTGTCTTTCTCTGTCTGCCTTATTTCACTAAGCGTAATACCCTCCAGGTCCATCCATGTTGTTGCAAATAGCAAAATTTCATTCCTTTTTTGGCTGAGTAATGTTCCATTTTATGTTTCAATATATACCATATCTTCTGTTGATGTACATTTAGGTTGCTTCCATATCTTGGCTATTGTAAATAATACTGCTGTGAATATTGGGGTGTATGTATCTTTTCAAATTAGTGCTTTTGTTTTCTTTGGGTATATATACCCAGGAGTGGAACTGCTGGATCATATGGTAATTCTATTTTTAGTTTTTAGCAGAACCTCCATGCTGTTTTCCATAGTGACTGAACCAATTTACATTCCCACCAACAGTGTACTAGGGTTCCCTTTTCTCCACATCCTTGCTAACATTTGTTATTTGTAGACTTTTTGATGATAGCCATTCTGACAGGTGCAAGGTGATATCTCATTGTGGGTTTGATTTGCATTTCCATGATGATTAGCAATGTTGAGCATCTTTTCATATGCCGGTTGGCCATCTGTATGTCTCTGGGAAAATATCTATACAGTTCTTTTGCCCATTTTTTTAAAATAAATTTATTTTTGGCTGCATTGGGTCTTTGCTGCTGTGCGCGGGCTTTCTCTAGTTGCAACGAGCAGGGGCTACTCTCCGTTGTGGTGCATGGGCTTCTCAATGCGGTGGCTTTTCTTGTTGCGGAGCACGGGCTCTAGGCGCACGGGCTTCAGTAGTTGTGGCTCATGGGCTCTAGAGCGCAGGCTCAGTAGTTGTGGCGCATGGGCTTTGTTGCTCCGTGGCATGTGGGATCTTCCCAGACCAGGGATCAAACCTGTGTCCCCTGCATTACCAGGCGGATTCTTAACCACTGTGCCACCAGGGAAGTCCCTTTTGCCCATTTTTTAATCCGGTTGTTTGTTTTTTTGATTTTGAGTTGTATGAGTTGTTTATATATTTTAGATATTAACCCCTGATCAGTCTTATCATCGGCAAATATTTTCTCCCACTCAGTAAGTTGTCTTTTCGTTGTGTCAATAGTTCGTTTTGCTGTACAAAAGCTTTTAAGTTTAATTAGGTCCTATTTATTTTTGTTTTTTTTTTCTTCTGCCTTAGGAGACAGATCCAAAAAATATTGCTATGATTTATGTCAAAGAGTGTTCTGCGTATGTTCTCTTCTAGGAGTTTATGGTTTCTGGTCTTACATTTATATCTTTAATCCACGTTGAGTTTATATTTGTATGTGGTGTGAGAAAATGTACTAATTTCATTCTTTTACGTGTACAGTAAGTCCCCTACATACAGACGAGTTCCATTCCAAGAGTGCCTTCGTGAGTCCAATTTGTTCGTGAGTCCAATTTGTTTGTAATTCCAACAAAGTTAGCCTAGGTGCCCAGCTAACACAATCGGCTAAATAGTACTGTGCTGTAATAGGTTTATAATATTTTTCACACAAATAATACATAAGAAACAGACACAAAAAAATAAAGAAAACATGTTTACTCTTACAGTACAGTACCTTGAAAAGTACAGTAGTACGGTACAACAGCTGGCATACAGGAACTGGCATCAAGTGAACAGGCAAGGAGAATTACTGACTGGGGGAGGGAGAGGAGGTGGGAGATGTTAGAGCTGAAGGATCATCAGCAATAAGAGATGGAGGGCAAGTTGCAATTTCACTCATGCCTGACGTTTATGGCACAGGTTCTGGTTCCTCGCTGGATTCATTTCTATCTACCCTCTTGAAAAAACAATCCAGTGATGTCTGGGTAGTAGCTCCGTGTCATAGATGACACGGTAGCACTGGATTGCATTCTGAATGGCTGCTGCAACCTTCATGTACAGTTCTATGTTTGGATCCTGTGCCTCAAAAACTAACAGTGCCTCCTCTTGTCATAGGTGACATGGTAGCACTGGATTGCATTCTGAACAGCTGCTGCAACCTTCGTGTACCGTTCTACGTTCAGGTCCTGTGCCTCAAAAACTAACAGTGCCCCCTCAAATAAAGAAGATTCCCTGCCATTTCCTGCATCGTGAATCTCTTCAGTTCTTCAGTTACTTCTTCTTCCTCCTGTCTCTCTTCATCCTTTCTTGGTGCGTGGCACTTCTTAGCAGTACCAGCTACATCACCACCGCTTTTACGCTTGCTTCCAGACATCCTGGGCTTGAAGTAAAGATACTGTACTACTGTACTCTCTACTTTATAGTAAAGTACACAAAAGTACAACCACTTGAGAGGATGCACACACGTGGCAATGTATGCCAGACACGTGAACTAACTTACCTGATTGGACATGTGAACGCACGGTCACATGTTTGAAAGTTTGCAACTTGAAGGTTCTTTTGTAGGGGACTTACTGTAGTTGTCCAGTTTTCTCAGCACTGCTTATTGAAGAGACTCTCTTTTCTCCATTGTTTATTCTTGCCTCCTTTGTCATAGATTAATTGTCCATAAGTGCGTGGGTTTATTTCTGGACTCTCTGTTCTCTTTCAATGATCTATATGTCTGTTTTTATGCCAGTGCCATACTGTTTTGATGACTATAGCATAATAGTGTACTCTGAGACCAGTGAGTGTGAAACCTCCAGCTTTGTTCTTTTTTCTCGGGTTTGCTTTGGCTATTCAGGGTCTTTTGTTGTTCCCTACAAGTTTTAGGATTACTTGTTCTAGTTTGGTGAAAAATGTTATGGGTGTTTTGATAGGGAGTGCATTAAATCTGTAGACTGCTTTGGGTGATATGGACATTTTAACAATATTAATTCTTCCAATCCATGAACACAAGTTATCCTTCCATTTCTTTGTATAATCTTCAATTTCCTTCATCAGTGTTTTATAGTTTTCAGAGTATAGGTCTTTCACCACCTTGGTTAAGTTTATTCCTAGCTGTTTTATTCTTTGTGATGCAATTTTAAACAGGACTGTTTTCTTACTTTCTGATAGCTCATTATTAGCATATAGGAAAGCAACAGATTTCTATATATTAATCTTGTATCCTGAAACTTTACCTATCAGTTTTTTAATAGGCAAGACTAAGCTATAGTTTCTAGATACACCCAATTGGATAATAAAACCACATATATATACAAAGAAGGATTATTATAAAAAGTAAAGATGGTGGTTACTTTTGAGGGGAAAGAGAATTTTGAGGGGGAATTTCAGAGGGTGACTGGAAAAGTTCTGTCTCTTGATCTGGTTAGTAGTTAGAACCATGTTTACCTTATAATAATGCACTGACATGCACATTTGTTTTTTGTGGTTTTCTGTATATGTATTTCATTTTGCAATAAAAAGATTTTAAAACCAGTGTTTATACTCATGTTACTATCACTATTGTCATATTTTCATTGCATTTCTTCTCACCTGTCTCCACTCACCCCTGTACTTACATCTGCATCACTCTGGGGGTCCACGACCAACACAAAGAAAGTCTTTCTCAACTTCTGGATAGTAAAGCAATTGAAACCTCAGGGTAGGATGTGTAAGTTATTCTACATGGAACTTTGATGACGTTTATTTATGGGATCTAAAAGCTTGTTATAAACCACTTGCGTCACAGAAATTTAGGGACTTTGTTTACTAGAAATTTTGAGAACAATGGCAGAAGGTTTCAGAGTAGTGGGAATTGAAAGGCATTACTTTGTGAATGCTCCTGACAGGCTTTGGATTTCTAACATTGGCACATATGACACGTTCCCTGGGTTCTTTTCAGACCAGATTACAGGAATTTTTTTTCCCTTTTGCATTTGCCCCTACCTGGACTGAATCTGATTTTTCTGCTTTTGATAAGAATAACAATAAAATCTGGAAAGCCTGTCTATCTTGAAGACAAGTCTAGACAAGTAATTAGGTTAAATGCCCCAAACATTTCACAATAGTAATATAAGGTGACATGCTAGAGAGGCATGAAGAATAATCCTATTATATTTACATGCAGATATTGCCCTTGGGGCTGGCCTAATTAGTCCCGTTAATCAGTATGGCCCTTTCAGTGCTAAGCTGGTGAAAAGCTAAACCTAATTAATACTCTCTACAGTCAAACAGAGTTCTGGCTGTAGTGGAGCCTAGGCTCACAGCTGTCAGGGAAGTATTGCTGCATTATTTTTCTTTTCCTTCCATCATCTCTGCTCAACTCCCCCCTTCCCAGGTTGCAAGCATATAAGTAACTTGAGGACAAAAAGTGTGTCTTATCATCTTCAGAGTCTACCTACACTTAGCGCCCTGAACTGCACAAAGCAGTGACAAGGTGTTACCTGTTCAATTCCTTTGTTACAGAAAAAAAAATTATCTGCAGGGGAAGTATGCAATTAAACTAGAAATGTGCTTAGCTTTAATTTTTTCTTCTTAATTTTCAATTGAGGTATAATTTACATATGGTGGAATAAATTTGAGGACTATGGTTTGATGAGTTATGATAAATGGATACAGCTGTGCAACCCCAATACCTATCATGATATAGAACATTGGCGTGACCCCAGAATATTCCCCTGTGCCCCCCCAGTCAATCAGCACAGGCCCCCAGAAGCAACCTCTGTTGTAAGTGATATTGTCATAGATTATTTAGGCCAATTCTGGAACTTCATGATATGAATGGAATGATACAATATGTTTTCTTTTGCATCTGGCTCCGTAACACAACATGAAACTTTTGCTATTCATCCATGTTGTGTGTATAAGGGATTCATTCCTCTTTATGCCTGATTAGTAGTCTACTGTACAAATACAAGACAGTTTGTTTTATCCCTTCTCTTGTTGATGAGCATTTGGTTGTTCCCAGTTTAAGGCTATAATGAATAGAGCTTCTGTGAACATTCTTGAACAAGTCCTTCTGTGAACACGTTTTCATTCCTTTTGAATAGATACCTAGGAGTGGGATTGCTGGGTCATAGAGTAGGTGTACGTTTTACTTCAGAAGAAACTGCCAAACAGTTTTGTAAAGTCGTCATATTATTTTACTTTCCCACGAAAAGCCTATGCAAGTCCAGGTTGCTCGGCACCCTCTTCAAATGTTCATGAGTGTCTAGTAGAATCTTAACGTGGATGTAACTTGTGTTTTCCTCATGACGATAGATGTTGATCAACTTCTCGTGTGCATATCGGCCAATTTTATAGCTTCTTTTTTGAATTGTCTCCATTTTTATTTTTATTCATTTTCTTTCATTGTTTGTTTATTTATTTTTGAGTTATAAGAGCTCATTCTAGATCTTGGTTGTTAGTTTTCTTTCTGGTATGTGTTTGGTAAGTATGTTTTCCCCGTCTGTAGCTTGTCTGTTCATTTTCTAAATATTGTCTTTGAGAAGCAGAAGTTTTGAACTTTGATGAAGTTCAGTTTATCATTCTTTTTCTCTTATGGTTAGTGTTTTCTGTGTCCTGTCTGAGAAAACTTTGTCTGCTCCAGCATCACAAAGACATTCTTCTGTTGTTTTCTCCTGTGTCTCTGTCATCTGCCACATTCCCAGCAGCTGTTCTCTGCTAGATCTCGTAGTCTAGCCCTATGCTGTGCAGTTTGTATTTGACCAAAGGGGTCACCTATACAGATTTCTGAAACTCCTTCTCTGCTCAGGTCCCTCTATCCAGTAAATTCCAGCCAATTTAGCAATTTGGATATATGATCTCTGTTTCCTGAGCTCAACAAGACTGCTATTCTCTGTTTGCGTAGTTTGGAAAGTTTACTCAAGCAAAAAGCCGACCAAATACAAAGCTTACTTCATGTATCTCCTTCTCTCAAAGATCAAAATCCTGTTTTGTCCACTGCTTTAAACCAGTTGCTTCATGTATTCTGTCCAGTCTGATAGTTGTTTATGATAGGAAGATAAGTCTAGTCGCCATAATTCTGCCATGATCAGAACCAGTCTTTAATTTTTATGTTTTTATATTGCCAAAGATTTCCCGGAGGATGCATAGAAAGGCCCTTGCAAATCAATTCTGGTATCTTTAATGTGGTTGCCTTCCTCAGTGTATTTTGCATCATAGACACCTTTGAGAATCCAATGCAAGCTCAGGAAACTTTCTTCAGAAAAAATGTGCATGGTCACATTTTACAGGCAATTCCAGAGATGTCATCGATTCCCTGAAGCCCAGCTGTGAACCATCGCTATCAACAGCCTGAGAATTAAGAATCCCTGTTCAATATCCTTTCTACAGCTCTACATATGTAGTTGTTTTTGTTTTGTTTCCAAAATGAAAACAAGCTGATAATAGCCAACATAGAAAGTTTGAATAAATTTTATAGAAGTAAATAGGTTTGGATACTGAAGCAAATATATTTCTATGCACACCTCAGCAGCTCTGTGATTCGCTTTCTGAGCTTAGGAAAAGGTTTAAGATCTTTTAAAGTCTTTTTCTAAGTGAACCTAAACTCTATATCCACCATACTGTACCCTTCACACTTGTGTCTGAGAATGGATTCAATTGATTGTTGTATGGAAATCAACTGTTTTTATATTTTAAAAAAATGGCTGGTCATGATATAGTTAACCAATTCAGTTATGTGCTTACGAGTTCTCCTGTGAGTAATAAAGGGAAATACAGCAATGAGATGCAGTTAAAAAGTGTACAGCAGCCTCTCACCTGTTTCACATCAGTTTCTCCAGAAGCCAACTCTGAAATAAGGCCTCAAATACAAGAAGTATATTTGGGAGGTAGTTTCAGGGAACATTTGAAGGGGAGACGGAAGTGAGAGGGGACAGGGGAGAAAGCCAAGAAGGGGATTTTGGTGAAGCAAGTTACTACTTTGGAAAACTGGAGCTTAATCCCACTGCAGAGCTCTGGGCGCCAGTGTAAAACACACAGCTCAGAAGCCTCACATCCGAAGGGCGGGAGAGCTGGGGTATCTATCCACCAATTCCCATTAGATATTGTTTGAGGGCTGCACTCAGAGGATGTTAATTCTCTGGCATGCCTGGACTACTGCATGTGGGTAGACAGAAGGGATTCGGTGGCCAGAGAGATCCTTGAAAGATCACAGGTGCTGGCAGTTGAAAGTCAAGCTGTCTTGAGCATACCTCAGTGCTGAGGGGACATGGACACTAAGAGCAGCTGCTATTTCCTTCAAGCCAAAACGATGACTAGCCCTGGTGACACTTAGAGTAAATAGCAATGTTTTCCCCCATTTTATAGTTTCATTTTGTTCTACAGGATGATGGATGCCTCTCCTGGAGTCCCCAAAACTTTGTATCTGTCAAACAACATATGCTCCCTAATACATCGTGTTCAGAAAATAACGTGCTGATTTGCTTTGGTTTGTGCATTACTTCCCTCTGGCTGTGGCAGCTAGAGCATCATCAGAAGATGTTTTAATAATAAGCAAATAGAGTCCCTGCCAAATATAATTAATTTTCTCTCATATAAATTTTTTTTTCTTGTGTGATGTCACCACAGGATTCTACATGACAAAGAAAATAAATGTAGTCTTGGTGGAGACTCCTTTAGTTCATCTTCTAAATTGAAATCTAGAGTAACTTCAGAGAGAAGTTTTTTTCCTGGTATGCTTTGCTTCCTTTGAAATAGCTACCTAATAATGGCTACTGTCCTTTGAGTGCCAGGCTCTGTTCTAAGCCCTTTATGTGTATTAATTCATTTAAGATTTGTACAGCGCAGGAGCTTTGTACTCATCGGTCATATATTATAATTAAAGGTAAAGAGGCAGATAAAAATTATTTCCCTTACCTAGTAATGCCACAGAAATGATAGGTAGAAAGTTCTAGAATTGAACGCCTCCTAACAACTGTAGCACAGCTTTTCCCGCCTGCATCTCAACTAGCATGAGGTAGCTATCATCCAACAAAGTAAATCTGGAGATGACTTGCTCTTTCTTCTTCTCAAACTTCTGCCAGACATGGATTCCAGCTGGGTTTCTTGTGAACTCCTTCCAAGAAATAGGTCACTTCAGAATCTTGATGTACCTCATGATGGAGGCTGTTCCCACAGATACTTAGCAGACCAAAGCAATGTGCTCTAAACGCAGGTCAACAAATTTTCTCTGTAAAGGACCAGATAATAAATATTTTCAGCTTTACCAGCCATATGTAGCCTGAAAATAGCCATGGACAATACATAAACAACGGGGCATGTCTGTGTGCCAATAAAGTTTTATTTACAAGCACCAGCAGCAGGTTGGATTTTGCCCGCAGGCTAAGTTTACCCACCTCTACTCGAGAAATATAGAGTGCGATTACATTCATCATTAACTGCCCATGAGTTCCACTTTCAGAAAGCTTTGAGTATGTAAAGCCATTATTACACAGTTTGTAGGAAAAAGTCATGTGAAGTTAAAGCTAGAAGGGCCTTTGAGATGTCCTAGTCCAATGAGGAAATTAATATGGAAGACATTGCCACTTGATTTTATTTCAGTGTAAAGGCCTTTTTTATTGCCCCTGAGCCTTCTTGCTAAGTGTTAAATAGTAAAGGGAATATTGTGAGACTTAGGGGGAGAATATTCAGGGGAAAATGAATGCTTTCCTTGTTAAACATAGGCATAGCCTCACAGAGTTCATTAAAGTTCTTCACATTTAAATGAAATGGGGAAACCAATGTTAAAGAATTAGGGTCAAGTGAAGAATGCCAATAAAACGACCTTTACTTTCTCGTGCAGGATAGAAAAGAAAAATAAATCTACTTATAAATTTAATTGTTGTTCACATTTCTTACAGTAATATCAGGTGAATATATAATCACTCCTTGGAAGTAACCAAGTGACATAAGTCCACCTAATTTAGGAGATATTTTATTCTCTGGAAAACAACTTAGATGTTAAGAAAAATTGACTCAATTATATGGAAAAAGTTATAATGGCAGCATCCTAAACTAAAAGAGACCCTAGACATTTGTTATTGTGGTTCCTTCATTTTACAAATAGGATCCCAAGGCTCAAGGGGTTCAGTGTCATGCCGAAGGTCATCCAGTTAGAATGAAGCTGGGATAGAACCCACATGCGTTGATGAGAGTTATGTTCCAACTTTAGAGCCAGAAGGGTTCGATCCCAGCTCTGCTACTTGTAACCTTCTAACTTCCAGGAAGTTACTTAAACTCTCTGAGTCTCCATTGTATTATCTGCAAACTGGGGATGACTAATGACCATTCAAGGTTTTGTAGTGATTAAATGAAATATCCAGTATAAAGTCCCAGGTACCTAGTAATTGCTTAACAAGTGATAGCTGTCATATTCCGTTGGATAATTATTTATTGAGAAATAATATATGATGTAAGCTGTACATCAGGGAATGGGGATGCAGGATAAATAAGACAAAATCCTCACCCTAGACATGTTCATAGGAAACAGACACATGAGCAGATAATTGATAATATACATAGTCTGTGTTAAGTTCTATAATTGAGATATGCATAAAGTAGTGCGAGAATATAGGAGATGGAGCATTTACAACTGTGCTGGCCAAATCCAGTGTCTGTTAGCTATATGTAGCTATTAAGTACTTGAGATGTGGCTAATTCAATCTGAGATGTGCTAGAAATGTAGAATACAGGATTTTGAAAGCATAATACCGCCCCCACAAAAAGTAAAATATCTCATAGATGACTTTCCAGACTGACTACATGTTGAAGTGAAATATTTAGATAAATAAGGTCAAATCCTGTCTCTCCAGCATTCTAAGTCTGGCAAAGAAGACAGGCAAGCAATTGACATAATGCAATATTGGAAGAGCAGTATGAGATGTATACACGTGGGGGAAAGCTGTGGGCCTGTGTCCCACATGATAGTACATTTGAGCTAGCTCTGCAAGCTGCATGGTTCCCCCAGTGGAGGAGGGAGCAAGACGTGTGAGTAAAGACATGGCAGTGTTCTGGAAAGAGCAAGCTGTTGTTTCTTTTACCAGTTTCATCGGATGTCCTTGAAACCAGTGTGAAGAATGCAGTGCTGTTTGCAAGTCCCTTCCGTAGTTTAGTTATTCAAGCAATATTTATTCAGCATCGAATAATATCACAGCAGCTAGTACTTACTGAGTTCTTATAATGTGCCAGGTCTGCCTGATACCGAATTCTGTGCTCTCAACTCCATGAGGATACGGCCTCCCCGCCTGTCTATACCGTCCCAGGAGGCTTTGAGCAGGAAAAAAGCAGAAAGGTCACAACACAGCCAGAGGGAGCAGCTCCGATTGTGGTCACCTGGGATGTGACAGCCAGCTCTCACCCTAAAAAAACAGCTCTATGCAAAGCACATTTTGAAAAAGCAGAAGGCTCAACAGATAACTTTCCGTGGAGATGCTTAGAGTTGCCAGAAATGATCCTGTAGCGGGTAGAATTCCACAGAGAGCAGCCAAGAGAAGCAGTTTGGAGCTGCCAGAGGGAAAGCTGCCCCACCAGGAACTCCTCTGTTCCGGGAAGCTACTGCGAACAGAGATGCAGGAAACCACCATCACCAGAGATGGCTGCTGAGGCCGCTACTAATAGAAGGGTAAGCTGGGGAGACAATGTGATCAAAGGTTTACCGACCCCTGCCATCTCGAGAGAAAACTGTCTTGACATCAACGCAAAGAGCTGACTCTGTTGATCTTTCAGTAGTCTGATTTCTAAAGATATGGAACAAAGTTCCCTACCTATAAATCTGGTGAGATTGGTCCCCAGAACTTCTGAATGGGGGTTTCTTAGGCCAACAGTATGGAAAAAGAGAAAAAGAGAGTGTTGTGTCAGAGAAAGAGAGAGCTGAACTGTGACCCAGCTAGTAAGTTTCTGGTGGAGGTTAAGCCTTTAGAGAAAAATACAGGGTTACATACACATGGCATGTATGGGAATATTCTATCTATAGGATTAACCCAAATAAATAAAGCTTCAATCCATGCCAGTTTTCACTTTTAAATATAGATGACTCCCGGAATTTGGGATTTCCATGGTACCAGATGGTGATCCAAAAGATCTGAGTCACACTGGGAATCAGATTTTTTAAAAAATTTTATTAAAGTATAGTTGATTTACAATATTGTGTTAATTTCTGCCATACAGCAAAGTGATTGAGTTATACATATATATATTCTTTTCCATTATGGTTTCTCACAGGATACTGATTATAGTTCCCTGTGCTATACAGTAGGACCTTGTTGTTTATCCGTTCAATATATACTAGTTTGCACCTGCTAACCCCAAACTCCCAGTCCTTCCCTGTCCCATTCCCCCCTCCCCTTTGGCAACCACAAGTCTGTTCTCTATGTCTGTGAGTCTGTTTCTGTTTCATAAAAGTTCATTTGTGTCGTATTTTAGGTGCCACATGTAAGTAATATCATATGGTATTTATCTTTCTCTTTCTGACTTACTTCACTTAGTATGATAATCTCTAGGTCTATCCATGTTGCTGGAAATGGCATTATTTCATTCTTCTTTATGGCTGAGTAGTATTCCATTATGTATATATACCACATCTCCTGTATCCATTCCTCTGTCTATGAACATTTAGGTTGTTTCCATATCTTGGCTATTGTAAATAGTGCTTCTTTGAACATTGGGGTGCATGTGTCTTTTCAGATTATAGTTTTGTCCAGATATATGCCCAGGAGTGGGATTGCTGGATCCCATGGTAATTCTATTTTTAGTTTTTTAAGGAAAGTCCATACTAGTCCATACTGTTCTCCATAGTGGCTGCACCAACTTACATTCCCACCAACAGTGTATTATTATTTGTAGACTTTTTAACGATGGCCAGGGAATCAGATTCTTGAACAGAAGTTCAAGTGCATTCGACTATACTTGTGCCTGGGCTGTATAGAGAGTCTGAGGACCCAAGCCTCAAAGGAGACTGCCTGGCCCGAATTCCAGCCTTTTCCATCCCATAGCCATTTGACCATTAATGATTACTCCTCACTTCTCTGCAAGCAGAGATTTTGTCTGTCATGTTCTCTACAGAATCTCCAACGCCCAGTATATGCTTAGCACATAGTCATTACTCAATGAAAATCTGTTGAACTAAAGTGAGTTGCATAGCATCATCAGAATCATTCTTGTCAAATATTTATTAGGTATCCTGTATAGTGTGGAACACTTGATATTGGAAAATTCAGAATCAATGTAAAAGAATTCCAGCAGACTTTTATCCAGAATCTACAAAGAACTCTTACAACTAAAGAATGCAATAAACAACCCAATTAAAACAGGGCCAAAAGATTTGAATAGACATTTTATCAAAGAAGATATACAAACGGATACTAAACACATGAAAAATGCTCCACATTATTAGTCACTAGGGAAGTGCAAGTTCAAACCAAAATGAGATACCATTTCACACCTTCTACAATGGCTAGAATGGCTATAATCAATACAACAGACAATAACAAGTGTGAAGAAACAGGAACTCTCATACATTGCTGATAGGAAGATAAAATAATACTGCCATTTTGGAAAACAGTTTTGTAGTATCTTAAATGGTTAAGCATAACTTTACCATACTGGACTTCCCTGGTGGTGCAGTGGCTAAGAATCTGCCTGCCAATGCAGGGGACACAGGTTCGAGCCCTGGTACGGGATGATCCCACATGCTGTGGAACAACTAAGCCCGTGTGCCACAACTACTGAGCCCACGTGCCACAACTACTGAGCCCGCACGCCTAGAGCCCGTGCTCCGCAACAAGAGAAACCACCGCAGTGAGAAGCCTGTGCACCACATTGAAGAGTAGCCCCCGCTCGCTGCAACTAGAGAAAGCCCGCGCGCAGCCACGAAGACCCAACGCAGCCAAATAAATTAAATAAATAAATAAAATTTTAAAAGTAAATAAAGAAATTTAGCATACGCCCCAGCAATTTCACTCCTAAGTATCTACCCAAGAGAAGTGAATATATATGTCCACACCAAGACTTGCATACTGCGAGGGGTGTAATATGAACCCCATCTATAGTTGAATCCACTGATGCTTGGCTAAGTTCAGGAATTTTTCCAAGGTCACAGAGTTAGTCAGGAGCAGAGCTAATATTTTAAGCCAACCTTGTCTGATTCCAAAGACTGGTTTTTCCCTCATTGTGTCACACTGTTCCCCAGATGTGTACAGATTTTTAAAAGAAGTTTTTTGTTATTAAAAGTAAAACATATTCAAAACTGATGGTGACATGGGCAAGAGATAAAATGCTATTTAAGTTTGGTCTTTTATTCCATAAAGTTCTATAGTAAGACAGTTTTGGTAACCTCTCTGTATTTCTTTCCATCTTCTCATCTGAAAAATGGAGATATTAATAGCAACTAATTCCTAAAATTAAAAATTAATGAATGAGGTAATACAAGGTTAAGTGCATAGCACAATGCCTCACACATGGAAATGTTCAATACTTTTTATCTATCATTCTAAATGTTGTTATTATAATCATTATTATTGTAAATTATTTCTCCGTGGACATTTAAGAAAGGAAAACAAGCGTCAGCTAATATATGAGGACTTTTCTCAAGAATATGTTGCTTATTTAGCTTTAGGAATTGTGGAAAAGTCATAATGGATGCTTTGATGATCTCACAATGGACACAGGACAACTGCAAACATGCTGAATGTACTTAGGTTGGGAATGTGCTCTTTTGAATAAATTAATTTGAGACTATGTCATATTCATCAGCATAATGGGACCACAAAAATGATTTATTTTCCAGCATTGCTAAAATTTGTCGTCTTAAGCAAGATAAAGCAGTTAAGCCACAGTGATTACAGTCCTAGGTCTCTCAAGTGGATTTTACAGGAAGTGAACCAATAAGAAATAAGCTCTCAATTCTGATTGAATAGTCATGGCAAAGACCCTGCCCTGCTCTGGGGGACAGGGCAATAGGGCAGGGTTAGAAGAGAGGGCGCCACTACCTGAGAGCTCAGCCCCTGTAGGAGGCTAAGATTGCTCTGAATAGGACCTTTTGCACACTTGAGGCGGGGCCACCCAGAGCCATTATGCCATCGGCAACCACATCCATCCAGAAGGAGGAAGAACAGACCAGAATAGTACTGTACCTTGGGATCAGAAATGGGAGAAGGGACGTGTACTAGTTCACTAGGGCTGTCATAACAAAATTCCACAGACTCCGTGGCTTAAACCACAGACATTTATTTTCTCATAGTCCTGGAGGCTGGAAATCCCAGGTCAAGGTGCTGTCAGGGTTGGTTTCTTCTGAGGCCTCCCTCCTTGGCCTACAGGTGGCCGACCTCTTGCTGCCTCTTCACACTGTTGTCCCTCTGAGGGTGTGCATCCCTGATGTGTCTCTCTGTGTGTCCTCATCTCTTCTTTTAAGGACACCAGTCAGATTGGATCAGGACCCACTCTCACGGCCTCATTTTAACTGAATCACCTCTTGAAAAGCCCTATCTCCAAATACAGTCACATTCGGAGGTACACCTAGTCCAAAATATCAAATGTATAAAATAATTTTGCGTTCCTAATGAATTCAGTCAGGCACGTCCATTGGAAATTTGGTTTTTAAGTTGAGGTGGAACCCAGAGGGATCATAATTTCTGTCTGACACGTAGGTGATGGCTGTACTGTCCATTAGGTAGAACAGGTGGTGGCCAAAGGGTTAATTCTCCTTGAGGGTCGCATAAGAAGTCTAAGAAAGATGTCATAAAATATATTTTCTGTGAGTCAATATCATTTCTGAAGGAAATGACTTTAACAGAAATATGTGATATGTTCTCAGCGTTGCCTAAGAAAAACAACTGATAGAAAAAAAAAAAAAATATATATATATATATATATATAAAACCTGAAATTGCCCCCAGCAGGACTGGAGGGAAGCGATGATATTTTGGGCCAAAGGCCCCAAGCCAACTGTGCTTAAACGAGGCTCTTGAGGCTTTTCTGGAAAAGCTGAGTGCCATCATTGGTCTTTCTCTAGTTGAATGGACAAGGTGCCCCAAGTCATCTCCCAAACACTTTTTCATTTATACTTTAAAGATAAAAGGCAGCAGCTTCCTCTGGCACATTAGATCAAAGGTACTGGACAAACAGAGAACAGAGGACAAGAAGAAGACTGCATTTATCTACTTCTATGCTAGGTGAGTGGCTTCACTCTATCAGCTCCCTGCTCCAGCAAAACCTCCACCTCCCCTGGGAATAATAATAATCATAGTCACCATCATCATCATAACGGTAAAAGAGCTGATGTTCATGGGGAGCTTACTATGCACCATTGTTTTAGGTGCCCCATGTATATTAACTTGTTGACTCGTCATGGTAATCCTAGGAAGCCAGATACCAATAATAACATCAGCATCCCATTTTGCAGATGGGAAAAATGAGAGCAGACACAGGTGAAGGACTTTGAACAAGATCACAGAACTCGCAGGTGACAGGGCTGGGAGTTGGACCCAGTCAGCGCAGCTCTGGCATTCGTTCATGCTGCTCTGCGCAGCCCTGCCAAAGCCCTTTGTTACCTATCAGGACGCCACCCCCCCCCCAACTTAACAAACCTCGAGCCCACCTCCTCCCACTTCTGCCCTCCTTCATAGCTAACAAATGATTCTCTAGGCAGCTTCCTTGTAGGTTTTTAAAACTTTTTTTATTGGAGTAGAGTTGATTTACAGTGTTGTGTTAGTTTCAGGTGTACAGCAAAGTGATTCAGTTATACATATACATATATCCACTCTCTTTTTAGATTCTTTTCCCACGTAGGCCGTTACAGAGTACTGAGTAGAGTTCCCTGTGCTATACAGTAGGTCCTTGTTAGTTATCTATTTTATACATAGCAGTGTGTATATGTCAATCCCAATCTCCCAGATTATCCCTCCCCGCCTTACCCCCTGGTAACCATAAGTTTGTTTTCTACATCTGTGACTCTATTTTGTAGGTTTGTTTCTAAAACAGTATATTTGGACATCAGTCAGATCCCTAGAAAACATGAAAGTTGGTCACATTCTCCTCTTTTTGACGCTTGTGTACTTGTCTTCCCCCACTGGATTTAAATCCCTTTTGAGGTAGTAGATCGTTCAACAAAGTCAGCCATCATATATTGAGAGGAGCCTACTTGGACTGGCTTCTCTTTCTAGGTTTGCACAAGTCTCCACACCAGGCACTGTGCTGGGCACTTAGGAAGGGTCATGAAAACGACAAGTAAGCGTGGTCTCTGCAAAGAGCCCACCTTCTCATCACAGTACTTTCTCAACACTGGCTGCACATGTGAGTCACCTGCGGGAGTTTCAGCATAAATACCAGTGCCCCACCCCAGTCCTTTTGAATCAGAATCTCTGGGGGTGAGGCCAGGACAGTGGTATTGATAGTTTTTCTGGAGCTCACCAGGTCACTCAAATAAGCAACCCAGGCTTGTCTGTCCCTGCGGAGAGACACACATGTGACTGAGTAATTAGAAGAGACTGTGGTTAAGAGCAGAGTGCTACAAGTAGCACGAAGACAGAGCTACTGCTTCTGACCAGAGACCCTGCAGAGGACTTCACAGATGAGGAGACCACTGACCTGGTCTAATTGGATGAGAAAATGCTCACATGGTAGAAGGGAGGGGGGCGTGGATATTCCAGGCAGATTGAAGGGCAGGTGTAAAGACACAGAGTTATGGAAAAGGAAGATGCATTTTGAAAAGGAATAGGGTTCCCCCTGGCTAAACAGTAGGTGAGTGTCAGCAGAGCAGGAGCCTGATCATTAATGGCCTTGGGTGCCATGCTGGGTACTGCACTTTAATCCTGCAGGTAAGGTTCCTGGCTGTTGTAGCCTAAGTATGAACTGGTATCCTACTTCCCTTAGGTTGTGCAAAAGAGGACTCAATATTTTTCCATAGAAATTTTATTATAGAATTTAGGGAGGAAAAAAATAGAACTAAAAGCAGAGAAAATCAAAGGCAGAGAAACTAAATAAATTTTGCTATAATTAACACGTGGAACGCACCTTTGTCATCCCTAAAGAACGCTCAGGTAGGAGCCCTTATCAAGCAAGGACCATCTTCCCTTCTTTCTCGTGAGCGTCTATGAGTTCACGTTAACCTCCAGAAGAAAAAAGAAATTTCTTCGTCTGCTTTATATTCTCCTGTGAAGGAGGAGATAATGTCAAGAGGCTCCTATTTGGGAAACATGGAATACTTCTAAATCTTGTTGTATTGATATTTATCAAGGACAGAAGACAATCAAAGCCTTCCATCTGGACGTGGGGATCCCATTTTTTCCCTGTACCCCAAAGTGCTTTAATAAATCTCTCCATGGAAATGGGGGCCCTGAAAAATTGTAATTCTTAGAGTTTAACAGTATGATTATTTTGCGCCATCGGTAGTGACAAGAAGCTATATTAAGGATGGTCAGTCACTGGTTGTATGACTTTACTGCGAGTCATTTCACCTCTCTGAGCCTCGTATTTCTCAATTGCATCATGAGAGGTTATGCTTAGTTCCTACCAGCTCTGAGATTCTGTGACTTCTGTGGATTCTACGTTTTTTCCAACCCTAAAGTTTGCTGATCAAAATCACTTCTGATGCTAACTCACTATGATTCCTCTGACAGCCCATGTGAAAGCTATTTTACACCTTGGCGCCCCCCCCCCCCAGAGAAATCATCTGAAAATGTTTTTCTTTGACAAAAATGTGGGCTTAGTTCTTAAAAATGCTGTCAGTTTGCATGCAGTTTGATGGAGCTGCTTAAGAAATCTGTCAACGGCATCCTGGGTTAAATTGTTGAGCAAGCGAACTGAACCTGTACTAATGGAGTTGAGTATTTTCTGACAGCCTGCGATAGGTTCTTTAGCTCTTTATGTTCTGTCAACTACTGGACATAGCTTCTTAAAGAGGGGTGAGCCTTTGTGTGTTAAAGAATGTCGCATGTGGTTCCGTCACTTACATTTCAAGGGCATTCTACGCAAGGCTGCCCCAGGTCTCTGTTGGAATGCCCGGAAAAGTTCTGGTAGCCCCTGCTCCACAGAGAACTATTCTGTTTCTTCTTAGAAGATGAAGGTTCATTCTTTTTTTCTTTTTTTTTGAAGGCTGCACAAGATGGCTTTATTTCTTTTATTTCTGAAGAAATAGCGAAACTCTAGCCTTCCATGCTTCTGTTCTCTCCATCAAATTCAACCATACCTCTGAGGATTACAAAGAGCTTGGCAGCAGGGTACTGGGAGGTAAATACGTCTTTACAGCTGAGCTGTTAACTGAGCTAGGTTAAGGGAGAAGACAGACAACTTTAGTTTTTTATTTTCCATTAACATAGTAATGTGTGGGTATCTGAGGAGGATTGATGGGGCATAAAAACCCCATCTAATTTCTCAGGCTATCAATCATACCTATTTAACAATGCTTTCCCCCTTCCCTATAGTATTCTTTTAGTTCTGGTGAAGATTCATTCTTGTTTGAGTATTTGAATTTCACCAAAAAGGTGAAAAGGCCTGACTTTGGATATGCAAAATTAAAACAAATTACTCAGTACTTGTTTGGGGTACCCTAGTCTCTTAACCATGTCAGAGCTTCATACCCTACCTCTTCCATTCCAAGAACCATCCCAGCTGCTTCCGTTACCAGTTTAGAATGGAAGCCCCAAAGACAAACGCAGATAGCTACTGGTCATACTATACGGGCACACTATAAGTATGAGGCATACTGTTCAGCTGTTACTGCTGCCAAAGTGACACCATTACTATTATTAAAGTGTTATGACAGTCCCATGATCATGTACGTGTTCTAGTTCCCTGTTGCTCAAAGCACGGTTTGTGGACCAGCAGTATTGCCATCACCTGGAACCTTGTGAGAAATAAAGAATCTAAAGCCCCACTTTAGATGTGCTGAATCAGAGTCTGCTTTTTAACAAGATATCCAGGTGATTTGTAAGCCCATTAGAGTTTGAGAAGCGCTGGCTTGAGTATAGACTTTGGAGTCAGACTAGCTGTGTGACTAGGCAGTGAAAATAAAATGTGACATTTACTAAGGGCTTAATGGTACCAGAACTTGTGCCCAAGTCATCCTAATTAAATAACACCTCTGAGCCCCTGTTCTTTTCTCCATAGAACAAAACAAAACAATACAAAACAAAAAACAAAGATAAAGATACTTAGTTCATACAGCAAATAGCACCACCAAACTGCTCCATCCTAAACCCAGGCATCATCCTCGATTCCTCCCTTTCCCCCAACTTCATCCAGTCCTGACTGCCCTACCTGCAGTCTCTCTAAGGATTCCATCTACTTGTCTCCCTCTGCATAGCCAACAGCTTAATCATCATTTCCCTTGCCTGTACCACTGCAGTAGCCTCTTGACTGGTGTCCATCCGCCATCCATCTCAACTCAATCCATTCCTCACATAACATTAAAATACATATGATTTTAAAACTCAAACATAAAATGCCATAGAGACAACCTATAACAAAAGCTGATTTGTAAGATGTAATAATTTCCAAATGTAAGCAAAGTAACCTGGGCGTGACTTCAGAGAGGAATATTTGATGTGGTTCTCATGGATTCTAGGGAAGGGGAGACCAAAATGGGAGAATCTGTACAGGTAACTGAAGCCTGCCTCTCCCTTTCTCTCCCTCTCCTGCTCCCGCTCCCACTCCTGCTCCCGCTCCCACTCCCTCACGTGCTCGCTCTCTCTCTCTCTCTCTCTCTCTCTCTCTCTCTCTCTCTCTCTCTCCCTCCCCCTCCCCCCTTTGTAAATCTACTATACCATTAGAGTGGACCGTGGATGCAGCAGGCTAGCTTTGAGATCAAGCACTTGCCTCCCTCAGGCTGATTTTTTTGCTATCAAGGTTGCCTTTTGAGTATAATTTGGATTCCCATGAAAATTCTCCTGATGGACAAAATATACTGATAATCATCTTGTCTACCTATCAGTCTTTCTTCTTAGCATGTTAATAAATTTGCATTGTTTTATTCATCTGTCCTTCATGAGGTCATCCCGCCCAAACCAACTAATTCTGAGAAGACTGACTAAATCGCGTTCTTGATATCCATATTGATTTGGTTGCAAAACAAACCATCCAAACACATAGTGGCTTAAAGGCACAACTATTTATTGAGCTCATGCTTCTGTAGGTCATCAGTTTAGATTGGGCTAAAATGGCTGGTTCTGCCGATTTGAGCTACCCTGGTTGACCTTGGTTGGGACTCGCGCGTGTAGCTGTAATTAGCTGCCAGGCTGACTGGAGGCTGGCTGACTGCCCATTATCCTCCACGTGGTGTCTAATCCTCCAATAGGCTAGCCTGGGCTTGATGGCAAGATTTCAAGGGCACCAAAAGGACAAGCCCCAATGCACAAGCACTTTTCAAGGTTCTGCTCATGTCGTATATGCTATTGTCCCATTGGCCAAAGCAAGTCACAAGGCTAAGCCCAGAGTCAACATGGGAGGGAACTGCTAAAGGACATGGATACTGGAAGCCATGAACAAATTGAGCCATCCTTGCAAGCAATTCACCAAGCATCTGAAGCTGATAGCCAAGACATAGTTACGACATCAAGGAACCACCAATCATTAAAATCAGGCAGCTTCAGACATTCTTGAGTCATTGTCTATTTTCAATATATCCAACAATTGCAACATTCTATACCATTTTCTTAAAGTAAGGTAAACCCACCTGCATGAGATGAATGCAAAGAAAAAAGCCCTTCATCCACGGGCGGCACTGTCACCTCTGTCTTCCGTATATTTGGGTGTCGGGACTGTGAACACGAAGTGTTAATGGCATGGCTCATATCCATGCTGTATTGTCAGGAATGGGAGCAGGGAGTGAGAAGCCAATTCTCCCCCTTGGCATATAAGGAATCACAAGTTTCAACGTCCATAGCAGATGTCAGAGTTTTCTGGCCTCTCATGAAATTTGACTTAACTGTATTGCACTACTAGAGCAAAAAGATTAAGAAAAAAAAGTACGTGTTTCCAAATACAGCTGGTGAAGAGAACTCTTCATACTCACAAAACTAAATTAAAAGCTGTCTAAAGTGATTAGGTCAGAACTCTATGGCAGATTTCAAAAAGATGAACTCAGTTAAACCTGGGTTATCTTCTGGAACATTCTATGGGTATTGTGTGCCTGTAGGGGTGCCTGGTGAGCTTTCTCCCCAGAGTCCTAAGTAGGAGGTAGGACATGAGCCCCACTCTTTGTGGCATCATCTATCAAACTATGGGGAATTTTTTTTCCTAATGCACCTTCACCTCTTGAGATTCTGCCATCAGCCTGGGAACAAGTAAGGAGACTGATGTCTGATCTCTTAAACCGCTTTCTCTTTCCTTGGATATTTCTCCCAGAACCAAAAGAACTTCCTGTCCCTGTGGAATAGAAGCATCTCTTCCCCATTTCCTCCTTCCTTGTGTATGATCTTTGATTACTCCCATTCTTTTCCTAGTCCTAAACCTTATGATTCCCAAGATATTGGAAAGGGAGCAACACCTAAAAGGAAATAAAAAATACATTGAGTTATTATTTTCAAAATATCATCAGCATCTATTTGTTTTCAAAATTATATTTTTGCTTCAGCAGAAATGGAAACATTTTCCAAGTATAACATAAAAGTAGTGTCTGTGTAATAGCAAGAATATCCCAGAACCTGGCATAAAGATAAGCCAGAAAGGGATTTGTGTTGGTGACGGTATCAGTCTTACATCTCTCTCGTTCTCTCTCCTTTTTCTTCCCGTTAAGCTCCCAGATATTAATGGATGCAGAGCTGTACAGCGGCAAGAAGATGGTTGTGCTTAAGAAACATGGTTTTGAATCCTAGGTTTTCTACTTGGTAATTGTATGATAGGGACCAAATTCACCACATTTCCCCGAGCCTCAGTTTCCCTTTTTCCGATATTGGCATAAATGCCTTTCCTCACAGCATTGTACTGAGGATGAAATAAGGTATATAAGCAGACACCTAGTTCAGTACCTGACCTATAGTGGATGCTTGGTAAATGGCAATATTATTATACCCTCAGTTAATAGATTTTTTTTCTTCTCAAAGCATGACATCCAATATCGCAATCCGTATCATCCCATGACGCTCCCTCCAGCCTGCAGGTGTTACCAGCTCGTGTTATCAACTTTGCTCTTCTAGCATCTCAGCCTTTCTCTCTGCAAAGGCTTCCCAGCAGGTGTGCACTCAAATTCTTCCCAGGACTGGGGCAGGTAGGAGGGGAGGAAAGGAAATTTCTCAGCACCTGCCTGCAGTGTGGACGCCATCATGTTTGCATAATGTGTTTATGCAATGCCTCGAGTCCAGATCGCTCACGAAGCACTTTATAAACTTAACTGGCTCTACAAAGCATGTTGCAAAGAGCGAAGCACTAGGCCCACCACTGCGATGGCTCCCCTCCAGGGTACGGTGAAGAAGCTGCAAAACCTGGCACAGGAGCTCTTCCCAGCAATTAGGAAGGCAAGTGAGGAGAAATGCGCTGACTTCACCTGAGGGCACGAGGGAGCTGGAATCTTAAGAGGAAATGACCCTAGCTGGAAGCGTAATAAGAAAATAGAGATGCCTGGCTTTCATAACCATGGGTAGCCGAGAAATTAGATTTGTGATGCACCTAGAGATTTAATTTGTTTTCTTCAAGCCAGCACAGTGCTCGGAAGATAATAGATCAAAGTTTCTCACAGCGTGGCTGGGGAGGACCACATTGGAATCATTTGAGATGTTTTTAAATATGCAGGTTCCTGGGCTCACCTCACCTCTATGGCTGATCCAGGGGATCTAGACTAAGGCCTGGGAGTCTGCATTTTAAGGCAACTTCCAGTGATTGCATTATGTCCCAAAAGGCTTTTTTAAAATAAATGTATTTATTTTATTTATTTATTTTTGGCCGCGTTGGGTCTTCGTTGCTGTGCGTGGGCTTTCTCTAATTGCTGCGAGCGGGGGCTGCTCTTCCTTGGGGTGCGTGGGCTTCTCATTGCAGTGGCTTCTCTTGTCACACAGCACGGGCTCTAGGCACGCGGGCTTCAGCAGTTGTGGCATGCTGGCTCAGTAGTTGTGGCTTGCAGGCTCTAGAGCACAGGCTCAGTAGTTGTGGTGCACAGGCTTATTTGCTCCATGGCCTGTGGGATCTTCTTGGACCAGGGATCGAACCCGTGACGCCTGCATTGGCAGGCGGATTCTTAACCACTGAGCCACCAGGGAAGTCCCTGTCCCAAAATGTTTTGTCTTTTGTTTCATTTCCATCTCCTTATATTGCTCCCTGGAAAGTGGTGGGGAAGCAGCAGAAAATCCAGAAAATCCCAGAGGGACCAAGTAGCAACGCTGAGGCACTGAGCTTCATATGGGCCATGGAAGTAAAGAAAGCCTCTCCCCGCCCACTCCCCACCCTCAAGAGAAAGTGATTATTGAAAAGTACAGCCTTATTCCTTCTCACAAATAAAAGACTCCCGTGAGCCCCCATCATAGGTATCTCTATCAGCCTCTTTCCAAATTCGTACTTGTAAGTCTCATATTTATTTTTTTATTGAAATCTAGTTGATTTACAATGGTCTGTTAGTTTCAAGTGATTCAGTTCTATATTTGTGTGTGTGTGTGTGTGTGTGTGTGTGTGTGTATATTTGTTCAGATTCTTTTCCATTATAGGTTATTACAAGATATCAAATAAAGTCCCCTGTGCTATATAGTAGATCCTGGTTTTTTATCTGTTTTATATATAGTACTGTGTATGTGTTAATCACAAACTCCTGATTTATCCCTTCCTTTATAAAGACTTCTTAACTCAGCTGATTATACATTAATTTCATTTCAGGCAGTGGTTCTTGATGGTTTTCAAATCAAAGACTGCTTGAGACTGTTGGGAACTATGAATCCTCTCCTCTCTAAAAAATGTACACACACACAGTATTTAGCAAGAGCTCAAAGTCTTAGGACTTTTAAGTGTGGTCCCCATGCCAGTAGCGTGGACCTCACCTAGGAGCTTGCTAGGAATGTAGATGCCATTTGAGACAACATGGATGGACTTGAAGGGCATTATGCTAAGTGAAATAAGTCCGACAGAGAAAGACAAATACTCTGTGATTCACTTATATGTGGAATCTAAAAAAAAACCCAAACTCAGAAACAGAGAACAGATTAGTGGTTGCCAGGGGTGGGAGGTAGGGGGTAGGGGTAATGGGTGAAGGTAAGGTGGTCAGAGGGTACAAACTTCCAGTTATAAGATGAATAAGTTCTGTAATAAGTAAGCATGGTGACTACAGTTAATAAAACCGTATTGTATAGTTGAAAGTTGCTGACAGTAGATTTTTAAAGTTTTCACCACGCACGCACAAAAAATTGTAACTATGAGGTGATAGATGTGTTAACTAACTTTACTGTGCTAACCATGTTGCAATATATACAAATATAAAATCCCTACTTCTGCATCTTAAACTTATGAATGTTACATGTCAATTATATTTCAATAAAGCCAGGAAAAAAAGGAATGTAGATACTTGACAGAATTCAACATACTTTCATGGTAAAAACTCACAGCAAATTGGGTATAGAAGGAATGTACCTCAATGTAATAAAGGCCATATATGACAAACCCACAGCTAACATCATACTCAATGGGGAAAGGTTGAAAGCTTTCCTACTAAGATCACGAACAAAACATGAGTGCCCACTCTCACCATTCCTGTTCAACACAGTGCTGGAGGTCGTAGCCAGAGCAACTAGGCAAGACAAAGAAACAAAAAGTTTCCAAATCAGAAAGGAAGAAGTAAGATTGTCTCTGCAGATGATATAATCATGTGTATATATACAATATATATAAAGATTCCACCAAAAACCTGTTAAAACTAATCAACAAATTCAGTAAAGTCACAAGATACAAAATCAACATACAGAAATCAGTTATGTATCTATACACTAACAACAGACTATCTGAAAAAGAAATAATGAAAACAATTCCATGTATGATAGCATTAAAAAGAATAAAATACTTAGGAATAAAGTTAACCAAAGAGGGAAAAGATCTCTGCACTGAAAATTATAAGACGTTGATGAAAGAAATTGAAGAAGACACAAAAAAATGGAAAGATATCCCGTGTTCACGGATCAGAAGAATCAATATTATTAAAGTGTCCACACTACCCAAAGCCATCTATAAATTCAGTGCAATCCCTATCAAAACTCCAATGGCACTTTTCACAAAAAATAGGAAAAACAATCCTAAAATTTGTATGGAACCACAGAAGACCCTGAATAGCCAAAGCAATCCTGAGAAAAGAACAAAGCTGGAGGCATCACACTCCCTGATTTGAAACGTTGTTACAAAGCTATAGTAAACAAAACGTTATGTTATTGGCATAAAAACAGGCACACAGACCAATGGAACAGAATCAACAACCCAGAAATAAACCTACGCATATATGGTAGACTAATATTTGCCAAGGAAGCCAAGAATACACAGTGGGGGAAAGTATAGTCTCTTCAATAAATGATGTTGGGAAAATTGGATATTCACATGCAAAAGAATGAAATTGGATCCCTGTCTTACACCACTCAAAATACTAACTTGAAATAGATAAAAGACTTAAACATAAGAACTGAAACCTTAAAACCCCTAGAAGAAAATATAGGGAAGAAGCTCCTTGACATTGGTCTTGGTAATGATTTTTTTGGATATGACACCAGAAGCACAGGCAACAAAAGCTAAAATAAACAAATGAGACTATATCGAACTAAAAAGCTTCCACAAAGCAAAAGAAAATATCAACAAAATGAAAAGGCAACCTATGGAATGGGAGAAAATATTTGTAAACCATCTATCTGATAAGGACTTAATATCCAAAATATGTGAGGAACCCATACAACTCAATAGCAAAACTCAAATCATCCTAGAAAATAGACAGAGGACTTGAATAGACATTTTTCTAAAGAAGATAACAAACGGCCAATGGGTACCTGAAAAAATGCTCAGCATCACTAATCATAAGGGAAATGCAAGTCAAAACTACAATGAGCAAACTTCACACCTGTTAGAATGGCTATTATCAAAAAGACAAAAGACAACAAGTGTATGTGAGGCCGTGGAGAAAAGGGAACACTTGAGCTCTGTTGGATGGAAAACAGTATGGGGGTTCCTCAAATTTTTTTTTTTTTTTTTTTTTTTTTTGCGGCACACGGGCCTCTCACTTTTGTGGCCTCTCCTGTTGCGGAGCACAGGCTCCGGACGCACGGGCTCAATGGCCATGGCTTACGGGCCCAGCCTCTCCGCGGCATGTGGGATCTTCCCGGACCTGGGCACGAACCTGTGTCCCCTGCATTGGCAGGCGGACTCTCAACCACTGCACCACCAGGGAAGCCCTCCTCAAATTTTTTAAAATACAACCACCATATGATCCTGCAATCTCACCTCTGGGTATATGTCCAAAGGAAATGAGATCACAGTCTCAGAGAGATATCTGCACCCCCATGTTCATTGTAGCATTATTTTACAATAGCCAAAACATGGAAACAACCTAAGTTTCCATCGGTGGATGAATGGATAAAGAAAATATTGTTATAAAGCAGAAACTAACACACCATTGTAAAGCAATTATACTCCAATAAAAATGTTTTAAAAAATAAAAATAAATAAAAAGTAAAAAGATAAAATAAAATGGTTTTACAACCAGGAAAAAAAAAAGTTCTAGAAATTATATGAAAGTCCTAAAATATTAATATGTCCTGGTATAATGTAACCAGTCATAATTCTAGTTATTATCTTAAAATGTGAAAAACTGAAAGCATTTCCTCTAAGATCAGGAACAAGACAAGGATGTCCACTCTCACCGCTGTTATTCAACATAGTTTTGGAAGTCCTAGCCTCGGCAATCAGAGAAGAAAAAGAAATAAAAGGAATACAAATTGGAAAAGAAAAAGTAAAACTGTCACTGTTTGCAGATGACATGATACTATACATAGAGAATCCTAAAGATGCGACCAGAAAACTACTACAGCTAGTCAATGAATTTGGTAAAGTTGCAGGATACAAAATTAATGCACAGAAATCTCTTGCATTCCTACACACTAATGATGAAAAGTCTGAAAGAGAAATTAAGGAAACACTCCCATTTACCATTGCAACAAAAAGAATAAAATACCTAGGAATAAACCTACCTAGGGAGACAAAAGACCTGTATGCAGAAAACTATAAGACACTGATGAAAGAAATTAAAGATGATACAAACAGATGGAGAGATATACCATGTTCTTGGATTGGAAGAATCAATATTGTGAAAATGACTCTACTACCCAAAGCAATCTACAGATTCAATGCAATCCCTATCAAATTACCAATGACATTTTTTATGGAGCTAGAACAAAAAAATCTTAAAATTTGTATGGAGACACAAAAGACCCCGAATAGCCAAAGCAAACTTGAGAAAGAAAAACGGAGCTGGAGGGATCAGACTCCCTAACTTCAGACTATACTACAAAGCTACAGTAATCAAGACAATATGGTACTGGTACAAAAACAGAAGCATAGATCAATGGAACAAGATAGAAAGCCCAGAGGTAAACCCACGCACTTATGGTCACCTAATCTATGACAAAGGAGGCAAGGATGTACATGGAGAAAAGACAGTCTCTTCAATAAGTGGTGCTGGGAAAACTGGACAGCTACGTGTAAAAGTATGAAATTAGAACACTCCCTAACACCATACACAACAATAAACTCAAAATGGATTCGAGACCTAAATGTAAGACCAGACACTATAAAACTCTTAGAGGCAAACATAGGAAGAACATCTTTGACATAAATCACAGCAAGATCTTTTATGATCCACCTCCTAGAGTAATGGAAATAAAAACAAAAATAAACAAATGGGACCTAATGAAACTCAAAAGCTTTTGCACAGCAAAGGAAACTGCAGACAAGATGAAGAGACAACCCTCAGAATGGGAGAAAATATTTGCAAACGAATCAACGGACAAAGGATTAATATCCAAAATATATAAACAGCTCATGCAGCTCAATATTAAAGGAACAAACAACCCAATCCAAAAATGGGCAGAAGACCTAAACAGACATTTCTCCAAAGGAGGCATACAGATGACCAAGAAGCACATGAAAAGCTCCTCAACATCACTAATCATTAGAGAAATGCAAATCAAAACTACAGTGAGGTATCACCTCACACCAGTTAGAATGGGCTTCATCAGAAAATCTACAAACAACAAATGCTGGAGAGGGTGTGGAGAAAAGGGAACCCCCTTGCACTGCTGATGGGAATGTAAACTGACACAGCCACTATGGAGAACAGTATGGAGGTTCCTTAAAAAACTAAAAATAGAATTACCATATGATCCAGCAATCCCACTGCCTGGCATATACCCAGAGAAAACCACAACTCAAAGAGACACATGCACCCCAATGTTCATTGCAGCACTATTTACAACAGCCAGGACATGGAAGCAACCTA
This sequence comes from Lipotes vexillifer, assembly GCF_000442215.2. NCBI lineage: Eukaryota > Metazoa > Chordata > Mammalia > Artiodactyla > Lipotidae > Lipotes > Lipotes vexillifer. The sequence continues at coordinate 564,047 of NW_006784898.1, read as the reverse complement.
AATGCCCATCAACAGACGAATGGATAAAGAAGATGTGGTACATATATATACAATGGAATATTACTCAGCCATAAAAAGGAACGAAATTGGGTCATTTGTTGAGACGTGATGGATCTAGAGACTGTCATACAGAGTAAAGTAAGTCAGAAAGAGAAAAACAAATATCGTATATTAACGCATATATGTGGAACCTAGAAAAATGGTACAGATGAACTGGTTTGCAGGGCAGGAAATTGAGACACAGATGTAGAGAACAAACGTATGGACACCATGTGGGAAAGCCGCAGTGGGGTGAGCGTGTTGGTGTGATGAATTGGGCGATTGGGATTGACATGTATACACTGATGTGTATAAAATTGATGGCTAGTAAGAATCTGCTGTATAAAAAAAAATAGAAAAAGCCTATTTTTAAAAAAATTTTTAAAATAAGGCTTTTTAAAAAACAAAACAAAATAAAACCTTCACAGCAGCACCTAGATTGGCACTTGATTAAATCACTGGGTACTGCAACCTAGCCAAACTGCCACAGAAAAAGAAGCACCACAGAAGCTAATGGAATTAATTTCTCCTTATTACCATTTTTTCTCTATTACTTTTCCAAAGCCTTTGAATGAAAAGACAAAATGGCGTGGACATAAGGGGAGGTTGCTACTTTTGAAAAGCTGGTATACTTAAACTGTTGTTAAAATGAAATTACTTCCCTTAAAGAATGAAAAAAAATGTATGTCACAGAGATAATGAAATTTCTCTGTTGATTCCATTATAATAAATCAGGTCTTTAATAATGAAAAAATATTATTTATCCATAAAACAAGAAGGAAATCCTGCCTTTTGCAGCTTCATGGATGGACCTTCAGGTCATTATGCTGAGTGAAATAAGTCAAGCAGAGAAAGACCAATATTGTATGTTCTCACTTACATGTGGAAACTAAAAAAAGTTGAATTATAGAAACAGAGAGTAGAATGGTAGTTACCAGGGGCTGGTGCATGGCGGGAAGGGGGAGTTGTCGATCAAAGAGCACAAACTTTCAACTGTAAGATGAGGATCTAATATATCTGGGGATCTAATATACAGTATGGTGACTATAACTGACTGTAATGTATTGTATACTTGAAAATTAAGAGAGTAAATGTTAAATGTTATCACCACAGACAGAAAAGGTAATTATGGTAGGGGATAAAAGTTTTAACTAACCTTGTCGTTAGTTATATATATATGTATTAGTTAAATACATATATTCACAATATATACATGTATCAAATCATCACACTGTACACCTTAAACTTACATATGTTATATTCAGTAATATCTCTGTAAAGCTGGAGAAAAAAAGGAAATGTAGATGCTTGGTCCTCACGTAAGAACTACCAAGATAGGGACTTTCCTGGCAGTCCAGTGGTTCAGACTCCACGCTTCCAACGCAGGGGGCACGGGTCCGATCCCTGGTTGGGGAACTAAGATCTAAGATCCCACGTGCCGCGTGGCCAAAAATAATAATAAAGTTTAGCTTAAAAAGAAAGAACTACCAAGATATGATCTGCATTTTAACAAGGCTCCCAGAGAATCTGTATCCTCATTACATTTTGAGAAAGTATACTTAAGATACAGCTTTGTTTGTGGTACTCAACCTGGGCAAACGTACTGTTGAAAATATCCCCCGGGTGATTCTCGCACACAATCAATGTGGAGTGGTTCTCAAACATTAGCAAGCTTGAAAAACCACAGGTTGCAGGGCCATACCCCCAGACGGATTAAGTATGCCTGGGGTGGAGCCTGAGATTCTGTACTTCTAACAAGTCTCTAGATGATGCGTCCGCTCTTGGTAGGGGACTAGTCTGTGAGAACCCCTAGTCTATTCCCGTCATCCATGGCCCAAACTCCTAATTCAAAGACAAGCTGAAGAAGCAGGATGATTCTGAGGGACAAAAATAATCTTTCTCCACAATGACTTCAGTTCTCTCTACCCAGCTATTTCCACCAGCTCAGGGAGAGGGTAAAGCACACTTGACTTGAATTGGTAAACTGGAGTAATCTTTATATCAAACAATTCGGACCCTGAGTAGTGGAACAGAAAATTTTACTTCCCCCCTTCCCACTCAACACTGTGACGATCCATTCTCAGGACAGTTCTTTCCAGCTCCTTGAGTGAAATCTAGAACAGTACCCACGGATTTTCCTTACCATTCTTAGGTTTAAAAAAAAAATCCTCTGGCAACTTGAGTTCCCCAAACAGTGTGAGTTCAATAATTCGTATGTCCAATCTAGCTTAATAAGCAAAACGCCTAACTTCATTTACAGCTTCCCTCTCCCTCAGCTCCCAGCCTGCCTCTGGGGAAGGAGCTGAGTTGGTTGGCCCCTCTTGACTTTCCCACTTCCTCTTTGCTCGTTCGGCTCCAGGCTTCCTTCTGGCTCCTCCAGGTTTGGAGCAGTATAGGTAGATATTTTTGTTTTATTTTTAATTTTTTGGCCATGCCCAGCAGCACGCAGGATCTTAGTTCCCCAACCAGGGATGGAACCCACGCCCCCTGCAGTGGAAGCATGGAGTCCTAACCACTGGACCGCCAGGGAATTCCCTGGAGAAGTATAGGTAGAGATGAGGGTCAAGAAAGGTCTGACTTAACCCATACTGTCACCACCAGGCATTGAAAGGCTCTAGGCTTAGTAGGCAAAACCCCAGGAGCACCCATTCCCGTGGAATCCAAAGTGAATATCTGCCCCCGCGCCAGGGAGTTCTGGGCCTCTATTTCCCTGAGGCTGATTGTGTCCTCTCCAACTGACCTCTTGGGAAGCCTCCCTTCACTCCTGTCACCCCAGCTCCTGTTCAGTAGCCTCTTACTGCTGGAAACCCTTAACACTGGGAAGCTGCCCTGTTGGTCATTCCTTAGAGGAAATGACTGTCCTGTTCTCCACGTGCATCCTGGCAATGCCAGGCATTCTCACCAGCATGCCATGTGGTGGTATTGCATTCTGCTCCCATGGATGGCATAGCTCCCCACCTTTCCTCATGGGCATCTCAAGCCACCTGTCTTTAATCTTCTCAATATGAATCAAGCACCTGTTTCTTTGCGCCCCCGTAATCCAGAGCATTTCATTATTACTCCCCCTCTCAACATGGCTGCCTGTGGTGGCATACAGAAGTATGGTTGGCTTCTCTATTTTCTCTGTCAGTTCCCTACTCATCTCATTAATTGTGGATTTTGATCATCCTAGGATTGGAGGTGGAGCAGGGAGAGCAGGGAGGAAGAGGGGTTAAGAGACAGGAAAGAACTTTTTCTTTCATGAGATGTTTTCAGGGAATCCTTGGAAATTCCCCACTGGGAATCCACGTTGCTTTTCCCTTGCCGTGGACAATGCATGCCTTCTGACTGATGGCTTAGAGTGTTGATTCTCAAGCCCTGTGCTCCAAAAGTCCACGTTTGAACAGAGTTCTTTTGAAAACATTCCAGGCTGGTCAAGATCTGCTCCCCAGGAAACACTCATTTAATTTGTTCCCCTTTGGGGGAAATACAGTTTGTTTAAATGCATCCCTGTCCCTTTGCTTCCATGAGCCATGTTGTGGGCTAAGTTGTGTCTTCAAAAAACAAAGTGGAAGTCCTAACTTAACCCCCAGTACCTCAGAATGTGACCTTATTTGGCAATAGGGTTATTAAAGATGTCATTAGTTAAGATGAGGTCATCCTGGAATAGATGGGCCCTTAATCCAATATGTTTGGTGTCTGTACAAGGCAACATGAAGACAGAGACATGCAAGGAAAAGACGGAGGCAGAGGTTGGAGATAAGATGCCACAAGCCAAAGAATTCCTGGGGCCACCAAAAGCTGGAGGAAGCGAAGAAGGAATATTCCCTAAATCTTCAGATGGAGTATGACACCGCTAACAGCTTGATTTCTGACTTTTAGACTCCATAACTGTGAAAGAATAGATTTCTAGCGTTTTAAGCCACACAGTTTGTGTTACTTTGTTACAGCAGCCCTTAGAAACTAATACTGGCTACTTTCAGTCATTCCCTTGACTATATTCCTTCTTTCATCATGAATCTTGTACCATTCTCTGCATGCTCACTGAATTCAGAGGACACATGGAACAAGCTCTCTTTAAGAGGTGCCCATGAAGCCCCCCCTCAGTGACTTGAGGTGAGGGTGAAGCATCCACCTTCACCTCCACCATGGGACGAAGAAAGAGGCAATGTCACACAGCTACAGAATCCAAAGGACCTCTCCCC
>NW_006784898.1:536321-559814 GCF_000442215.2 Lipotes vexillifer | reverse complement strand
TCCCCCTCCCCCCACCCTCCCCGCCTCCCTCTCTCTCTCTCTTCCCTGACCTCTCAAGCATCAGTCTTCTTATATACTTGATGTTGAGCTAAGATTCCAAAATTCTGTATGTGTTCATCACACACCTCATGTTGGAACATTGGAACGTGAGAATACTTAACCCTTTTTACTTTTTATTGACAGCCTTTGAGACCGTAGCAAAAACTAAGAGAGGTAGAATCCCATTTTAAACTCCTGCTACACTGGAGGGCAAAACAGCTCAGTCTCCTGTTACCTTGGAAACTACTTTCTCATTTCTAGTCAAGAGAAACATAAGTGAAACTATGATCTGATAAGCAGCTACGGTCCTCTTGCTAATTATCTCAGTCAAACAGAGTGGATACGGCATTCTGAAGACATCAGAGCTCATGTTCCCCTGAGTCCCCATAAAAATCATTACAACCACTGAAATCGTAACCGTGTACTGTTTACAGAGTGAAGGCTTTCTTTTGCAAATCCAAGGGATCAGGGAAAAAAAGGAGCTTCCCAGAATATGTACGGGTAGTTTCCAGATTTTGGATAGGTTGTGTTCCAAGAGTTTATTCGTAAGGTCTTTGAAATTTAGAGCACATTCACTAACAAATGGTGTCCAAGAAAGTAATTAGTTTTTCAGATTAACCCCCAAAACTTAGTGTAGTTTGATTTTGTTTAGTTTGGTGTAAGGGATCTTTTTTTTTCCATTTATTTTTTAACATGTTTATTGGAGTATAATTGCTTTACAATGGTGTGTTAGTTTCCGCTATATAGCAAAGTGAATCAGCTATACGTGTATATATATATATATATATATATATATATATATATATATATATATATATATATATACACCCATATCCCCTCCCTCTTGCGTCTCCCTCCCACCCTCCCTATCCCACCCCTCTAGGTGGTCACAAAGCACTGAGCTGATCCCCCTAAGGGGTCTTGAACCACAACTTTGTGTCAGGCACCAAGCTAAGCATTAGGGTTGTATCAGTCACCATTAATGCCCTGTCCCTGACACCCAGCAGACGCTCAATAAATACTGCATACATTGATGCATTAATGAATAAATAAATGAATCCTAGTTGAACAGGGCACAAACTTGCAGCCTGACAGGCCTGGATGTGAACCCTGGGTCCATCTTTTACTTGTTTTATGACACTGGAAAAATCACTAACTCTCCATGAGCCTCATTTTCCTTAGGTGTGATATGGAGGTAATAAAATGCTGTGAGGACCAAATGAGACAGTACGTAGAGCAGCAGGTAGAATACCTCGCACATGGGCATTTGATAATGTTAATATCATTATACTCCTCTTGAATGAATTAATACCTGCCAAGTCACTATGTCAATCAAACAGAAAAGAACAGTCTCATCTCTCTAACTCAGTGTTTCTCATCTAGGAGTGACTTTGCCCTACCCCCCAAGGGGACATTTTGCAATATCTGGAGACATTTGGGGTTGTCATAAATGGTGATGGAGGGGTTGCTACTGGCTTCTGTTGGGTAGAGAGGCTATAGTGATACTGCTCAACTTTCTGCAATACACAGGGCAGCTCCCCCCGTCAACAAAGATACATCCAGTCCCAAATGTTTCATCCCCTTGCACTTCTCCACCTCCAGCATCTTTAGAATCGTGGACTCGTAGCATCAAAAGAGACCATCTTTGGTTTCCCCGAGAATCATACTCTGAGACAAGATTCGAGTGGAAGTTATTTGGGAGGTAGAGGAAACAATAGGAGAGGGAAGAAGTGAGTCAGGGAGCAGAAGGCAGATAGTAAAGGGTGCAGAGCCAGCTGCCTAGTGGGCACCTAAACCCGGGAGCCAGAGTAGAACTTTTCTCAGAGTTATCCCGCCCAGGGACGAGGGAGCTAAGGTATTTATCCACGAACCCACAGCAATCCTTAGTTGAGGGCTGCTCCTGGGAGGTTGATTCCCTGACGTCTTTGGTCTTCCACATGAGTGATGATGTAGGATTCGGAGGCCACAGAGAAATGCAACAAAATGCAGGTGCTGGGCCAGTGTGCCCTGACGTAGTAAGAGTGATGGGTTATGGGCACGATAGTGACAGCATGTGCTACATAGCTTTGTCCCCATGGCTTTGCTCATGAGCATGTGCTCTGGAGTCTCAGTGCTTGGATGCAAATTCTGGGTGCATCATTGACTTGCTTTGTGACCTTGAACAAGATACCATTCTAAGTTCAGTTTCCTCCCCTGTAGAATACAAATAACAGTGGCGCCCACCTCATAGGGCTACCGCGAGGATGAAACAAGGAAGTGCAAGTGAAACACGTAAAGTACCTTTCTCAGACAGCCTTAGCTATTACTGTGTCAAAGGTCATAATAATAGCTAACCGTGGTTTACAATTTACTTCATGCCCCGCACCCTTTTAAGTATATGCTGTGCACTGACTCATTTAATCTTCCCAATGACTCTTGGAGGTAGAAGCCGTCATTATCCCTGTGTTGCAGGTAAATACAAGGTACTAAGAGGTCAGCTACATCAAGTTATGTTGCCTGAGATAAGATCTGAAGGTTGGGAGCCACCTGTTATATAAAGAAGGAGAAAAGGACATTCTAGAAGGAGGAATTATGCAGTGTTTATGTATGCTAAATCAGAGTTCTCTTTAAAATCTTTCTCTCCTTGTGTGGTGACAAAGCCAGACACTGTGAAAAATGACCAGATATTTCCTGATGATCCAAGTGCCAGGTGCAATCATTCACCTGAATTGCACGGTGACATTTTGCCCAAGACCTGTGCTTGCTAAAGCAAGCGGTTGGCGGCAGCTCAGTCCTAAGGGATGTGGTCTCTCTTTCACCACAGCCTACAATTACAATGAAACCTGACCTTTGCAGTTTCTTCTTCAGGCTTTTGAAATGAAGATGTCGGGATTCAAAATTGGATGTTGTCAGTGAGGAGACGCCTGGAAGCAGAAGAATATTTATGTTAATAAAAAGCTTGAGCTCTCAAAGGACCAGCTAAATTATAGTTGGCACAAGGCATATTAGAGCTTGTCCAGATTTACTGTCAGCCCCCTGAATTCATGGCCTTAAAAGGCAATAAATTGTGAGAGGAGTATGCTGCTTAAGCAGGTCAGAGGTAAAAACGAAAATGGAGAGCCTATAAAATGAAAATTATTGAATTCCAAACTTTTCTCTTAAATTGTATCAAAACAGAAGGTTTCCTGACATGAACTGGGGTGTTATTAAGGAAGCTGAAATTCCTGTTGCCATCTTATCCCTCAGTTTGATTCCCCTCCCCGCCCTCTACCTCCATATGGTGGGGGAGGGTATCTTAAGATGTTTAAAGAAGAAAAAACATGGAGTAAGAGCCAGCAAATGCGTTAATACCAGTTTGCTCATTTACTCTATTCTATGTTTGCCCTGCCATGCTGTAAAATTGTGAACACTAAATCTAGAAATTGAAAACGTGTTAAAAAAAAAAAAAGTTCACCGCGTATATCCTGTAAGACTTTATGGTATTAAGCATAGATCTTATTTCTTTCATGACACACCCATCTGTAATACGAATACGCTTAATTTACAAGTAAATTTAACACATTCATCAAGTTAGAAAGTACTATACCAGCATTATGTGCAGTATAATAAGGGGATGATGATTAAACATTTATTCATACCATCCTTAATAAGAAAATATTTCTCCTAAGAAAGCTGAAAAGAAGTTAAGAAGCAAAAAAAAAAAAAAAAAAAAAAAAAACAAAAAAAAAGAAAAAAAAAAAAAAAAAAAAAAAAAAAAAGTGAACATAAAAGAATGCAGAACAAGGTGTAATCAATGGTGAAAATCCGTATCTTAACCCTGCTTAATGAGATGACAGCTTTGTGCTGCCTGAGCCCCATATATCCACCTGGGTACAACAATCAGCCAACCTGTCCTCTCTTACTCTTCTAAACATACACCATCTAGCTCTCCGGTAATGATGAGTTTTTTTATTAACAAAGACAAAAACTACAAGATAAATAGGAAACACAAACAGCCTTTAAGTATATTTTACGTGGAATAACCATGCCCACAAGAGTCAAAAGTGATGAAATTCTATCCAACTTGTGAAATATAACCATAAAAGCCCTTCTTTCCTCACACCAGCTCTTGGGAAATGAGATTCCACACCCTCCCATTATAAACCAGTACAATTTTTAACAGGCAGGACCGTGAAAAAGATTTATGTCTAACTGAAATCCTTAACCTTGCACTTTAAACCACTTTTCCCTTTGATCGTCTTCACTAGATATAAAGAAACTTTCATTTACCTAATGTCCATTTTCTCATTTCCCTTTATCTTCTCTGAGTCACTCAATTTCACTGCCATTCTTACTTTCCTACAATCTAGGCATTTTCTGAGCTATCCATGAACTCTCTAAGGTTCTTAAACTTCATGAGTTTTGGAGTTCAGAATTACATAGTTTATTTAAAAGAAGTAACAGCACTGTATATAAGCTATTTTTATTTCAGATTTATTTATTATAGATAAAAATATATTCCTTTTGTAAAAAACAAATCAAACAGTATAGAAGCCTGTGGATTAAAAAATTAAAGTCCCATGTCAAACCACTACCCTTCCGAAAAGTAACCGCATTTAAAAATTTGATATGTGTCTTCTTGGACTATTGTCTTTCCATTTACAGACCTATGTATGTAAACATATTCAGTAGAACATTGAACAATTTTGACTGCATGGGGGGTTAGGGGCACTGACACACACACGCCCGCCCCATACAGTCAAAAATTTGTATACAACTTTCTTTTTTTTTTGGAGGAAATACTTTTTAACATCTTTATTGGAGTATAATTGTTTTACATTGTTGTGTTAGTTGCTGCTGTATAACAAAGTGAATCAGCTATACGTATACATGTATCACGATATCCCTTCCCTCTTGCGTCTCCCTCTCACCCTCCCTATCCCACCCCTCTAGGTAGTCACAGGTCACAGAGCTGATCTCCCTGTGCGATGCAGCTGCTTCCCACTAGCTATGTATCTTACATTTGGTAGTGTATATATGTCAATGCTACTCTCTCACTTCGTCCCAGCTTACCCTTCTCCGTCCCCACGTCCTCAAGTCCATTCTCTAAGTCTGCGTCTTTATTCCTGTCCTGCCCCTAGCTTCGTCAGAACTTTTTTTTTTTTTCCTTAGATTCCATATATATGTGTTGGCATACGGTATTTGTTTTTCTCTTTCTGACTTACTTCACTCTGTATGACAGACTCTAGGTCCATCCACCTCACTACAAGTAACTCAGTTTCGTTTCTTTATATGGCTGAGTAATATTCCATTCTGTATATGTGCCACATCTTCTTTATCCATTCATCTGTTGATGGACACTTAGGTTGCTTTCATGTCCTGCCTGTTGTAAATAGTGCTGCAATGAACATTGTGGTACATGACTTTTTTGAATTATGGTTTTCTCAGGGTATATGCCCAGTAGTGGGATTGCTGGGTTGTGTGGCAGTTCTATTTTTAGTTTTTTAAGGAACCTCCATACTGTCCTCCATAGTGGCTGTATCAATTTACATTCCCACCAACAGTGCAAGAGGGTTCCCTTTTCTCCACATTTATTGTTTGTAGATTTTTTGATGATGGCCGTTCTGACCGGTGTGAGGTGATACCTCACTGTAGCTTTGATTTGCATTTCTCTAACGATTAGTGATGTTGAGCATCCTTTCATGTGTTTGTTGGCACTCTGTGTATCTTCTTTGGAGAAATGTCTATTTAGGTCTTCTGCCCATTTTTGGATTCGCTTGTTTGTTTTTTTGATATTGAGCTGCATGAGCTGCCTGTATATTCTGGGGATTAATCCTTTGTCACTTGCTTCATTTGCAAACATTTTCTCCCACGCTGAGGGTTGTCTTTTTGTCTTGTTTATGGTTTCCTTTGCTGCGTAAAAGCTTTTAAGTTTCACTAGGTCCCATTTGTTTATTTTTGTTTTTCTTTCCATTTCTCTAGGAGGTGGGTCAAAAAGGATCTTGCTGTGACTTATGTCATAGAGTGTTCTGCCTATGTTTTCCTCTAAGAGTTTTATAGTGTCTGGCCTTACATTTAGCTCTTTAATCTATTTGGAGTTTATTTCTGTGTATGGTGTTAAGGAGTGTTCTAATTTCCTTCTTTTACATGTAGCTGTCCAGTTTTTTCCCAGCACCACTTATTGAAGAGGCTGTCTTTTCTCCACTGTATATTCTTGCCTCCTTTATCAAAGGTAAGGTGACCATATGTGCATGAGTTTATCCCTGGGCTTTCTATCCTGTTCCATTGATCTATATTTCTTTTTTTGTACCAGTACCATACTGTCTCGATCACTGTAGCTTTGTAGTATAGTCTGAAGTCAGGGAGCCTGATTCTTCCAGCTCCGTTTATCTTTCCTAAGATTGCTTTGGCTATTCAGGGTCTTTTGTGTTTCCATACAGATTGTGAAATTTTTTGTCCTAGGTCTGTGAAAAATGCCATTGGTTATCTGACAGGGATTGCACTGAATCTGTAGATTATTTTGGGTAGTGTAGCCATTTTCACCATGTTGATTCTTCCAGTACAGGAACATGGTATATCTTTCCATCTGTTTGCATCATCTTTAATTTCTTTCATCAGTGTCTTATACTTTTCTGCATACAGGTCTTTTGTCTCCTGAGGTAGGTTTGTTCCTAGGTATTTTATTCCTTTTGTTGCAGTAGTAAAAGGGAGTGTTACATTAGTTTCTCTTTTGGACTTTTCATCATTATTGTATAGGAATGCAAGAGATTTCTGTGCATTAATTTTGTACCCTGCTACCTTACCAAATTCATTGATTAGCTCTAGTAGTTTTCTGGTAGCATCTTTAGGATTCTCTATGTATAGTATCATGTCATCTGCAAACAGTGACAGCTTTACTTCTTCTTTTCCGATTTGGATTCCTTTTATTTCCTTTGCTTCTCTGATTGCTGTGGCTAAAACTTCCAAAACTATGTTGAATAATGGTGGTGAGAATGGACATCCTTGTCTTGTTCCTGATCTTAGTGGAAATGGTTTCAGTTTTTCACCATTGAGCACGATGTTGGCTGTGGGTTTGTCATATATGGCCTTTATTATGTTGAGGTAGGTTCCCTCTATGCCTACTTTCTGCAGGGTTTTTATCATAAATGGGTGTTGAAATTTGTCGAAAGCTTTCTCTGCATCTATTGAGGTGATCATATGGTTTTTCTCCTTCAATTTGTTAATATGGTGTATCACACTGATTGATTTGCGTATACTGAAGAATCCTTGCATTCCTGGGATAAAGCCCACTTGATCATGGTGTATGATCCTTTTAATGTGCTGTTGGATTCTGTTTGCTTGTATTTTGTTGAGGATTTTTGCATCTATGTTCCTCTGTGATATTGGCCTGTAGTTTTCTTTCTTTGTGACATCCTTGTCTGGTTTTGGTATCAAGGTGATGGTGGCCTCGTAGAATGAGTTTGGGAGTGTTCCTCCCTCTGCTATATTTTGGAAGAGTTTGAGAAGGATAGGTGTTAGCTCTTCTCTAAATGTTTGATAGAATTCGCCTGTGAAGCCATCTGGTCCTGGGCTTTTGTTTGTTGGAAGATTTTTAATCACAGTTTCAATTTCAGTGTTTGTGATTGGTCTGTTCATATTTTCTATTTCTTCCTGATTCAGTCTTGGCAGTTTGTGCATTTCTAAGAATTTGTCCATTTCTTCCAGATTGTCCATTTTATTGGCATAGAGTTGCTTGTAGTAATCCCTCATGATTCGGACTCTCAACCACTGCGCCACCAGGGAAGCCCTGTTGGAAGATTTTTAATCACAGTTTCAATTTCAGTGCTTGTGATTGGTCTGTTCATATTTTCTATTTCTTCCTGGTTCGGTCTCGGAAGGTTGTGCATTTCTCAGAATTTGTCCATTTCTTCCAGGTTGTCCATTTTATTGGCATATACTTGCTTGTAGTAATCTCTCATGATCCTTTGTATTTCTGCAGGGTCAGTTGTTACTTCCCCTTTTTCATTTCTAATTCTATTCATTTGAGTCTTCTCCCTTTATCTCTTGATGAGTCTGGCTAATGGTTTATCAATTTTGTTTATCTTCTCAAAGAACCAGCTTTTAGTTTTATTGATCTTTGCTATCGCTTCCTTCATTTCTTTTTCATTTATTTCCGATCTGATCTTTATGATTTCTTTCCTTCTGCTAACTTTGGGGGGTTTTTGTTCTCCTTTCTCTAATTGCTTTATGTGTAAGGTTAGGTTGTTTATTTGAGATGTTTCTTGTTTCTTAAGGTAGGATTGTATTGCTATCAACTTCCCTCTTAGAACTGCTTTTGCTGCATCCCATAGGTTTTGGGACATCGTGTTTTCATTGTCATTTGTTTCTAGGTATTTTTTAATTTCCTCTTTGATTTCTTCAGCGATCTCTTGGTTATTAAGTAGCGTATTGTTTAGCCTCCATGTGTTTGTATTTTTTACATTTTTTTTCCTGTAATTGATATCTAGTCTCATAGTGTTGTGGTCAGAAAAGATACTTGATACGACTTCAGTTTTCTTAAATTTACCAAGGCTTGATTTGTGACCCAAGATATGATCTGTGCTGGAGAATGTTCCGTGAGCACTTGAGAAGAATGTGTAATTCTGTTGTTTTTGGATGGCATGTCCTATAAATATCAATTAAATCCATCTTGTTTAATGTATCATTTAAAGCTTGTGTTTCCTTATTTATTTTCATTTTGGATGATCTGTCCATTGGTGAAAGTGGGGTGTTAAAGTTCCCTACTGTGATGGTGTTACTGTCGATTTCCCGTTTTATGGCTGTTAGCATTTGCCTTGTGTATTGAGGTGCTCCTATGTCAGGTGCATAAATGTTTACAGTTGTTACATCTTCTTCTTGGATTGATCCCTTGATCATTATGTAGTGTCCTTCTTTGTCTCTTGTAATAGTCTTGATTTTAAAGTCTATTTTGTCTGATACGAGAATTGCTACTCCAGGCTTCTTTTGATTTCTAGAAAAACCTTTAAACCTTATTCTTTTCATGAAATTCTTATCTCCCAAGCCCACCTGACTCTTGCAGAAATTTAAAGCTCAGCCAGATGATATCTAATCTCTCTTGCGATTTTGTCTGACCATTTGATCACAAACCCCAAGGTTGTTCTACGGAAACTGATCCCTGAATAACTGGAGACACCCGGCCAGCTCCTCTGGGCGCATGTGTGGGGCTTCCGTGATGGGGGAGAACAGTGACCCTGGTCTTTTATTTTTTTACATTTTTTTTCAATTTATTCATTTTATTTTTGGCTCCATTGGGTCTTCGTTGCTGCGCATGGGCTTTCTCTAGTTGTGGCGAGCGGGGGCTACCCTTTGTTGTGGGGCACGGGCTTCTCATTGTGGTGGCTTCTCTTGTTGCGGAGCTCAGGCTCTAGGCACACGGGCTTCAGTATTTGTGGCACACAGGCTCAGTAGCTGTGGCTCGTGGGCTCTAGAGCACAGGCTCAGTAGTTGTGGCGCACAGGCTTTGTTGCTCCGCGGCATGTGGGGTCTTTCTGGACTAGGGATCAAACCCATGTTCCCTGCGTTGGCAGGCGGAATCTTAACCACTGTGCCACCAGGGAAACCCCGTGACCCCGGTCTTGAACGTGGAGTGGTGAGGATTTCTAGACACACACTGCGGCACACACTGCAACTTCCCCTCACCCTGCCCTCCTCAACGAAGGCATGAGGAAAAGATTATGCTACTTTCCCAGAGCATTTCAGAAGATTGCATCTTTCCCTGAAATCGCCACACTTTCCTTTGAGAGTCAATTTTACAAAACGATTTAACTTCCTTCTCTGACTAAGCAACAAAATGAACACTGACATCTGGGGGCTGCAGAGAGTAATTTACTGAATGCTTTTCATGTACCCTTGCTCTGTGCTAAATGTGTTTTACGTGCATCATCCCAACTTCATGTTTATAACAGCCTTCTGAGGTGGTAACTATTCACCTTTTACAGATGAAGAAAACTGAGGCTAAGAGAGGTGTATTATGTGAAGATGAGTCTGGTGATTGTCGGAATTGACGTCTAAAAATAAAACAGGTTTTATCTAAGCAACACATATTTCGTCACATTGGGCGATTTTCAAGGTTTTCATTTTTCATGTTTCCCTTTAAACATGAAATTTTTCTGTAAGAGGCCAAGCTGGTAAATATTTTAGGCTTTGTGGACCATGAGGTTTCTGTTGCAACTACTGAACCCTGCTTCATTGTAGAGGCCCTAACAATACATGAATGAGTGGGCATGGCTGTGTTCCAATAAAACTTTATTTACAAACTCAGGTTGTACTTTGCTGATGATGGAAATGTTCTGAAACAAGATTGTGGTGATGGTTACTCAACTCTGTAAATTTATTAAAAAGCATTGAATTGTACACTGAAGATGGGTAAGTATTATGGTATGTCAGTTATACCTCAATAAAGCTGTTAAAAACAAGAATGAGTTGGCTTTTGGTTTTAGATAGCATGAGAATATTCACTAGTCACAAACAGCTCTCCTCGCATAGAGTAAACCACCTCTTGTCTTGTCTTTTTTTCTTTTCAAATTCCTCCTCAATTTTTATTTATGATATATTCGTGTCAGGATGATCAGAAAAAACACCTAAAAACCCACTGATGAACTAGATAACTCTGCTCACAAAAGAATTGGCCCTGTGGTTCCTTATTTGTATTTACCTTCTTCTTAAATATACTTCTCCTCAGGCTGAACAGAGGCAGCCAGAGCTCTACTGTGAAAGACAAAATAGTTCTGGAGAGTTCTTTATCAGCTCACACACAGGAGGGAAAATTCATGCTTATGGTTTGATATCTATAACCTTGGCTCTAAATATCTGTTGTTCAAACACAGACACATTTGATCTTTTTGAAGCAATTAGATGTGCACTATCGCCTGTTTTCTTTTATGAATACCAACACATAATAACCAACTAAGAATCATAACATGGTATTACTTTCCTTTTGTTTTACCATCTTCTTAACTGTGTGACACATTTAAAAAAATATTTCATGTACTTCTTTTATCCTTGTAGAATTCTAAAGGATACTTAGAAAGGTTTTGATCTCCTCGGGGTGTAGCTCAATTGGTGGCAATTAATGAGGACAGAACATGGAACTGCTTCCTTCAAGGGTGTTTCCAGCTGTGGAGTCATGTAAAAGCTCCTTGCAGTGTGAGTGTAGCTGGACCATGGAAAGTGCCAGAAGAAAAACATCAGGCAACCTCCAGAATATTTAAAGTCCTGGCCCCGTCCTACAAGCTCACTCAGGATAAAGCTGCGAAAGAAGAGGAGCAGAGAAACTCAAAAATCATTGCCCAGGAAGAAAAAAAAAAGCAGAGGTTTTCTGTCATATCACATGCTGGTCTATTCCTAGTGAGCCCTTATCAGGCTGTCAAAATGAAATGAAAGAAAACACTCTCATCTTCATAATTAATTTCCCTGTTTCTTTCCTTAATCTGCACTGCCCAGGCAGTTAATCTTTACTCGATATGCTTTTGTCTCCCTCCTACGTAATTAAAATCTCCCTCTGCGTGAGAAGCCAGAGTGCCACGTGCCAACTGGGAGAGCGAGCTTCAAGGCTGTGGGAGATGAAAGAAAAGAGGAGAGAAGGGCAGACAAGAAGGGGGAAGAGTTGGATGGGCCTAGAGATGATCAGACTGAGTGAAGTAAGTCAGACAGAGAAAGACAAATATATGATATCACTTATATGTGGAATCTAAAAAAATGATAAAATGAAATTATTTACAGAACAGAAATAAACTCACAGACATAGACAACAAACTTATGGTTACCAAAGGGGTTAGTGGGGGGTTGGGGGGAGGGATAAATTAGGAGTTTGGGATTTTTTGTTTGTTTCTTTTTTTTATTGAAGTACAGCTGATTTACAATATGATGTTAGTTACAGGTTTACAGCACAGTGATTCAGTTATACGTACATATATCTACATCTATTCCTTTTCAGATTCTTTTCCCTTATATGTTGTTACAAGATATTGAGTGTAGTTCCCTTTGTTATACAGTAAGTCCTGGTTGGTTATTTATTTTATATATAGTAGTGTGTATATGTGAATCCCAACCTCGTAATTTATACCTCTCCCCACAATTGGGATCAAAATATACACACTACTGTATATAAAATAGATACCAACAAGGCCCTACTGTATAGCACAGGGAACTCTACTCAGTATCTTGTAATAACCTATAAGGAAAAAGAATCTAGAAAAGAATATATATGTGTATATAACTGAATAATATATATATATGTATGTATAACTGAATCACTTTACTCCTAAACTATCACAACATTGTAAATCAACTATATTTCAATAAGAAATTTAAAAAGAAAAGGGGATAGAGGGAAAAAGGAAAGGAAGGGGTGATGAGGCTGAGTAGGTGAGCAGAGTAAGGAAAGAAGAAAAGTTGGACTTTTTGAGAAAAGATAAAACATCCCAGTCCTCCCAGACCAACCACGTGTTGGAAGCCAACCCAGAAATACTTTCTAGGAAAGCCTTGCCCGGCCCATGGGTGATCCTGGTTGGGTCTGCCTACCACCGTGTAGTATCCAAACGGATTTCTTTTCAGGTAAATATTCAAGTTCCACAAGAGTCGACCTTATCCCTGTCTCTGCTGAGTTCAGTTTCTGGATTCAACTGCGTTGACAGCATGGAATCTCAGCCTGCTGACTTCTTGCCAGAAAGGAGAACCACTCACTTAGCAAAAGCTCAAAATTAAGAAGTAGTATTTACACATCATTGCCAGCACGCGCTGGCGTCTACTCAATTCAATTGCACATACCTTAGATGTTATCCTTGTAGAAACCGACTCGTCAGAGATGTGTGTTCTTTACGTTAGTTCGGCTCTTCCTAGTCTCACTTACTGCCCTGAGCAGTAGACCCTCAGGCAGCATAAGGAAGTTGATCAAAAGTGCCTCAAATTGCTTCCTTGGCATTTGGAGGGGGCGGTGGCTTGTTTTTGAGCACATAGCCCATTGTTCTCTTTAGGACAAGCCAGCCGAGAAGATTCTTTCAAGACCCAGGGGCGGAGTCTATTACATACGCTCCTTCTAAACTATGAAGGATCTGTAGTTTGGCTCAAGTTGGAATATGGGGCCCATCTCTCCCTCTCTGTCTCTCTCTCGAATTTATTTCTTAAAGTAGTTTTGGGTTCACAGAAAAAGTGAGCAGAAAATATAGTAATTTCCCATATAGCCCCAGCCCCACGCTTGACAGCCTCCCCATTATTAACGTCTCCCACCAGAGTGGTACATTTGTTACAATGGATGAACCTACATTGACACATTGTAGTCACTCAGACTCCATAGTTACATTAGGGTTCACTCTTGGTGTTGTACATTCTATGGGTTTGGGCAAACGTATAATGACATGTATCTACCATTATAGTATCATATAGAATAATTTCACTGCCCTAAAAATCCTCTGTGCTCTGTCTGTACATCCCTCCCTCCCTCCCTCCTAACCCCTGGCAACCACCGATTTTGTTTTTTGTTTTTTGTTCTTTTGCGGTTCGCGGGCCTTTCACTGCTGCGGCCTCGCCCGTTGCGGAGCACAGGCTCCGGACGCGCAGGCCCAGAGGCCGTGGCTCACGGGCCCAGCCGCTCCACGGCATGTGGAATCCTCCCGGACCGGGGCACGAACCCCTGTCCCCTGCATCGGCAGGCGGACTCTCAACCACTGCGCCACCAGGGAAGCCCCTCCACCGATTTTTTTTTTATTGTCCCTATAGTTTTGCCTTTTCCAGTGTGTCGTATGGTTGTAGACATAATGGCATATAACTTTTTCAGATTGGTTTCTCTCTCTTAGTAATATGCATTTGAGTTTCTGCCATTTCTTTTTAGCCCTGAATGATATCCCATTGTCTGGATGTACCACAGTTTATCCATTCTCTTACTGAAGGGCATCTTGGTTGCTTCCAAGTTTTGGCAATCATGAATAAAACTGCTATAAACGTTCATGTGTGGGGTTTTGTGTGGACATACATTTTCAGTTCATTTGAGTAAATACCAACGAGCGTGATTGCTGGATCATATGTTGAGAGTGTATTTCGTTTTGTAAAATACCCTCAAACTGTCTTCTAAAGTGGCTGTACCATCTCTCTTCACCAGCAGTGAATGACAGCTTCTGTTGCTCCACGCCAGCATTTGGTGTTGTCAGTGTTTTGGACTTTGACCTTTCTAATAGTGTGTAGTGATATCTCACTGTTGTTTTAATTTGCATTTCCCTAATGATATATGATGTCGAGCATCTTTTCATATGCTTACTTGCCACCTGTATATCTTCTTTGGTGAGGTTTCTGTTTAGGTCTTTTACCCAATTTTTAGTTGGGTTATTTGATTTCTTATTGTTGAGTTATAAGAGTTGTTTTGTATATTGTGGACAACAGTCCTT
Source organism: Lipotes vexillifer (assembly GCF_000442215.2). Classification (NCBI taxonomy): domain Eukaryota; kingdom Metazoa; phylum Chordata; class Mammalia; order Artiodactyla; family Lipotidae; genus Lipotes; species Lipotes vexillifer. The sequence goes on along the minus strand of NW_006784898.1, from coordinate 545,400 downwards.
TATCAGATGTGTCTTTTGCAAATATTGCCTCCCAGTCTGTGGCTCATCTTCTCATTCTCTTGAGAGAATGGTAGTTCTTAAATGCAAGGCCCATCTCTTTAAGTGTGCTGGTTGTTGGGATATACGTTTGGTGTATGAAATTTATCCTTACTTGCATATCATTTTTGCACCTTGAATTCCTTTGCCCTATCTCTGTGATTCTCACTGTTTATTTTCTTGACACAAATGGAATACATATGCACTGTAGAAATTATAGAAAATAAAGAAAAATTATCACCCTCCTTCTCTCTCCCTTCACTCCCCGCCCCTCGGTGCTTCAGTTAACATTTTGAAGCAAACTTGCTTTTTTCAATCTGTACAAATATTTCAAGTTTTCTTGCAGCATGAAATCATGTCCTAATACTCTTCTTAAGCCACCTTTTGAACACTTTTCCCTGCTGTTAAGCATTTTCATACAATGTTATGTTTAATAGTTGCACAGTATTTCATCACTTATTTAATCAACCCCGTTTTGTCGGATATTTTATCGGTTTCCAAGTTTTCACAAAAGTAACACAGTGAGCACACTTGTAGCCATTTCTTCATGCAGATTCAAATTCATTTGCCTCCTCTTTTATGTTCAAAGTAGAACCATAGGCTCTAAAAGGATGAATTTTTTTAAAAGATTTTGATATTTATTGCCAAAATATTTTCTAAAGGGGTTGTATCAATTTATACATCTGTAGGCCGTGTACAGAAATATCTGTTTCTTAACCTTTGGCCATACTGTATGCTATTTTGTTTTAATCATTGTTGTTTGTTAGACAAAAATGCATTTCGACGTTATTGCATTTTTTATCTCTTCAGTGACAGGTAAGGTTGAAGTAAGTTTTCATTTTCAATTTTACATTATAACCCTTTTATATTACTAGCCTGTTAGTGTCCTTTGTCATATTTTTCTAACGGGAGGCTCCTCTTTTTTTTAACTGGTTTGCAACAGCCTTTAGACACTAAGAATCACAATCTTTGTCTGGCATACACATTACAAATATTTTTTCAGTTTGTCATTGTTAAAGTCGGGTTTTGACATATAGAACTTTCAGAATTTTTACTCAACCCATTCATTGTTTATTTTATTATTTTTGTCTGTTGTGTGATGCTTATATAATTGGAACTTGAGTAAGTGTTTTCCTGTGGCCAGGAATTGGCACTAGAGCTAAAATGCTAAGAGCCCCACATTGTTGTTTTCTCATCTTGCAAAACTGAAACTCTTTTTTAAAATTTATCTTATTGGAGTAGAGTTGATTTACAATGTTATGTTAGTTTCAGGTGCACAGCACAGTGATCCAGTTATGCATGTACATATATTCACTCTCTTTTCCATATAGGTTATTACGGAATATTGAGTAGAGTTCCCTGTGCTATACATTAGGTCCTTGTTGGTCATCTGTTTTATATCGAGTAGGCTGTGTATGTTAATCCCAAGTTCCTAATTTATCCCTTCCCGCCCCCAGTTTCCCCTTTGGTCACCATAAGTTTGTTTTCGAAAACTGAGTCCATTCCTATTTTGTAAATAAGTTCATTTATATCACTTTTTATATTAGATTCCACATATAAGTGATACCATATGATATTTATCTTTCTCTGACTTATTTCACTGAGTGTGTTCATCTCCAGGCCCATCCGTGTTGCTGCAAATAGCATTATTTCATTCTTTTTTATGGCTGAGTAATATTCCATTGTATATATGTATGGGGTGGCCAAAACGTTCGTTCAGGATTTTCCATAAGATGTTATGGAAACACCCAAATGAACTTTTTCGCCAACCCAATACCACAGCTTCTTTATCCACTCCTCTGCCGTTGGACATTTTGGTTGCTTCCATGTCTTGGCTATTGTAAATAGTGCTGCAATGAACATTGAGGGCCCCCTATTTTAAAGAGAATCATAAATACTTGGGAGCAGACGCCTCCACACAGGGCTTCCTAGGAGGGAGCTGAACCTCAGTGGCCACCCTCTCCCCACAAACTTTACCCGCTTTCCCAGACGATGTTAGAAAATTGGGGGCAGGAGAGTCAGTGAGTCCGGGGAGCACAGTAGCTTTTTCCTCACCTCCTCCATGAGCATCCTCACCAATTCCAAATCCGAATGAAGGGCAGGCACCAAGAGGACCACTTATTGCATGTGCCTGCAAGGAGAACGCAAGAAGAGACGGCCGTCTGGACACTGCTTGGACATCTACTCAGGCAGAAGATGTGCTTCTCTGACTCTGGGTTCCCTGAGCAAGGGAGAGGACAGTAGCCAGAAGACACCAGGCAGCAGGAGAAGAGGGGCTGGTGAGCCTCCTGCATGCCCTTCATTTTGGTGGTCAAGTGACCATGAGCGATTTTACCGGCACTCAACCCAAGAGTGCTACCTTCTGTGAGAAGAGAGCCAGCACCATGCTGCCGTGGAGTGCACCACCCACAGCAGTAGCTGAAGGGACTACAGAAGAGAATGTGCTGGGTTCAGATTGCCAAATCAGGGACATATGCCATGAAGTAACCGTCTACAGCGTCCTTCAAAGAGAACATCGGCACACCATGGGCAGAGCCCAACCATAGGACTGCGTGTCACACAGACAACTTAGAAAGTCAGTTAGTATTAGCCAGAGAAACAGCAAAACCAAGAGAAGGAACAACTGAGACCAGTTAGGCAAAGAGAGATTTTTCTCTTTCCTTCTCTATCTTCATTGATGTAACAGGGGGTCCTGAAAGAGGGAGAGAAAGCATCCCAAAGCAGAGAACCTTCTCGACTCTTGTTTTCCATGCTCTACATCAGCATCACTCTAAATACAAGGCATCTGTTATCTGGGAGAGACGATTTTATTGATGGGCTAACTCATTAGAAAGGATTAACCTCTAGTTCACTGATACAACATGACACATTTTCTTGGGGATGGATAGGATCCTGTGGAAATGGACACAAGCCAGGTGTGTTTTGACGAGGAAGAGAAATCCAGCCCAGTCTGACGCTTTTCCAAAAATGGGAGGCAGGGGGGAGCCCGAAGACAAACGTGCCCTGTGTCCCAATCCTGGCTACTGCCAACCTTGGCAAAAATGGTTCTCCGCAGGGTGCAAAAATCAGGTTTGACTTGACGGGTTGTGAGATTGGGCACCTGGTGTTTTTTTTTTTTTTTTTTTTTTTTTTTCTTGCGTTATGCGGGCCTCTCACTGTTGTGGCCTCTCCCACTTGCGGAGCACAGGCTCCGGACGCGCAGGCTCAGCGGCCATGGCTCACGGGCCCAGCCGCTCCGCGGCATGTGGGATCTTCCCGAAACGGGGCACGAACCCGCGTCTCCTGCATCGGCAGGCGGACTCTCAAGCACTGCGCCACCAGGGAAGCCCCGACCTGGTGTTTTTTGACTGAACTGTTTATTCAGGGAATTCACTTTAAAGGTAACCCACAGAGCACCTGCAGTTGCCTGGCATCTGTGTGTTAAGCTGGCTGATGATGCATAACCCACATCAGGAGGCAGAAGTGATTGTTCTTCAAACAAAATAGAATTTTAACGGAAAGCAGTAAACCAAGACGAACAGGGGGAAGGGTTGGCTCTCATTCCCCCACTTCTCCAGAATCTGTCACCCCCAAGACAGCGTAAAGTGGACACTGGAGATCCAAATCCAAAGCACCTGTATTCTGTCCCTTTCTGTAGCATCGCCAAGGGAACCTTCTCCCTACATCCCGACTCACGTGCGGAGGGGACAGCAACACCATCCCCTGTCCTCCTAGAAGTTGTCCTAGTGCCTTCCTCACAGGCTGGTTGGGAGGGTTAAGTGGAATAAGGCATCTTAAGTACTCGTTATAGCACCTAGCATATAATACGTGCTCAATAAATATTATTATTATTGTATGATTAGCTCTGTTCCTGTTCCTCTCAGAATGACTTCCCACCAGCACAAACTCGAATAATCGATGAAGCTCCAGTGCCTTAAAAAAGAGTGCCAATCCTCGTTAGGAGGGCACAGTTAACCCTTCATGGTCTGATTCCATCCACGTGTTGAACCTTATCTCTTGTCACTTCTTGTTTCGAACTCTAGTTCTATCCAGGTTGAATAACTTGCATTTTTTAATTTAATTTTTATTTTATATTGGAGTATAGTTGATTTACAATGTTGTGTTAGTTTCACATGTACAGCTACTGAATCACTTAGCTGAATGACTTGCATTTAACTGAACGGGCCCTGCCTCTGAGCACCAGCGAGTCCTCATATATTCTGCTTCCTCTGCACGCTGCACCCTGGGGAACCCTTCCCTTTTCACATTCCCGTTCACTTGCCATCTCCTGCCTGCCATCAGCAGCCGAGAGCCAGATCCCACAGCACACTGGATCTGTGTTTACGTCCACTCTGAACTTTACCTGTTGTCCTCGACTTTTTTACTTGTCTGTGCTTTCTTAAATTTTAATGGACATACAGACAACCTGGACATCTGGTTGACACGAAAATCCTGAGTTAGTACATCTAGGTGCGGCCCAAGATTTTACATTCCTGACGGACTCCCACGTGATGTGGATGCTGCCATTACTGGACCACACTTTGAGTACCAAGGTACTAGACAGTGATCTCCTTAACATCAGGAGCCCCGTCTCCTTACGTCTTTATATCCCCAACACCCAGCCCATTCTTAGGGAAAATCTTTTTCCTAAAGTTGGTTAAATGAATATATGATTGAATGAACATACCAAGACACTCTGCCCCTAATACCCACTTGTGCAACAAGCTAGCGGCATGTTTCCTGGTCTGGAAAAGTTTTCCCTCAACTTCCTGTTCTCTGCCCAGGACTGTGTTATAAAACATTTTCTATCAATGAGATGATGACAGAGTCAGGGTAAAGTGGTAAAGACAAGCAGTTCACACATCTATTATCCTTACGTACCTGGACTTCCTCTCACATATTTTTTCCATATACTGACCTTGATCTTCTTTACTTATTAATTTATCCATTCAACACATCTGCTTTGCATCAGCCACTGAGCCAAGGATACATTCATGACTAAGAACGAACACAGACTTGGAGCTTATCGTCCGGAGGGTGGGTAGAGATATTAATTAATTAATTAAGCACTCGATGTAAAATTACAACAATGTTAAGAGCAGAGAACTCTTCTCTAGGAAGTGGATGGTTGAGGGGAGGGTGAGCAGCAATTAACTAGGTGATGCAGGAGTGGAACCTCGCATGTACAAAGGCACTGTGGCTAGGGTGAGCATAGCACTTTGGAGGAACCAGAGGATCAGAGGTTCTGGAGCCCTGGAAAGGAGAGTTGGCCAAAGAAGAAAGAGTGTGTGGTAACGAGCTCCAAGATGGCCCCAGTGATCCCTGCCTCTCGCTATTCACGCTCTTGTGTCGGTGTGGTAACCAGCTCCAAGATGGCCCCAGTGATCCCTGCCTCTCGCTATTCACGCTCTTGTGTCTTCATCTCCCACCTTATACCAGGGTTTCTCTGTGTGACCAATAGCATACAGCAGAAGCGAAGGTAGGACATTTTCAAGATTAGATTAGAAAAGACTGTGGCTGCTCTCTTGGGCACTTTCTTGCTCTCGTCTCTCTTGGATCACTCACTCAGGAAAGCAAGCTGCTATGTTTTGAGCAGCCCTACGGAGAGGCAGGCACAAGTGCCCAACAGTCAGTAAGGAATTGAGGCCTGGCAACAACCGTACACATAAGCATAGAAGCAGATTCTATGACCCCAGTCAAACCTTGAGATGAATGCAGCCCCGGCCAACAGCTCAGCTTCAGTCTCATGAGAGACACTAAGCCAGACCCACCCAGCTGAGTCACAACTGGATTCCTAACCTTTACAAACTGTGTGAGATAACTTGCTTGCTGTTTGAAGCTGCTAAATTTCAGGCTAGTTTGTTACACAGCAACAGATAATTAATGCAGCCTAGGTCAGACCATGCACTACATCTGTAGCATGTTAAGGTTTGTGGGGCCTTGTAAACCCTCCCTAGTACCCTGAAGAAAAAAGATATGATATGACAGTATCACCTCAAAAGATAGAGGGAAGCTCCTGGAAAATTTCAGGACAGTGGCAAGCCTATTGTGAACACGGAGATAATAGTTGCACCCCTTCATTTGTTCCCCGCAGCTCATCGTAATCCACTAATCTAGGTCAAGTCCAGGGTACCATGAGCCCACATAAGTTAAAATGAAATATGTCTTATAAAAGTTTAGTATCGGGCTTCCCTGGTGGCACAGTGGTTGAGAGTCCGCCTGCCGATGCAGGGGACACGGGTTCGTGCCCCGGTCCGGGAGGATCCCACGTGCCGCGGAGCGGCCAGGCCCGTGAGCCATGGCCGCTGAGCCTGCGTGTCCGGAGCCTGTGCTCTGCAACGGGAGAGGCCACAACAGTGAGAGGCCCGCGTACCACAAAGTTTAATATCTTTTCACTGGTATTTTACGTTTTTTAGTAGTTAATCATAAGATCCTAAGTTAAAGTATTAAAATTTAAGCAAACAAGAGGATAGACTCTTATGGTTGTTCCACACTACGTAATGCGTGGGATAGAGCTGCCGTCTAGGAACAGTGCCTGTGGGTTCCCCAAGGCAGAGAGAGCACATCTATGACACCTGAAGGGAAGGTCTCCAGGGGACTCAGGAGAACTGCACCCCTCTCAGCTTACTGAGGATTGTCACTTGGGAAGCCTGGAGCTGAATGTCTGGATTCTAAGGACATCTTTAATAGCTTGACACGATAGCAGCTGTAGATCCTTCAGGAATCTCCTACCTATTGGAGGGAAGGAGAGACCTTGAGGAGATAACTCACTTTCAAACTGAACCCTAAGGCAGAAAGACAAGCCTGAGGTCCTGTGAGAAGGCGTGGGCTGCTGAAGAACATTCTAGCATCTGACTTAATAAAATGGGGGGAATAAAAATAGGAGAAAGGAAGTTAAAACTAAATCTGTCAGTAAATAAAGCTGAATCAAGCTGTATTGTGCAGAAAGTAAATTCTCTTACATGTGATTAACCATAAAAATATTTAATCACCAGTGAGCTTTAATGATACGCACCAGAAATTTTATAATAAGTGAAGAATTTTCTATTAAATATTTCCTTATCAGTCTCTTTCTGGGGGAAAAAAATTCCATTAGGGTCATAACCATCAAACTAGAAATTCCTTTGTTTTGGTTTAGAACTTGGAATCAAAAGACATCAGAAATAAATCTGCTTGGGAAAAAAATTGTTTGAAGTTCTTTTCATCTTGGTAAAATTAGGATAACATGCCATTTTGGCCTGGGTAGAGAGAAGAGGAATCTCTGTGTTTTTGAAAAAACACTGAGACCTTGCTCTCCAGAGCATGGCAACACATCATGGCACCTCCACTGATTTTAAGAGTGGTCGGACTTCTTTCACCTAGGAGCTAGGTCTTTTCTGAAACTTCATGGGTATTTTTCCATAGGACCATTGGTTCAGTATTCACCTGCACGTGTTATTCAAATGTATCTTATCTGGGTGTATTCAAATGTCCGTATGATAATTTCCAGCCTCTACTAGAACCCAGAAATATGCTTTCCAGACATTGGCACTTTCCCTGACCTAGTGCTCAGCTTACAGGAAAGTTCCTTTCCCCAGTGGTTGCAAATTTGTCAATAACAGAAATTAATAAGAATTAAGAATTAAAATGTCAAGGACGATAGTTAGCTTCTGAACAAAGCCCATCACTTTCTCCTGTATGTGTTCACATTCCCACTGTGTTAGTCAGGATAAGATAGGCTATGCTGCAGTAACAGGAACAAAAATTAAAAACTGGATTCTCAGTGACTTCATGAATAAAGGTTTATTTCTTAATCATATTCAGTCCATCGTCCTCCATTCTGTGGCTCTGCCAGCTGGAACACGTGGCTACAGGTCAAAGTAGCAGGCGAAGAGAGAGATGGAGATGACACACAGACTCTTAATTGCTTTAGCCAGGAGTGACACGTGTCACTTCCAGTCAGAGTTCCTTAGCCAGAAATAATCACACTTCCAAGCCTAGCTTCAAGGGACTGTGGGAAACGTAGAAGTGGACGTGGTGATTTAGTGAGCGTTACAGTCAGACCCACAAAATAAAATAACCTCTCTGAGAAATAGAATAGAACTGATACTCAGTGGGGAGAGGGGCAGCACAGATGTGCACATGCTCCAACTCACATGCTCACCACCTTCCCCAGACCCTTGCGCCTAAGGCTGGAACTCACGTGGTCCGTGAAATGACAAGTTAAGGGGGACTACTGGTGCTTCCAGAACAGTCTGTGAACAAGGCAGGGCATCTTCTTGGCAGTAATGGCTTTGAGATGACAGGCAGCACATTACCAGGACAGAGAAGGAAAGAGAACCGGGCCAAACTCCTGCTTCAATTCTCGTGTTCAAAGTCACCTTTTCATCAGAGGCACAAGATTTTTAGTTTCAATAATTAAGCACAATGCTTTTCTTCAGAGACAGAGAGTGCCTACCTGAACTGTACTTGGAAGGAGTTTATCATGAACAAACATATATGGTATGTGCTGGATGACTCGGAAGCAAGGAAGCAAAAGGCCGTGTCGGCGCCACATTACAAGGAAAGTGAAGGTGTAGCACATGACCTGCCCCGGGGTGTGGAGTGTTGGCTGTGTGGGGTGTTCCACTGTGTCCCGTGGCACCTGCCTGCATCCCTAAGACGGATGAAGCGAGGAGTCAACCGTAGCCTACGTTGACCTCTGGCGGGCATCTGCGGTCATTGCACCTGCATTATTCGTGCGTACCCTGGACTTTTTGCCACGGGAAGAAGTTTCTTGCGAAGACCAGAACTGGACAGCGCCTTAGAGATGGTCAAGCGTGAACTCCTCTCATCTTACAGAAGAGGAAAATCAAATTTTGCAGAATGCGGTGTTTCAGAGGCTGACTTTAAGCCTGAAAATAACTTAGATCCCTCCAGCTCTTCAGGCGGCCAGTAGGTGGACAGGTTCCTCCTTAGCGACTTACACATTTGCTCTAACCCTCATCACAGCCCTGAGAGGTGGGTGTTATTATTCCCCAAAGAAACTCATCCGAGGTCTCACTGCGAGTAGCAAGAGTTCTTCTAACCCTTTCCTTCTCTTTCC
>NW_006784898.1:520676-536210 GCF_000442215.2 Lipotes vexillifer | reverse complement strand
TCTTTCCCTTTTTCTTCTTCCCTTTTTCTCTCCTCCATGCTTCCCAGTCATACTAGAGGTCTGTATGGGCTATGCTGTTTCATCCAGGTTCCTGAATATCGGAAAGTCATCATCAGTAGGCTCTGCTTTCCTGTAAGTGGGCTTTCCTGACATGGTGGCAAAGGTGGCCACTGGCAGCTTCAGACCTTCCTGCCACCACTTTAGCCAGGCCAGTTGAGAAGAAAACTTGTTTGTTGAGTGATCACCCACACTCCTGCGCAGGCTCTCATGGGCCAGACCTGGGCCACGGGTGACCACATCTGAACTCACGGGATGGGATCAGCTCCAGGTGGACCATGTGCTTCCCTAACTATATATTAAACGGGCAAAAATATATATATTCCCTACATTCTAAGAAGTAGAGAGGTGACACCCACACTCTGCTCTCCTGGGCATTTTCAGGTCAAGGTCCCTTCACACTGTAGCTTAAAATCCCTCAGCCATGGAGCTATTCTTCCAGGGCAGATTTGGGGTAATCCATAAAGGGTAGATGGAACTATCTCTCCCTTGCCCCTGACTCAAAAGACTTGTGTGTTCCTTCTGTTCTGTTCTGTGCTGTTCAGATTGGAGTTAGTGCTGTTCACGGCTTTCGCTGAGAAAAGGAAAACTTGCTAGACTTTGTATGGTCTGGAAGAATCTATGACATTATTGAAAAGTATTTTGCCCCATCAGTGTCTCCTCCATTCCACTACAAATGACATCATCTTGCAGAGGCTTGACTAAAAAAATCTTTCTTTTATCAAGAAAAGGCTGCCTTGGCCAAAACACACAGCAGGAAGACTCACTGCTGCCTAACTCTTTCATGCCCCCTATGGTTCAATTACACCAAGTTACCCATAGCTTCAAAACTTACATTTTAAAAAAGAGAAGACTGACATTCGCATTTTTATCTAGTGGTTCATGAACAGTAAGTGGGCCACAAGAGCTCGTTCTGCATTTTGAAACCCTAAAATGGGTGGATGGATCAAAAACTGGGAGAACAAAAATCTAAAAACAGTTTAGGCAACGAGGTCAAGAAAGCCAGGCAGTTATATCAAGGAAACTGTTTTTCCACCTGAAAAGCGGAGTGCATCCAAGTTCTCTGAAGCCAGGCTGAGCGATTTATCAAGCATCTTCACTTCATCTTAGAATAAGTGATAAATGATATGGTCACCCAGAGGTCTTTGGAAGAGTCCCCTTTTTAAGGATAAGAAATCATCTGATGATAATGGTTCTGTTCGAACCCACATTTCAGGGTCAGCAGGAAAGCCACAGGCTCTATCATGACTCCGTTGAAAGATTTTTACAGTAAATTAGCCAAGGTATGGGATACACTGCCTTCATTCTCAACGCCCTCTGCTTCTTTGGCAAAATAGATTCTAACGCTTCACTCAGATGGGCAAGGAACTGGATGTGACCATTATAAAATTTTGAAAAATAGGAGCTACTACAGGTAGCTTTTTAGACAGTCATTGAAACCACACCCAATTTTAAGGTCACATTATTATTTTCTGCCTTGTCTCCTTTTCTTTTTTTTTAAATTTATTGAAGCATAGTTGATTTACAATGTTGTGTTAATTTCTGCTGTACAGCAAAGTGATTCCGTTATACATATATGCATACTTTTTCATATTCTCTTCCATTATGGTTTATCACAGGATATTGAATATAGTTCCCTGTGCTATACAGTAGGATCTTGTTGTTTATCCATCCTCTGTATAATAGCTGGCATCTGCTAACCGCAAACTCCCACTCCACCCCTCTCCCCTTGGCAACCACAAATCTGTTCTCTCTATATGTGTGTCTGTTAAGTAGATGTGTTCACTCGTGTCGTATTTTAGATTACACATATAAGGGATATCATATGGTATTTGTCTTCCTCTGTCTGACTTACTTCACTTAGTATGATCATCTCTAGGTCCATCCATGTTGCTTCAAATGGCATTATTTCATTCTTTTTTATGGCTGAGTGGTATTCCATTGCATATATATACCACATCTTCTTTATCCATTCATCTGTTGATGGACATTTTGGTTGTTTCCATGTCTTGGCTATTGTAAATAGTGCTGCTATGAACGTAGGGGGTGCATGTATATTTCTGAATTAAAGTTTTGTCTGGATATATGCCCAGGAGTGGGATTGCTGGATCATATGATAACTCTATTTTTAGTTTTTTAAGGAACCTCCATACTGTTCTCCATAGTGGCTGTACCAATTTACATTCCCATCAACAGTGTAGGAGGGTTCCCTTTTCTCCACACCCTCCCCCAGCATTTATTATTTGTAGACGTTTCTGGCCGGTATGAGGTGATACCTCGTTGTAGTTTTGATTTGCATTTCTCTAATAATTAGTGATGATACTTGTCTCGTTTTCAAGTAAGAGTAATTGGGTTGAAGACATGGCTTTGCAAAGTTTGCCTGAAGCAAACTCGTAGTCTGTAAAGGGACCAAGAAGTCTCATTCAGCCAACATGCCTACCCAGCAGCACCAGTGCATTATCTAAGGCATGCTAGCTTTGGCTTTGGGCATGCCTGGTATCAGAAAGTTTTATGACAGCCTGGAAAGCTCCAAGTCCACCGAATATCTTGTTGACATTTGATCTCTCCACACTGGGGTTCTTCATTGCTAAAGAACTTCATCTATGCTGTGATTTATTAACTATTCAGATTCGTATTCCTACCTTTTAGATCATCCTGAGTGCATTTAAAAATATTAGCAATTCATATTCCACAGCACAGAGTTACAGTTTGTAAGAATATTAACTACATCTGAAGGGGAAATGCATCAGACCCATGGAGGGAGCAAAATACTCGTGAATGAAAATTTGTACTCCTGGGAGGTACTCTTGTTATTCAGTAGCAGCTGAAGAGATCATCTGTGGAAGAACCTAGAGGATGAGATAATGCAAGTGATATATGCACCTCCAGAAAACTCTACACATTGAGTTTATAGGGTCATTACATTTGTCCCTAAGAAAATCAGCTTATAAAACCAATTTTACAAGACCCATGGGCTATTTCACTATTTCAATTGCATTTTAGTTTCATGGCTGAATTAATAATGAATGATGGTTATGGTTTGAGAAAGATTATAAATACTTGAGGTGATATTTTCAGGAGGTCACAATATTTTAATTGCTATGTGTGATTATTCTCATTTTCACAGATGAAACATATGGCCCACAAAATAGTAGCTCCAACTGAAAATAGTGTGCCTGGAAAATAATTTTTTCTCTTGAAAATGTGACCACCACTATAACATATTCAGAAGAAGTGGGCATCCCATAGGACATGCCTTGGTCTCCGCCCAAAGGAATTTATTCCTGTACTGACACTGAAAATGATCTTGTAAAAGAACATCTCATCTATAAGTAGGTCCCTCTGAACACATAGCAGCAATATATTAGAGTGGAACTTGAGTGGACTTTTTTAAAGCACTGGTAACAATGAAACTTTCAGGGCGGTGAGACTAAAAAAAAATAAGAGGATCTATCACTACACTTTTTCATTGGTTTGGAAATTTTCCCATCCATTTAAAGGACTCTGATGTGCCAAGCACAAGCTAATAACTTTGTCCTAAACCTTGACCTTGTCAGCTATCGGCATCTTCCGCCTGTTCCCTAAAACTTACATGCTCCTCGTCTCTCCCTGCCTTTTAGCTACATTTTCCTAACCTGATTGATCTACACACCTCTCCCTTCCCTCCCACCATCTTCCACAAAACCACCTCTACTACTCAAAGTTCTATCTTGGAAATTAGCTCCCCCAAAGCGTCCCACCTTAACCCCGCTTGGCGTGATCAATCTCTTACTTCAAGGTCCTCTGAGAACTTCCTTTAATTTAACAAAATCCGACTTTACACTGGGTAAAATATTCTCCACTCACAGAGGCCTTCCCTAACACGTCAGTCTAATGATGGACTCTGTCACTGCATTCTGATCATTTGCTTCATTGCATCTTTCACAAGTCAGAGCTGTGTTTTTATGTTTATTTACTTGACTATTATACACTCCCAGATACACTGCAAGCTTCATGAAAGAGAAATCCTGTTATGTTCATCGTTCTGTGTCCAACACCTAGCACAGTTCCTAATAATATAGTAGGTACCTGAGGAAATGAATTAATGAAGCCATTGTCCTAAAAATTATTCCCTTTGTGTTTTATTGGACGCAAATTATTCAATCACCAGTGTGCCTTCCTGAATATTCTGTAACACCCCCCCATTACTGTGCATAGGCAGTCATTCAAAACATGATGAAGAAAACACCTATATTCAAACTCTAGCAGTATTAACGGATACATGCCTATTAGGTATCAAGCAGAAGACTAAACGGTGAAAATCATTGTGTCTGAGGCTCTCAAAGTGGCATCTTAGGACCCCCGTTGACATATTATTAAGGGTCTGCAAAGTCTGGACTTTTTTTTTTTTTTTTACTGTTGTGTGTCCATTTAAATAATAACCTAAAGTTTTAATATGCCACATTGTGGATCATCAGAGTGTCCTCTTTATATCAGAAACTGTCCTTTACTTTCAGATATGTCTCTTACTTTGTTTTTTTTTACAATCACTTTGGCCTCCAAGCGATTCCCCGGAGTGACAGTGTTTAACTCACAATGTGTTGATAAGCATGTCTGGCTTCCTCTGGGTTGGCATTTCTTAATGTTCAAATGACAGCAATCAGCCCACATCTGCCTTTGAAGTCAGCCTGAATTCTTGTACTAGATATAAAGGCAAAACTTGATTTTTCAGCCATAATTTGGGTTTGAGAGACATGCTCATAGAATAAGACTTTAGTTTCTAAAGTGTTTTTCAGAAACCGAGACTTTATTGAACATAATGAAAATTTCATGGTGTAATGGAATGAAGTATTAGGTTAATTACCAAGGTTAACGTGAAAACAGGGGGGGAAAAGCCCAGCTAATTTTTTGTAGAAATTGAAAGCTAATTCTAAACTTCATATAGAAATACAAGGGACTAAAATTCCTGAAGAAGAAAAACAAACCTAGAGGATTTACAGTCCTGCCTTCAAGACTTACTATAAAGTTATAGCAATCAGTACAGTGTGGTATTGGCATGTGATCCCCAACTATATCAACAAAACACCGTAGAAACAATACAGACCCACACACCTACGGCCAAATGGTTTTTAACAAACATTCCACAACAGTCAAGTGGGGAAGGAAAATATTTTCAGCAGATGACACTGGAACAAGTGACTATCCATATAAAAAAGGATGAACTTTGGGACTTCCCTGGTGGCCCACTAGTTTAGACTTTGCCTTCCAGTGCAGGGGGTGCTGGTTTGACCCCTGGTTGGTGAGCTAAGATCCCACATGCCTTGTGGTCAAAAAACCAAAAACATAAAACAGAAGTAATATTGTAATAAGTTCAATAAAGACTTAAAAAAAATGGCCCACATCAAAACAAAATCTTAAAAAAAAAAGGGGGTGAACTTTGACCCAAACCTCACACCGTACACAAACTTTTCTCAAGAGGGATTGCAGACCTGAATACAAAAGCTTAATGATAAAGCTACTAGAAAAAAAAAGTAGGCCAAGATTTTAGAATCCAAGAGTCTCCACCCTTAAAAGAAAAAAATTGGTAAATGGGACTTCATACAAATTTAAAACTTTTACTTATCAAAAGAGACCATTAAGCAAATAAAAATTCAAGCCACAGACAAGAAAAATTAAATATATATTTAATTAATACTACTATTATTTAATATACATTAAATATACATATCCAACTTGTGTCCAGAATGTGTAAAGAACTCCTACAAATCCATTACAGAAAAGACAAGCAATTGAATTAAAAATGGACAATAGATTTGAACAGATATGTCAAAACAGTAGACATATTAGTGGCCAACGAAAACGTGAAAAGATGCTTCGCACTGTTACCACATAAATGCAAATGAAAACCACAATGAGATACCACTACATATTCACTAGAATGGCTAAACTTTTAACTTTAAATATAATATTTTAATTTAAAAATTAAAACCCAACAATACTAAACAAATGTTGGCAAGGATTCAGAGCAAAGGAAATTCATACATTGCTGGCAGGAATGTAAAGTGATATGTCCATATGGCAATTTCTTAATAAAGTTAAACATAAAACTGCCGCATGATCCAGCAGTTCCATTCCCAGGGACTGTACAAAAGGAAAGAAAAACATGTGTCCTCAGAAACACCCTATCAAGAATATTCATCGCAGCCTTATTCGTAATAACCCAAAACTACAAACACATCAGGTGCCCATCAGTAGGAGAATGAAAAACAAATTGTGGTATAGCTATACTATGAAATACAACTCAGCATTAAAGAAGAATTAACTACTCATGCATGCAGCAACAGAGATGAATCTCAAAATCACTAGATTGGGTGAAAAATAAACAGACACCAAGAGTATATACCCTTTGATTCCATGTATATGAAGTTCCAGAACAGGCAAAACTAATCTATAGTGATAGAAATCAGAATACCGTTTCCCTGGAGGAAAAGAGAATTAACAGGGAAGGTGTACAAGGGACATTTCTAAATTCTATATCTTGATTGAGGTGTTGGTTACATAAGTGTACATACTGTCAAAACTCATCAAATTGTACACTAAAGACCAGAGCATTTTACTGTATGTAATTATACTTCGCACGCACACAAAACAAAACAGGGGGGGTAGGAGGAACAGCTGGTGTAACATTTTTTTATGACATTGTTCCACGTGTTTTTATGTTCCTTCAACTGTGGTAGCCCTGTGAAATGCTGTTTTAAGAACATAAGTCATAGAGGCGGGAGGGAGCTACATCTGTTTAACCTGCTTAACGTAATACCAATCCCATTGCCAATTACTAGTGAGGTTGGTAGATGACGGGCAGGAGGGCAGAGGATAACTAATGCTTAAATAACGAAACCTTACTCTTTGTGCAGAAAAAGAAATTGGCAGAAAGTGAAATAGTAAATATCTTAGAGCATTTCAATTTAAGGTGTAACACTTAGGAAGCAATCTGTACCATCCGAGTGTGCAGAACATCAGTGAAATAGCTTCTAACTGTGCAAGTAGTTTGCATTCTGTTTCTTCTGTACTTCTGTTGAGTTCAAGTGGTACCATCTGTTACATGAGTTTAAAACAGATGTCTTTACCATCACCAGTGTCTTAAGTTATCTATCAGAACCGAGGAAGGGGGTGTGGCAGGTAATATACTAGTGATATTTTGATGATGCTGGAAAAGTAATAAAACATGAAGTCCTATGACCCCTTTACCCTAAAAGCAAGGCTTAATTAAATGAAAGTGATCAGTTAGAGCTTCTAAGTCATGACCAAGGAAGCTTAAGGATACAAAGTATCTTGTCGGGGCTGGCAGAGATTGCTTAAAAAGAGGAGGTAAAAATATCTGTAGTATTATTAGATATCCATGGTAGGAATTTTATCTTGAGATGAAGAACAAGGTCAAAACCTATTAATAAACCCCAAAGGTAGTAGAGAACAGTCAAGCAATGCACATCCATGACTTATGCGTATAGTTGGGTCATTTATAAGAGAAAAAAAGAGCAGAGTAAGATGCCTCAATCCTCATTCCCACAGATGTCAATAGAGAAGAGAGGTAGCGGGGGCAGTGGGTGTCTCAAAGCCTACTGTGTTTGTGAAATCTCCCCCTAAATACCAAAGAGAACCTTCTGTGAAGGGATACATCAGAAACATGGAAAATGTGATTCATGGAAACATCAATGACCAGGGAGACAGAAGCCGTAGTTCTTCGCTCAGATTTCCACTAATAAGCTGTTGTAACTCAGGCAAGTGAAAACCGTTCCTTAAATGATGTGTACAGAGATGGCAGCGAAGCAGCATAAAAAATTATGCATCGGGCTTCCCTGGTGGCGCAGTGGTTGAGAGTCCGCCTGCCGACGCAGGGGACACGGGTTCGTGCCCCTGTCCCGGAGGATCCAACATGCCGCGGAGCGGCTGGGCTCGTGAGCCGTGGCCGCTGAGCCTGCGCGTCCGGAGCCTGTGCTCCGCAACGGGAGAGGCAACGAGAGGCGCCCACAACAAAAAAAAAAAAAAAAAAAAAAAAAAAAAAATGCATCGATCCATTATACTAAAAAAGAAAGTGGAGTAAGAGTATCAGATAAATGCAAATTACTGCTATTATTTTCAATAATGCTGTCAAATTCTTCTTAAAAGATCATTTCAGCTCTTACAGGCATTTTGGTATATACGGATTTAAAATTTCTAGTTGTAACGAACAAGTGGTATTGTGTGCCTTTATAATGGGATAGCAGTAAAATGCAGGGATACGCAGCACTTTGCAAATTATTTTCTGATCTGCCTCCGGAAGATTTGCCCACAGACAGAAAAGGATTACGGTGAATCTCAATTCAAATATCTGATGTAAAATGTCATAGCTAAGACAGTGTGGAACAGAATCAACAAATATACCTATACAGTTTGCATAGAAATCACATATTAGACAACATGTTTTTTCAAATTAATCAACAGAATAAAAATAATAAGTATATAGGTGTTCATGCAGCGATAACCAAGATAGCAGAAAACTGAAAATAACATACACCTACCATTAGGGGAATAGTTAAGAAAATCATGATACTTAAATTAAATGCCATTAAAAATAACGCTATAACCTATCAGGGAAAAGAATCTAAACAAGAATGGATATCTGAATGTATAACTGAATCACTTTGCTGTAACCCGAAACTAACACAACACTGTAAACCAACAATGCTTCCATTTTAAATAATTAATTAATTAATCTAAAACTAAGTAAATAAAAGCTATAAATCAGGCTAAAAGAAACTAAATACTAAAAGTATATATATATATATATATATATATATATATATATTACTGAAAATCATAAAATACCATGGGAAATGTACAATTAAGTGACTAAAGCAAGATTCTAAATTATATGTATCTATGATGCCAATACATAAGATATAGATAGATAGATAGATATACACAAAGACACAGGGAGACATTTAGGAATTGATATAATCAATTTTTTTTCTTTTTTAAATAATGATAATTCTGGGCTTCCTTGGTGGCGCAGTGGTTAAGAATCCGCCTGCCGATGCAGGGAACATGGGTTCGAACCCTGGTCCGGGAAGATCCCACATGCTGCAGAGTAACTAAGCCCATGCACCACAACTACTGAACCTGTGCTTTAGAGCCCGCGAGCCACAATTACTGAGCCCATATTCCACAACTACTGAAGCCCACACACCTAGAGCCCATGCTCCACAACAAGAGAAGCCACTGCAATGAGAAGCCCGCACACCAAAACGAAGAGTAGCCCCCGCCCGCCACAACTAGAGAAAGCCCGTGTGCAGCAATGAAGACCCCAATGCAGCCAAAAATAAATAAGTAAATAAATATATATTTTTCAAATTAGAGTTCTATTTTACATTGTTTTATAATAAATAAGCATTTGTAAATTTGGAATTGAAACACAGTAATGATATTTCATTCATTTAAAATGTTGACTCTAATATTAGATATAGTGCTAAATCCTTTACATACATTATCTATCCCCCAATCCAATCAAACCCCCAAGATAGCCAGTAATAATAATTCAGGGCGTGTCTTGCTACATCTCTATGTTGGTAAGCAAACACATGCGTGTGAGCCAGAGGGTCTGTTTTTTTCTACCAAACTTACATCATACTGTATATTTTACCCTGAAGATTGTTTTCCCCCCTTCCTTAGTAACATACCTCTGCATGTCTCTAAGTCAATATATATAGCTGTAATTCATTTTTCTAGTGCTCATTCATGGTAAGGATTTGCATGATTAATTCACCCATTTTTCTAGTGAATAACAGCAAGTTGTTTCCAGTTGCACCACTACTAGAGAAAGTTGCCTGCATATTCCTATAGCTCTACCTTATGTCATGGTGTGTTTAATCCTGTAGGATAGATTCCCATAGCTGGAGTTGCTGGGCTAAAGACATATCCATGTTTTCATTTCTACAAATAGTAAAAGATAGCTTTCCATAAAGGTTCTACGTTCACCTTCCCAAAGCAATGCTCAAATGTCTGTTTTACCAGAATGTCACCAGTACTGAATGTTACCAACCTTTCATTGTTTGCAACTGGACAAGGGAAAAATTGTACTACAACTTTGCATTCCCTTGAACACTAGCAAGGTTAAGCCTCCTATCATCAGTTTCTCTTTTTTTAACATCTTTATTGGAGTATAATTGCTTTACAATGGTGTGTTAGTTTCTGCTTTATAACAAAGTGAATCAGTTATCCATATACATATGTTCCCATATCTCTTCCCTCTTGCATCTCCCTCCCACCCTCCCTATCCCACCCCTCTAGGTGGTCACGAAGCACCGAGCTGATCTCCCTGTGCTATGCGGCTGCTTCCCACTAGCTAGCTATTTTACATTTGGTAGTGTATATATGTCCATGCCACTCTCTCACTTTGTCCCAGCTTACCCTTCCCCCTCCCCATATCCTCAAGTCCATTCTCTAGTAGGTCTGTGTGGAATATTACTCAGCCATAAAAAAAGCCATATTACTGAGTTATTTGTAGTGAGGTGGATGGACCTAGAGTCTGTCATACAGAGTGAAGTAAGTCAGAAAGAGAAAAACAAATACCGTATACTAACACATATATATTGAATCTAAGAAAAAAAAAAAAGGTCATGAAGAACCTAGGGGTAAGACGGGAATATCATTCGTTTCTTAATCATTTGCATTTTAGTTTCTATAAGTATGAACATTCTTTTCTAGTGTGTTGTTTTCACAATCAATTTCTGGAAGTTCTTTGAAAACCGCAGGTATTGAGTTTTTGCCTGTCATATATACTGTGCATATTTGACTCAATCTAATTCTTGTCTTTTGGTTCTTTGGTATGCATTTTTTTCATTCAGAAATATTCTTAAATGTGTATGACTTTTTTTTTAACATCTTTATTGGAGTATAATTGCCTTACAATGGTGTGTCAGTTTCTGCTGTGTAACAAAGTGAATCAGCTATACATATACATATATCCCCATATCTCATCCCTCTTGCATCTCCCTCCCACCCTCCCTATCCCACCCCTCTAGGCGGTCACAAAGATCTCCCTGTGCTATGTGGCTGCTTCCCAGCTAAGGCAATTTTTTTTAACATCTTTATTGGGGTATAATTGCTTTACAATGGTGTGTTAGTTTCTGCTTTATAACAAAGTGAATCAGTTATACATATACGTATGTTCCCATATCTCTTCCCTCTTGCGTCTCCCTCCCTCCCACCCTCCCTATCCCACCCCTCCAGGCGGTCACAAAGCACCGAGCCGGTGCTGTGACAGGGCGAGAGAGAGGCACGGACATATATACACTAACAAACGTAAGCTAGATAGCTAGTGGGAAGCAGCCACATGGCACAGGGATATCGGCTCGGTGTATGACTTTTGACCATTTTCTTGATTGCCTCTAAGATTCCTGTCTTAATTCCTGATCTCTGCTCACCCACAAGGTTGTAGAAATATTCTCCTAAATTTTCTTCTAATACTCAGAAAGATTTCATTTTACATTGGGATTTATTAACCTACTTGGCATATAATTCTACAAGTGATTTAAGGTCAGAGTTTATAATAGTTTACTTGCAAATGGATAGCAAAACAATGCCAACAGTTAATAATCTTTTTTCTACTGAATTGTAATGCCAGCTTTTCCAGTATTCATTTCTCCTATATTCTTGCATATGTGTTGAGAGTCTTCACTATGTTCCATTGTTCTGGTTACTATTTCTCATGGCATTGACATTCTGTTTTGATTACTGTAGATTTATTATAAGCTTTATATGGTAACACAAGATCCCTCCGCCTAATTATTCATCTTCTGAAACATAAATTCTGTTAGCAAATCTCAGTTCTTCCTCCATCTAAGTTTTTAAAATACTTGTTCTCATTGGAATTAGAAATGTCTTTCTTTTGGATTCTGATAGGAACTGTTTTGCGTTTGCGTAAATGTTTGGGAAATAATGACATTTGTAAGTCTTCCCAAAAGTATTTACATGGCATGGTTCTCCATTTATTCGGGTGTTGTGCCATGTCCTTCAATAAAATATTAAGTTCCAGGAATTCCCCGGCGGTCCAATGGTTAGGGCTCTGCGCTTTCACTGCTGAGGGCCTGGGTTCGACCCCTGGTGGGGGAACTAAGATCCCGCAAGCCGCATGGCGCAGCCAAAAGAAACAGTTAAGTTCCTTATCCTTACTGAAATAGTCGTGGGTATTGTATAGCTCGAAGTGACATCGTAAATGCAATTTGTTATCCATTTCAAGTTAGAAACTGATGCTTTATACCTGTCTTGTGCCCTGTTCCTACATATTTGTTCCTATATGCATAGTGAGGAACAGGTCAGCAGGTGGACCAGGCAAGTTATGTGCCAGGGAGCACCTCTTCCATCTCGAAGTTGTGTAATGTACAGTTTGATTACTGGGTGAGGAATAGTACAGAATGCCCAGGCATTAACACAGACCCCATGCATTGGACCCAAGGTCTCCGGACTGCCAGATCAGCCGAATCTGAGTATTGTCCTAGGCAGAGTTCTGTGCTACCAGAATGGGGACATTTCCCAGAGGTCCCTGGAATCTTGCTAACAAGCCCTAAACTGACTATGGCAAATGTTCACATCATCTCTTGAAAAAGTCTCTTCTCTGTTGGTTTTTTGTTGTTGTTGTTGTTGTTGTTGTTGTTGCTGTTTTCCAGTTTATGTTTGGCTGCACTGGGTCTTTGTTGCTGCGCACGGGCTTTCTCTAGTTGTGGTGAGCGGAGGCTACTCTTCGTTGTGCTGTGCGGGTTTCTCATTGCAGTGGCTTCTCTTGTTGTGGAGCACGGGCTCTAGGCACATGGGCTTCAGTAGTTGTGGCACGTGGGCTCAGTAGTTGTGGCTCGCAGGCTCTAGAGCACAGGCTCAGTAGCTGTGGCACACAGGCTTAGTTGCTCTGCGGCACATGGGATCTTCCTAGACCAGGGCTGGAACCCATGTCCCCTGCATTGGCAGGTGGATTCTTAACCACTGCACCACCAGGGAAGTCCTCTCTGTTGGTTTCTGAAGCTATTAAGGGTGTGTGTGTGTGTGTGTGTGTGTGTGTGTGTGTGTTTCTAATATAAAGCCACTTTTCGAATCTACCATAGGGAGAAAAATCAGCAACCTGATCAAAACTTGATTTAAAAAAAAGCAGACTAAAGAAGTTTAACCTAACTGTCTAAAAACATATAAATGTTTTTTAACATTTTTAACATTTTTATGTTAAACATATTGTATGTTAAATTAAATAAGCTATAGTAAGTACATCCATATAGAGGAAGCTGATACAACTATACAAAAGAATCTTATTCAGTCTATATAAAATATATTTCTAAGAACATTTCATGACATTGCAAATGCTCATGCTAACATATTAAGTTCGATAGAAACCTTTCAAAACTGTATATTTAGTTTGACGTTATTTTGGGAGATAATGTGAGAGACAGAATAGGTGGGAATTACATATATACTGATATGTGTAGAGGGATCATAGTACTTTTTACATGTGTGTAGAAGGATTCTACTTCCTTTTATTTTCCAGATTTTCTATTGAATACAATAAACATAATCAGATGGAAAAAGACAGGCCTTATTTAAGATGCACTGCCTTTTACATTCATACTTAACAGGATAGGTAAAGATATTTTTCCTTTAATTTTGTCTTTTTTCCCCTCGTTTACAATATATATTAGTTTCCTAGGACTGCCATAACAAAGTACCACAAACTGGGTGGCTTAAAACTACAGAAATTTATTCTCTCACAGTTCTGGAGGCGAGAAATTTGACATCAAGGTGTCAGTAGGGCCACACTGCCTCTGAGCGCTGTAGGGGAGGATCCTCCTTGCCTCTTCTAGCTTCTGATGGTTGCCAGCAATCTTTGGCTCGTAGACACATCACTCCAGTCTCTGTCTCCAGCTTCACATGGCTCTCCTCCCTGTGTCTGTGTCCAAACTTCCCTCTTCTTATAAGGACACCAGTCATTGGATTAGGGCACACTCTAATCCTCTATGACCTCATCTTAACTTGATTCCACCTGCAAAGACCCTACTTCCAAACAAGGTCACATTCACAGATTCTAGGGGTTAGGACTTCAACATATCTTTAGGAGGGACACAATTCAATCATAAGAGTCCACCCTGTGGCTCCCCAAAATTCACATCCTTCCCACATGGAAAATACATTCACCCTATCTTAACATCCCCCAAAGTCTTTTTTTTCCTTCTCTCCCTCTCTCCTACATTCTTGTGGTTGATTCTGTAAACTAAATGCAAGCATGACTGTGATACAACTCTTTTGGACAACCAGAGCCCATATGACCAGACTTCTATTGACTGAAATTAAAGCAGAATAGATCAATCCAGACCTTTGCTCCCAGACAAAAGCACTATTTCTGTCAGCAGTATAAAGCCCAGGGTGAAGTCCTTACTTGTTGAAGCCCTCATCTCTCCCAAAAACCACGGAACGGTTTTATCAAGTGCTTTCTAGGCTAACACGTATAATGTGGATCAGCCATCCAAGCTAACTGAGCATGACTTTGACTATTTGGCCACCAAGCAGTGCTCCCTGATTTTAAAATCACACTGCTCAGCCAAATGTTTCCATGTCCGCAGAGAAATTAACATCTCCCCTTCAGGAAAGGAGTTATAATTCACAGTTCAGCCCTGACAGCAGCATGAGCTAATTAACCAACCTTGGAAACAAAATAGAGCCGTTTTTATTTTATTTTAAACCTGTTTAATGAAAATGATATGCGTAGCTGCTGAGGCAGTAGCCACTGCCAGGAAATTATTATGAACGTAAATTAGCAGCGTAGTTTGTCTAACCCAGAGGTAAGCAAGTTTTCTGACTGATTTGTTTTTGAAACAGAAATCAAAGTGGTCGAGGCAAAACTTACATGCAAAAAGGCTGAGGCATTGATACAGAACCCGAAAAGTAAAGTTTGGGGAAATTAAGGGAACATACCACGATGTTGGATTCAAGTCATAAGTCCCAAATTTGACGGGAATGTAGCATAAGAGGAGGAAGAGTAAACTCCACGTCAGAAAAAGCACTAAAATCCACTCAGTGGCACCGATTCACGTGCCCTCGTGTGAGCAAAGCAAGCTCTCCCAGCTGCACCACCTTCATCACTTGCAGGGCCCAGTGCAAAGTGAAAATGCAGGTCCCCTGGTTCAAAAGCTGAGAATTTCAAAAAAATTGCAACAGAGCGTGAAACCAGACACAAGGCCCTTCTAAGCACAAGACCCTGTGTGACCGCATGGGTTTTACTGTCTCTAGGTTAAAATTTTTTTAATCAGTGAAATGGAAAAACACAAAATTCCATTTGCCTGGCCTCCTTCATGGGGTGTTTGGGATGGTGGATTGAGATATCTGTAAAAAAAAAAAAAAAAAAATGGGACCTAATGAAACTTAAAAGCTTTTGTACAGCAAAGGAAACCATAAACAAGACGAAAAGACAACCCTCAGAATGCG
>NW_006784898.1:502864-520464 GCF_000442215.2 Lipotes vexillifer | reverse complement strand
CCGGGAAGATCCCACATGCCGCGGAGCGGCTGGGCCCGTGAGCCATGGCCGCTGAGCCTGCGCTTCGGGAGCCTGTGCTCCTCAACGGGAGATGCCACAACAGTGAGAGGCCCGCGTACCGCAAAAAAAAAAAAAAATGGTTTGCAAATTTGAAACCCCTTTATCCAGAGCAGAGGCCGTGGAGAGTCTGGTAACACAAGCAGGGGCTCTCCTGGATACTTCCCACTCACTTCCAGGAATTTAATAAGGACAGCCAAATACTTCACCTATATTTAGTGCTTAATAAATCACACAATTGAAATGGAGCTCGTACTTAAAAGTTTCCACTGAATCCAAAGAAACCAGTTGATTAAATGCAGTGTGGTTTCTTGGATTGGATCCTGGAACAGAAAAAGGAGAGCACTAGGAGAACTGGTGGAAACCCATAAAAGCTCTAGAGTTTAGATAATAGTAACATCCCACTCTTAATTTCTCAGTTTTGACAAAAGTCCCACAGTGACGTAAGATGTTAACATTAGGGTGGAAGTTGTGCAGGAACTCTCCGTGGTAGCTTTGCAACTTTTCTGTAAATCTAAAATTTTTCCCAAATAAGAAATTTATATAAAAAGTGAAACTGGTCCAGTTTGACTAAGAGGAAATGATGATTCTTACTTACTGGAAAGCAAAATAACAAGATTAGCTTCTGTATTAAAATGTGGAAACCTATCCTAAGTTCCCTAGGCAGTCGTTTTAAGTTACATATACCTAAATATATACATACATGTAGATAGATAGAAAGAAAGAAAAGGGGGCAGGGGAGAAAAAAGACTGGATGAATGAGAATAACTTGAAATTTTGCCACAAGTACACAGTAGTCTACATATTTCTAACTTAGAGGTTCTACTTTCATTCTAGAATCTTCTTCCTTGAGCAGGCATCACTCCATATTCTTTTCATATTAACTTTCTTTTTCTGATCGCGAGATTAATTCATGCTTATCCTAGAAAATATATATAAAAATACAACCCCCCCCCAAAACTATCTATAATCCCGTCACTAAGTCAACATGGTCACCGTTTTGCCTCATTTTTGCCACTCTCTTGTGTGTGTATGAGAACATAAGCTATATTTTAGAATAATGGAAGCCATCGTATATAAACCAGCATTTCCAAGATTATGTTCCATGGAACATTGGGTTCCATGAACAAAAAATTGGGGAACACAGCGGACCACATCCTCCCTCTAAGAGATTCACTCTGCAAAGTAGCGTAGAAAAAGCCATGAGGAGTCCTGCGTAACTTTTTAAACTCGGATTTCTCAATGTATGAATTTTATTATTAGCCCAGCAAATACTCCTTGGGAAACTCTGGTATAAATAGCTTGGTTCCAGATTTTTTTCACTTAACAAGACGTTATGAGTATTTTCTCATGTTACTAAAAGTTAATTGCAAATATTTTAGGTTTTCTTAATGTTTTTTATTGAAGTATAGTTGATTTACAATGTGTTCATTTCTGCTGTACAGCAAAGTGATTCAGTTATACATATATACACATTCTTTTTCATATTCTTTTCCATTATGGTTTATGACAGCATATTGAATACAGTTCCCCGTGCTCTACAGTAGGACCTTGTTGTTTATCCATTCTCTATCTAATAGTTTGTATCTACTAACATCCCTCCCCCACCCCCACCCCACCCCTTGGTAACCACAAGTCGGTTCTCTACGTCTGTGAGTCTGTTTCTTTTTCGTAGATAGGTTCATTTGTGCCATATTTTAGATTCCACATGTAAGTGATATCGTGTGGTACTTGTCTTTCTCTGTCTGACTTCACTTAGTACGATAATCTCTAGTTACATCCAGCAAATATCGTTCTAATGGCGACAAACATTACATCATATGAGCGTTCCATTATTTGTTATACCAGCAATCGACAAAAAAAATTTCCAAAAAGAACCAGATAGAAAATATTTGAGGCTTTGCAGGCCTTATGGTATCTATCCAATGACTCAAGTCTGCTGCTAAGGCATGAAAGCAGCCATAGACACCACATAAACAAACAAGTGGGTTGTGTGCCAACGAAACTTTCACATAATTTTTCACTTGTCATGAAGTATTATTCTTCTTTCGAATTTGTCTCAACCATTTAAAAATGTCAAAGACTTGTGGTTGCCAAGGGGAAGGGGGTGGGGAAGGGATGAATTGGGAGTTTGGGATTAGCAAATACAAACTACTATATATAAAATAGATAACCCACAAGGTCCTACTGTATAGCACAGGGAAATATATTCAGTATCCTGTAATAAACCATAATGGAAAAGAATATGAAAAAGAATATATATATATGTATAACTGAATCACTTTGCTGTGCGCCGGCAACTAACACAACATTGTTAATCAACTATACGTCAATAGAAAAATAAGCTTAAAAAATAAAATGTCGAAAACAAATATTCTTAGCTCACAGACTGCACACAAACAGGTGGTAGGCCATATTTGGCCCACAGGCCGTAGTATGCCCACCCATGCTTTTTCCTGCAATTAAAAAAAATACTGTATTAGGTATTTGGAGAAACAGATCTTTGTCTGAACTTCTGATCAATTCCTTTGGATAGATTCCTAATAAATTCCTAGATCTGAAAAACTAAGCTAGGGAATATGAATATCAGGTTCTAAAAACATATTGCTAAGTTGTTCCATAGAAAAGAAGTACACTGCTCAACAGCAGGGTCCAAAAGTGTCTGTCTCTCCGTAACCAGGCTAGTTTTGACTATTATCATTTTTTAACTTCTGACAATTTGATGAATAAAAATTAGTATCATGTTTGACGATGCATTTCTATGGTCACTGGTGAGGCTTGGCAGTTTTTCATATTCACTGACCATGCGCGTTTCCTCATTTGTGACGTATCTGTTGTGTGCCCTTATCTCATTTGTTACTGAAATACTCTTTGTTTATGTTGAGGTTGTTTGTTAAATTCATAGGAGTTCTTTATACACCGAGCATATTAACTCTTCTTATTCTTGGCAAATATTTTCCTAATTTGTTGCACTTTTG
Source organism: Lipotes vexillifer (assembly GCF_000442215.2). Taxonomy (NCBI): domain Eukaryota; kingdom Metazoa; phylum Chordata; class Mammalia; order Artiodactyla; family Lipotidae; genus Lipotes; species Lipotes vexillifer. The sequence goes on along the minus strand of NW_006784898.1, from coordinate 517,429 downwards.
ATTTTGATGTTTTCAGCCGTAGAGATGATTTTACATTTCATAGATTGATTGTAGATTGAATATAGATATATAGATTATAGGCTGATATAGATTTATAAATCTGTTAGTTTATCCACTTTGGTTTCTTCCTTTGCTTTTATGCAACAAAGTTATTTCCTACTTAGAGATCATTTGAAAACTGAATTTTATTATACTTTCATGTCTCACCATACCTTCGTATCATATTCATAACTCTTCATATCATCTGATATTCATTTAGTGTATGGTGTGAAGTGAGGTCCCAAACTGTTTTCTTTCCAAATTGTTTTTTCTGATTTTGACTTTTCTACTACCATTTATTACATAACCCACCCCTCTGTCACTGATTTGTGAATATTCTTTTCTCTTATGTAAATACTGGGGTCTAAACAAGGGTAAAATGGGATGTATTGTATAAGGGTAAGTACGGGGTGGGGGGCATTTCTAAGCCATCCCCTTTATCTGTCTGTCCTTTCTTACACCAGCTCAACACTATTATGATTTTAGCAGATATTTGAACATCTGTAAGTATTAAAATGTATGATAAAATAGCACTCCAGGTTCTTACTTCTCAGAAGAAATTAAAGGGCATCTTGGGAGTTTTTATGTTAGGTAAGAAAAACCCAGCATATGACTGAATAATATCAGCAGAAACCAGATACTTAACATCAAGTTTTGAAAAGATCCAGATGAGAACCAAAAAAAAAAAAAAAAAAAAATTATCTGAGAGTAAGAGTGGCAGACACACGCTGTCTTGGGACAAATTGTCTCCCCATTTCCTTTAAGCCTGTAGATAACCTCAGTCAATTCTTGATCCTTCTGGTTAAATCTGCTACCAAAATGTGGCTAGAACTCCATGGATCAATCCCGTATTAGCCGTGACTTTAGCCTTTTCCCCAACCAAATGCATTAGCAGAATCTTAACAGAAAGTGTGCTCTGTGTAAACAGCATCTCTCTCTTCCTTCCCTGGTCATGTTCCATGGGTGGCTTGTAAACACAGAGATCCTCCATGTGTCAGCATGGGGAAGAAACACAGCGGCTAAAGCTCAGCTGGGTTGTGTAGACGTGGATGGGCACACTACCACCCGCAGGCCAAGTCTAGCCCACAGCCTCTTTGTGGACATAAAGGTTTAAGAACACAGCCCTGACAGTTCTTTCTCTTGTTGTCTATGCAACGGCAGAGTTGAGTAGCGGCAACAGACACTGTGTGGGCTGCAAAGCTGAAAATATTCACTATCTGGCCCTTTAGAGGAAAAGTTTGCTGATTGTGCCGTGGAACATCTGCTTCTCCTGTAGACGATCGCCTTACCGACTGTCAAGACAGACTCCTATTTCTCTTTTACTTCCACCTCAGTAATTCCTATCTGCTTTTAATTAGAATCGAATCCAGACCTCAGCCATTCACACAGAAGACCAGAGGGTAATGCAGTCACAACTTTTAATTTCCCTCCACTAGTCTGCAATCAGCAATGAAATTCAATCTGATTATCAAGGCCTGAGACATGTTCAAGCTAGGACTAGGAAAAAAAATCAAGGTATAAAAACTGAGAAAAGGGCAAGTTGCCTCTTTTGTTGTGCTATTTCTGATGTATAAGAGAAGCCTAGTCGAGGGTGAAAATAGCAGTGTGGAAATGTCCAAGTTTCAGGCTGTCTAAAATAGATGCATTATTTTTAAGTGCATTGCTTCTGTCAGTCTGAAACCTCTTCAGGTAAGAGCCGAGACATTTACAGGCCTTTGCCATCCACGAGGTAATTGCTGGCTCTAGTCCAAGAGGTTCAGTTCCTGAGCCATAAATTGAGTGACACTTTGTACCAATAATCTTGTGTTTCCACAGCAGCGAATGAGAACAGCAAACCAAGTGGATGATAACAATGTTCTGGCCTTACACTCTGTCTCCGACTTCTGAGTTTGAAGCATGTGAATTGTTATTCAAATCATTTTCCACAAGCTCGGCCACAACCTTTGGTGAAGAAAATGATAGGAACACTTCATTTATTCTTCTTTACCAGAAAATGAGGTATTCCATATAGGTAAAGTTTCCAAAGAAATAATTGTGGAGTTCAGAATTCTTTTCGTCATAATCACTTTGCAAATATTTTTTTCCAAAATGTACTACTTTGTACAAAATGCAAAACACCAGATTGTGTTTGTGACCAAGGGCCATCACTGGGCACATTTAAGACTCTGTCAAGAGCCATCCTTGCCCTCAAAGAGTTTATAGTCCAGGTGTCAGCAAACATTTTCTCTAAAGGGCTAAACAGTAAATATTTTAGGTTTCGTGGACCACATACAGTCTTTGTTGCATGTTCCCTTATTGTGGAGAAATACAATTCTAGCTGGGGGCATTAGGCTATTTGGAGGATCTGAGCTGAGTCCTCAAAGGATGAGTGACACTCTTTGTTTTCACAGGTAAACATATGTCCAGAATATATAAAGAACTCTTACAACTCAACAACAAAAAGACAAACAAACTAACTGAAAAGGGGGCAAAGGTCTTAAACAGATGTTTCTCCAAAGAAGATATACAAGCAGCCAATAAGCACCTGAAAAGATGCTCAACATCATTTAGTCATCGGGGAAACACAAATTGTTATGTTAGTGAAGGTGGCTTTTGTCTTACACGTAAGGATGGGGGCTGGTTGCCAGGAGAAACAACCATGTGACTAGAGGGTTAGAACTTGGAAGCTCACCCCATGACCTCCAGGGATGGAAGAGGGGCTGGGGATTGAGTTCAATCACCAATAGCCCATGATTTGATCATTCATGTCTAGGTAACAGAGCCTCCATAAAAACCCAGAAGGACAGAGTTCAGAGTTTCTGGGTTGGTGAACACGTGGAGGTGCTGGGAGGGTGGGGCGCTCAGAGAGAGCATGGAAGCTCCACCCCCTTTCTCCATACCTTGCCCTCTGCATCTCCTCCATCTGGCTGTTCCCGTGTTGTAACCTTTTGTAATCAACCAGTGACCTAATAAGTGAAATGTTTCTCTGAGTTCTTGGAGCTGCTCTAGTAAATTAACGGAATCCAAGGAGGGGGCCACTGGAAACTCTGATCTGTAGACAGTAGATCAGAAGCCTAGGTGACAACCTGGACTTGGGACTGGTGTCTGAGAAGGGAGTGAGGGGACGGTCTCTGTGGGAATGAGCCTTAATTTGTGAGATCTGATGCTGTCTCTGGGTAGATAGTGTCAGAGTTGAGTTGAATTGTAGGACACCCAGCTGGTGTCCAAGAATTGCTTGGTAATGTGGGAACCACACACAGACACGTTGGAACTGGATGTCAAGTCTTTCCCTGTTTTTTCTAGGAAGGTTTTACTTTTCCTGTTTCTTAGTCCACCTGGAATTGATGTTTGTTTATGGTGAAAATTAGGGCTCTAACTTTAGAAATAAGGAGGATAGCAGATAAGATTATCGCTGGATTTTGCATTTTGTTTATTTGGTTGGTTGGTTGATTGGGTTTTCAAACTCGGTTTTGTCTTCGGAGGAGTGAGTTCTTTGTTTTTATTCTAATTTTTTTCAATTATCTGCGCCTATGTTGCTGTGGAGAATGGTTTTAACTGCAGATTCACAGCACAGTTGATTCAAGAGTAATGTTCAGAGCCTAATATTATGGCCCCTTTCCTTTCCAATGACGTCTCTTATGATTCCAGACTTGGTCCAGTGGGGACTTGAACAAGAGCGTACATCCGTAGATGTGAAGAAAATCAAGCTCAAGTCAAAGAAAAGGAAGGGAAGATGCCTGAGTGGTGACACCATGATGGCATATGGGCATTTACAACACTCAGCAACAATCCAGATCTATGCCCATAGGACTGGATTTGGGGCCAAGATCTTGGGGGTACCACCAAAGTTGTTCTTGGGTTATGGTGCATGTAGTGGGGATAAAATGTTGCCTGACAAGTTCATCCTTGTTCATAGGGAGTCTTAATTCACAAGTTTCAACGAGGAGCAACAGAATAAGAGTGACAGATGCTCAGAGACCACAAGGAGCACCTAACTGCTTAGAGCTTTCAACTCCCTGGGCCCGTGGCTGGAATCCCCATGCAGACTAGGAAGGGCAGAGAGGAGGAAGTGAAACTGTGGTCAGTCCTTGGGCACATCTGGCCCAGATGGCTGACAGAGTCTATGTGTCTCTCCTTTATTCCTTCAGCTTATGCCTCCTCCTACGAGATTTAGCTCCAGCCCCCTTCATACCCATCTTTTTTTATTTTTTAAATTTCTTTTATTGAAGTGTAGTTGATTTACAGTGTTGTGTTAGTTTCTGCTCTACAGCAAAGTGATTCAGTTATACACATATACACATTCTTTTTCAAATTCTTTTCCATTATGGTTTATAACAGGGTGTTGAATACAGTTCCCCGTGCTATACAGTAGGACCTTGTTGTTTATCCATTCACTATCTAATAATTTGCATCTACTAACATCAAACTCCCAGTCCATCCCTCCCCCACCCACCTCCCCCTTGGTAACTGCAAGTCTGTTCTCTATGTCTGTGGGTCTATTTCTGTTTCATAGATAAGTTCATTTATATCATATTTTAGATTCCACATATAAGTGGTATTTGTCTTTCTCTATCTGACTTACTTCACTTAGTATGATAATCTCTAGGTCCACCCATGTTGCTGCAAATGGCATTATTTCATTCTTTTTTATGGCTGAGTAATATTCCATTTTATATATATATATACACACACACACACACACACACACACACACACACACACACACACACATACACACACACACAACATCTTCTTTATCCTTTCATCTGTCGATAGACATTTAGGTTGTTTCCATATCTTGGCTATTGTAAATAGTGCTGCTGTGAACATTGGGGTGCAAGTATCTTTTTTTTTTTTTTCTTTTTTTGCACTACGCGGGCCTCTCACTGTTGTGGCCTCTCCCGTTGCGGAGCACAGGCTCCGGACGCGCAGGCTCAGCGGCCATGGCTCACGGACCCAGCCACTCCGCAGCATGTGGAATCTTCCCGGACCGGGGCATGAACCCATGTCCCCTGCATCGGCAGGCGGACTCTCAACCACTGCGCCACCAGGGAAGACCGCAAGTATCTTTTTGAATTATGGTTTTCTCCAGATATATGCCCAGGAGTGGGATTGCCGGGTCATATGGTAGCTGTATTTTTAGTTTTTTGAAGAAACTCCATACTGTTCCCCATAGTGGCTGCACCAATTTACATTCCCACCAACAGCGCAGGAGGGTTCCCTTTTCTCCACACCCTCTCCATCATTTATTGTTTGTAGATTTTTTGATGATGCCCATTCTGACCGGTGTGAGGTGATACCTCATTGTAGTTTTGATTTGCATTTTTCTAATAATTAGTGATGTTGAGCATCTTTTCATGTGCCTGTTGGCCATCTCTATGTCTTCTTTGGAGAAATGTCTATTTAAGTCTTCTGCCTGTTTTTCTATTGGATTGCTTGTCATACCCATCTTTATCCCATTGTCTTGCTTTATCTTCATTGAAGCAATTTTGAAAATATTGAACTTTTTTTTAACAGGTTTCCATGTTGTTATGGGTTGAATTGTGTCCCCTTGAAAGAAACAATGAAGTTTTTTTTTTTTTTTTTTTTTGGCTGTGTCGGGTCTTCATTGCTGCATGTGGGCTTTCTCTAGTTGTGGCGAGTGGGGGCTACTCTTTGTTGCGGTGCGCGGGCTTCACATTGTGGTGGCTTCTCTTGTTGTGGAGCAAGGGCTCTAGGCACACGGGCTTCAGTAATTGCAGCACGCGGGCTCAGTAGTTGTGGCATATGGGCTCAGTAGTTGCGGCGTGTGGGCTCCAGCGTGCGCGGGCTTTAGTAGTTGTGACGTGCGGGCTCAGTAGTTGTGGCCCACGGGCTTAGTTGCTCCGTGGCATGTGGGATCTCCCAGGACCAGGGATCAAACCCATGTCCCCTGCATTGGCAGGCAGATTCTTAACCACTGTGCCATCAGGCTAGTCCCAGAAACATTGAAGTCTTAACCCCAGATACCTGTGGATGGTACTGGAGTACAGTAGGCCCTAAATCCAATATGACTGGTGCCCTTATAAGAAGAGGGACCTTTGGACATAGACAAAAACACAGAGAGAGAACACAGCCATGTGAAGACAGAGGCAGAGATTGGAGTTATACTGCCAAAAGCCAAGGAATGCCTGAGGCTAAAACGCTGGGAAGAGCCAAGGAAGGATTCTTCCATAGAGCCTTCCTGAGGGCGCATGGCACTGCCGACACATTGATTGAGGACTTTTAGCCTCCAGAACTATGAGAGATTGATTTCTGTCATTTTAAGCCACCAAGTTTGTGGTATTTTGTTACGGCAGTCACAGGAATTTAACCCACATGTTTACAGTCTACCCAGGCCCTGGCCACACCTGGCAGAAACATGAAAACGAGGGCAAAGACAGGTCCTGTATCTCCGATACTTAGAATAGCACCTAACACATAGCTGGCACTCAATAAATGTTTCTTGGAAGGAAGGGACTGTAACAAGCTTTGGCACCTGAGATGTGGTGCCACCTCCTCTGTCTGTACCCCCTTCCTCTTGCCTCTCTTCCCGTCCCTTGACTCTTGGCAGTCTATCTCAAGACTAACAGCTTCGAGCTGTGCTGTCCAGTTCGGTGGTGCATTTGGCTTGCTGAGCACTTGAAATATGCCTCAAGCACTGGAGGAACTGAATTTCTTATTTTCTATCACTTTAATTAATCGAAATTTAAATATAAAAATAAATGCTCGATTCAGTGACTGGAAAATGTTTAAGTATGCTTGGAACATCTGGGATGTGTGAATCCACTTATTCAACTGTTATTTTTATGAAAACCAAATGCAAACTAAGGATGTCAGATAAAAATCCAGCCTCCAAATTGAGATGTGCTTTGAGAGTAAAAGCACATTTTGAGGATTTTGAGGATTTTGGATGAAAAATAGAATATAAGGGTTCTCATTGATAATTTTATATTGATTGCATTTGGAAATGATAATATCTTGAATATATTGGGTTAAAATAGATTATTAAAATTAATTTCACCCGTTTATCTTTATTTTTTAATGTGACTACTAGAATATTTAACATTACAGAGGTGCCTCACACGGCATTTCTATTGGAGAGAGCTGGCTTACAAGTTAACAGCTCTGCAGTCAGAGCCTGGTTTGAGTCTCCACTTACTAGGTTTGTGAATTGGGGTAATTAACACACCTTCCTGAGAGTGGTTTTTGTCATCTGTGGCTTGCAGGGTCTTTGTTACGCTTGAAAGAGATGAATAAGGCAATTTGTACAATGAATGGCATAGAAGGGCTCAATAAATGGTAATTCATTTTGAATTGTATTATAATTATCACTTTTCCTGATGGGAGCATTAAAAAGTTTCCACCTCTTCTGACCTGCTACGGTAACCTCCCGGTTAAAAATTATCTTACCTTGACCCTGGCTGGCTAGCTAATTTGCAGAGCTCAGTGCAAAAGGAAAATATGAAAAAAAAAAAAAAAAAAAAAAAAAAAAAAAAAAAAAAAGGAAAAAGTGCTCTTAAAGCCATTAACATATAAAAAGTTTTCCTTCCTTCACCATTTCGCTCTCAACCTGTGGTGGTGGTATTTGCTACCCCATGCTGGGCTCCCCCAAGCATTCCTCCAGTATCCATGGGGTACTCGTGATGTGAGTGCAGACCCTCCCAGATGACGGGGACCGTGGCCTTGTAACTTGGCGTGGTCACATACGTGTGTGCACCACCCCTTGGCTGCCACGTTCCCCCTCGAGCCCGCCACCGGGCCAATGGGACAGGCTGGACCAGGAGCCAGAAAGTCAGTCCATCTCCCCTTCCAGGGGACCACCACCACATCCACAGTGGCTGGGCAGTGCCCCCAAGGGATAAAAGGCTCCACGCAGGACACACTCAGCACCCGGATCGTGGCGGATGCAGGGGTGCCCTTCCTCCCCCACCCCCCTCCTTCCCTGTCCTGGGCGGTGATGACAGCCACCAGCTCCCACCCCGAGATGCAGATGTTGTTTGGCACGACAGGTTCCGATTCTTCCTCCGTCCTCCAGAGCTCCCAGGGATCAGGCTGAAGCTGGGACTTCCTTGTCCTGCATCCTCCCTTCCCACCTCCTGGGAGCACTTCCTTAAGAAATCACTTGCTCTCAAATTCTCATGTCAGGGTCTGCTTCTGGGGAACATGAGTTAAGACAAACCCTTTTACTGCTTTTAGATAATAATATCATTTTTGAGGACTGGTCTCTTCATCCCATGAAGCATTCCGTGTATCTTCCTAGGTGTGGAGCAGAGCAAGCAATGATGATTTGCTTGGAAAGAAAAGCACAAATGTAAAAAAGAGCAGTCATCATTCGCAGAGCAGAATACTTAAATTAAGGGAGTAATGTGACACATCTTCAATTAGCAAGTCTCCTCAGACAGAATTGCCCAGTCATCAGTACACTGTTTTCAGTGTTATTCAGGCAGTCAGATGGCGCTCCTTAGGATTTAAAGAAGCTGAAGATTTTATTTGCTGCCTTTAAGCCAAAATATTCTTGAGATAAACATACAGACTCACTTAGCCATGACCATATGTGACACCAAGAAGCAGAATCATTTATTTTGCTCTAATGAAGTAAGTGAAAGAAATTCCACTGGAGAAAAAAATACACCAAGTATAAAGGCAGAGTGCACTCTTTCTTTCTCTTAACTAAAAGCCACATTTTATTCAGATGAATAATACCAGTTATCCTAGAGAGAACAGAAGAGAAAAAAATCCTCTCTTTTAAGTAGGCAATTGGATCATCAAAGAATTTCTTTGATTTCGAAGAGTCTCCTTGAATTAGAGAATTATGTCTCGATGCTCTTCACTCCTGTCATCATCCAGAAAGTAATTTTTCTCTTTTAAAATGAACGCACGATTTTTCCCTTTTCAACAAGAAAAGTTAGCAGCTGTACCCAGAAGAAAGTGAAAATGTTGAAAAAAACTTTCTTTAAAATTGGGCGTAGGTATATTTTTTCTAAATCATGACAACTTACAAAAGTTCTGTTATGTTCATTTGATAAGTCTATATTTTAGGAAACTTGGAACATGTAATCCCATGCAAACTGTATGATACAAGGTCAAGACAATTGAAAACCCTGTTTAATCCATTAGGTAGCTAAATATAATATTAAAATGTTATTATAGGGCTTCCCTGGTGGCGCAGTGGTTGAGAGTCCGCCTGCCGATGCAGGGGACACGGGTTTGTGCCCTGGTCTGGGGGGATCCCATGTGCCACGGAGCGACTGGGCCCGTGAGCCATGGCCACTGGGCCTGCGCGTCCGGAGCCTGTGCTCCGCAACGGGAGAGGCCACAACAGTGAGAGGCCCGCGTACTGCAAAAAAAAAAAAAAAAAAAAAAAAATGTCATTATAATTCCAACTAATTTCCATGTATTTCTATGGAAAATTCATCCAGAACGTTCATATGATATGCCCCAAATCTGGCTTCTTGGCAGTAGCATCCTGAAACAGAAGGGCTATAAGGGGTACAGTAGACAGGTAGTCCAAGAAAAAATGTTTGTTAATTATTTACATCTGCATAGGTATTACATAGATATTTTTAATTTAGTTTTTTGAGTACGTACTAAACTTTCAGGGTACTAAGTTCAAAGTTGTAAAAGGGCGTACAGCAAATGTCTCCACTCACCGTGTCCCTACCCACCCATTTCCTCTCCCATGTTATTAGTTTCTTGCATATCATCCAAAGGTTTTCTCTGCACACCCAAGCAAATGTGAATCCATTTTTCCTTCTCTTTTTATGTCCATGTTGTATACCGGAATGTCCCTGGCTTTTTTGCACTTAATGATAATGGTCTACTTTAATCAAAGGCTATGAATGAAGTCTTTGAACCTCAAATTTAATTCAGTATCATAAGAGAAGATTCCCAAAGTGACAACCACTGGACAACCAATATCCGAATTACCAAAAGCAGATGTCTGAGCTCAGCTTAGCCTAGAGACTCAGAAATGTGTACACACCAAAGTGTGTGATCTGAAGATATGAGCAAAAGAGCATTGGCTCTGGGGCCAAGTAGATCTCCTTTAGATTCAAATCCAGTCTCTGTGTGTGTGCCCACCTTGGGCACTGGCGATAATGGTGTCTACCTCCATGTCCCTGGGAGGAGTAGAGATGAGATGCATATTCACATTCGGAAACCATATCAGGATCTGATGTGTCAGCCCATAGGCACCCACACCAGCATCTTATAGCCCTCTCTCTGGAAGTTCTAGCAACTCCTCCCACCAACCTCACTTCTGGCCAAGTAGGAAGCTTCTTTGCTGCCCCTCCCTTTCTTGGCAACTTGTTGCACTCCCTTACCTTCCTTCACGACCCATTAACTGAAGAGACAGCTCATGAGCCGGAGGTCCATGAATAGAATTCTTCCAGCACATTCATTCAGGGGGGTAACAGGCACAAATAAATAAAGTACATATTACCATAAAAACTAAAAAGCAAACAAAGAAGAGGTAAAGAAGCAGAACACTTTGGGGATGGTAGCTGAGAAAACCTCTCTGCAGAGGTGACATTTCAAGGTCACCCAAAAGATGACCGGTTAATATCAGACTAATTCTCATGCTGAAAATAATTATAAATGTTGAACAAGGTATAGAAAACAACCATTTGAATGCACTGCAGGGCGTCCAAGCCAAGCGGGACTAGAAGCCTTGAGAAAAGAGGAGCCCAGGAAGCAAGCTCCACATTCACCCCAGCTTTTCCCTGACAGCACTTCACACTCATGGCCCAAGTGGACAGAAGCTGTGTTACTGAGCTGAGGAGATGGAGATCACAGTTTGGAGCTGCCAAAGTGGCTGGAACTTGAGAGGAAGTTTCAAAGAGACTTTGAGCCCCAAACTCTGCACCAAATTTCCTCTCAAGTGATTGGCTGCCTCCTTAGCTGTCTATGCACAGGATGAGACTCTAGGAAACCCATCAGAAAACAGCAACTGACAGGTTAACGAACCAGGCAGAGGTGGCAGCAGTCACACGGCACTAGGAAGACAGAAGTGGTGGCTGCAACTCTGCCAAGGTAGAGGGGCCTTGATAAATACCCTAGGCCTGGTAAACACTCCTAGGTCATGAGCTAGCACATGGAAGTATGCTCTAGGATTAAGGGGAAAACTGAAATAGACCACCCCTCACAAAACCTAAAAACTGAGACTTGATAAGACCAAAGTAAGCCACTGGCATTTTATCTGCCTGCCAACAGAAAAGTTAACCCTCTTTGGAAGAGGAGAACATCATTCAGAGCCTCTACTCTTTATTGCCCACAATATCCAGTATCCACTAAAAAATTACACGCCATGCTAAAAGTAAAAAACAGGAGCAATTGACCAAAATCCAAGAGAAATAAAATAAGTAATTTAAACGGAATGGTGGGTGATTCATGATATTAAAATCTTAAAATAATTAAGATTAATTAAAATCTTAAAATAATATGGAAAAGATGAAGGTTCAATAGATGGCTTTAACATTAGGTTAGATACAATTGAACAGCGGATGACAGATGATTAGATATATACAAGTTGATGCACAGAATATAAAAAGATAGAAAAGAGCATAATAGCTGTGTGGGACATGGAGAATAGGCCTAATACATGTGTAATTGGACTCCTAGAAAGAAAAGAGATAAAGAAAATAGAACACAACCAATGTTCTAAGCAAAGCAATAACACCTGAGAATTTTTCCGATATTGATGAAACCAGTGAAAGATACCAACCCACAGATTCAAGAAGCTCAGTGAACTCCAAACAGAATAAATACAAAAAAGCCACACGTAGGCATATCTTAGTTTAACTGTTGAAGTAGAGGCTTCATGATGTGTTTTTGATCTCTGGTCAGGACAAACATCTCCCTCAAGGAAAAAGATGAGAGCTAGTACAGTCCATGTGTATCAGGTGAGAATATTGCAATAGAACAAGAAGGTTACTATTGCATGTGAGAGAGAAGTAGGGCAGGAGGAGGGGAAGCAGACAGATGATTGAAGGAGTGAAGAAGTGTTCAACAAGGTATAAGAGGATGGGATCCAGAGCTCAAGTGCAAGGGTTGGAGGGAAGAGAACCACAGCAACCCAGCGGTCGGTCCTATGTATTTGTAAGTGTGTGTGCATACGTATGTGGAGTGGGCTTGCAGAAATGGAGTCATTCTATACATACTGTTTTGTATACTACTTTTTTAACTTTATGCATTATGAAGGACTGTAGTAAATGCTATTAGGGCCTCTAGCCCTTACCACTTCAATGCCTGTAACCCAACTTCTTACCTCATCTCCTGTATCTCCTTTCCCAAAAGGCTCTCTGTGGCATTGTAGTCGCTTTGACCACCCACGGGCAGAAGTGCCAGGCAATTAATGCCTCCTGGGAGCAGCTCTCAGCAAATGACTGGTGGGAGTTGGTAAGTAAAAATACCCCAGTTCCCTTGCTCCTGAGCTGAGGTAACTGTGAGATATGTTGGGTGTTTTTTTTAACATCTTTATTGGAGTATAAATGCTTTACAATGGTGTGTTAGTTTCTGCTTCATAACAAAGTGAATCAGCTATACATACATATATATATATATATATCCATCCCCATATCTCCTCCCTCTTGTGTCTCCCTGCCACCCCCCCTATCCCACCCCTCTAGGTAGACACAGCTTTTTTTAAAATAAAAATTCTTGGGTCTCACTCTCAAAGATTCTGATTCAGTGAGTCCAGTTTAATCATCCATTCTCCCCCTAGATGACAGAATATATATATATATATATATATATATATATATATATATATATATATATATATATATATATATATATGAGATATGGTTTTATACTGGCTGCCAGAATCTCGTCAGTTCCCATTCATGGTACGTAACTTGTTAATCCTTCACTGCCTGCCTCTCCATTCACTTCTGCTCACTTCCCCACTCTTTACTAGAGCTTCCTTCACCCTGCAAATAAACTACTTGCATTTGAATTCTTGTCTCAAGAGTCTTCTAAGGGAATCCAAGCTAAGACGTCACCTGTCCGTAATAGCAAGGTGAAAAAGGATGTTATAAAGATTAAAGGAGTGAATATCTATAAATTAGAAAATTGCCAGATTATAATTGGCACTGTATGAGTTTGCTATCATTATTAGTATTATTATTATTACTACAATCTCTATGTTTAATGGTTGGGAACCTCACTATTAATAATTGTCTCAAAATGCCTCTTACCTTGGTTCACTAAGGAATAGTTTATTCACCAAGCAACTGGAATGCTCCGTCATTTCCATTCCTGTAGGCTACAGCAGGCCTTTATCCTTAGCAGAATTCTTAGAAATTGAATCGCCTGTATCTGAATTACATTTTTTGTTGTTGCAGTCATACTCCAAAGCCTTCACACTCCTCTCTCACTCACATATGAGGCATGCATTATTAATTAAATGATGTTATTATAGCCAGTAATTGAATTACCCCAGAGTTCCTGCCTGCAGTAATTAACATCTATCAAAATAAAAGAAGAGGAGTTCTGTTGCCCTTATTACAAATGGTTTGGTTTCATGGGGTTTTGATCAAATTAAATAGAATCAAACTAGCAAGTGATTGAATTAGGTGAAAGGCATCATCTTTGCATTGCCCTTATTTGTTCCCAAATATGACTGAATATTGAGAGTCCACTTTAGAGTCTACACATTTTTCCTTAACAAACTTCTTCCTTCTAAGTGCAGACTCAGGAACGGGACTACACTTTTAAACTGATGAATGGTATTCTCATCAGGCTATATTTAGGAGCTGTTTTACACGCAAGAAACTGCTTAAAAGTAAGTCAAGAACAACCAATTAAATCTAAAAACGGTCCTGCAGCCACGGTACCAATTATGGGCATAACCAAGGAGCAGTTTGTAAGCAAGAATACTCATAATATCAGAATGGTGTCAGAGTCGGTCAATAGCTATCAATTTTGATTAGTGTAAAACAAAACAGTAATGCAGGGAAGCGCTGAGCAGGCCACAAACTGAATCAAAGGGAAGTTTTCTCATGAATAGGCAAACAGATGGTCTCTCAAACAGCCACGTGATTGTATACAGAAAAATCAGTAAGAAGAAGACAGACCACCCCCAAAATAAAAGAGCTTTCTACCAAATCACATCCCCATGAGTATTCGGAGCATCATGAACCACAAAAATGTAATGAAATCTATATTTGTAACAATATTCATGACAGCTGTGGACTTCAACAGAAACATAGACTACTTTTCTCCTCTACCTGAACTCACAAAGACAAAACCCGCCTTAACTGGAATCTTCCTCTCTTTAGACACTGTTCCGTCCCTCCGGTACACAAACACGCATGCAACTGCAGCCCTCGCTCGTTGGTTGGCTAAAAGCAGCTTAGATGAACTTGTTCTAGCCTAGACTGCCTGGCATAGTCCCGTTTAAGGCTGTTGTGCTATAGCTGAATTAAGAATAGTACCCTTTTCCTTCTCACAAGTGTCCTCATTTGGGCTTCCCTGGTGGCACAGTGGTCGAGAGTCCGCCTGCCGATGCAGGGGACACGGGTTCGTGCCCCGGTCCGGGAAGATCCC
>NW_006784898.1:500236-502226 GCF_000442215.2 Lipotes vexillifer | reverse complement strand
CAAAAAAAAAAAAAAAAAAAAAAAAAAGTCCTCGTTTGGAAGATAAATTATTTGGTCCTATGGTGTCCACATTGAAGGATTCCAACATATATTTTCATTCTCTTCTGATCTGACATAATAAACACTTCTGAATCCCAGTTAGCATTCCTGAACGACTCCAAATTTCCTTTCAGATGCTAGAGCATGGTAGGCTTGGAGAATAGATTAGGAGAGGAGAAAGGGATTAAGAAATGAAGGAACACCTCCTGATCCCTCTTACGAATTTGAGATAATTTATACAAGTTTCTTGACAAGGTTTTTCTTCTCTTAATATGTAAATGACAGTCTACTAGATAGAAGGCATGGATGAGTAGCATGCCTTTATTCTGAACTAAAGGCAAAGCATTATTATGGAGCTGAGGTGCTTCCATGCTTAAAATTTCTTAAATAATAAAATGGAGTTGTCCTTAAAGACAAGTGAGTTTCACACATCCAAACAGCACTTGAATTTGATCATGAATAATTTAAAAATCAAACTACAGAAATATCAAATGATGGAGCAATAAGATCAGGTAGGTGTAAGAACATTCTAGAAGTCAGTAACCTCACTTTGTCCTCAATATAACAGTATTGTATCTGGCATTTACCTGCCTCAGCAGGATCTTCTAAGCAATCATCCATCAAGATGATAAAGTATTGAAAGAGGCTGGCTAAAGGAAGTGGTGGGCTCTCTGTACCTCGAGATATACCAGAAGAAAATAAATAACCACCTCTCCTGAGTGCTATGGACATTAATCTTCTGAACCAGCTGATTTTTCAAGTTACTTTCCAGCCTTACAAAATCTATGATTCATTGGAAATTTGAAATCTTCTGTAAGCAATAGGCTAACACAAATGGTATAGCATTAAGTACATCCAGGGAAAATGTGACCTTGTGTAGACCTAAATTTGCAAATGGCCAAATTAGAAAAATAGCTCATGAGCTTAAACAATAAAACACTTTATTTCTTAAAAATCCATTCTAGTTACTCAAGAAATATGTGTTCACTGGGGAAAAGTTGGAAGACACAGTTATAGCAAATAAGAAAATCACTCAGTTCCAATATGGTTAACATTTTGGCTTATGTCTTACGTACAATTGGATGATGAATGTATACTCCCATGTAACTTCCACCAGAAGCAAGTAGTAGAATATTTCCATTTCCCCCAAAAAGGTCCCCGGTGGCTCCTTCTGGTCAATCCCCACCCTCCATAGGCAAACACTGATCTGATTTCTGACACTGTAGATCAGTTTTGCCTGGAAACTGCATAAAAATGGAATCACACAACAAAATGTTCTTGAGATTCATTCATGTTGTTGCATATATAAGCAGTTCACTCACTTCTTTTATTGCTTAGCCATTTTCCACCATATGAATATAGTGGTATTCCACTGTGTGGCTACACCCGCATTTTGTTTACTCTCTCTCATATTGATAGCCAAGGGTAAGTAGAATGTAGGCTCAGTGGTAGAGGAGAGAACGGACAAGTATCAGTTATGGCCTCAAACCAGCTGCAGAGATGAAAGCTATAGTACTCACTAACTTTCCTCATTAAGGATTTTGCAGGAGAAGAGACCAACCAGACTTGGAAAGAAGCCGTTCCCAGAACTTATTATAAGATGCAAGGACATCCGGGACTTCCCTGGTGGCGCAGTGGTTAAGAATCCACCTGCCAATGCAGGGGACAGGGGTTGAGCCCTGGTCCGGGAAGATCCCACATGCCACGGGTCAACTAAGCCCGTGCGCCACAACTACTGAGCCTGTGCTCTAGAGCCCACGAACCACAACTACTGAGCCCGCGTGCTGCAGCTACTGAAGCCTACACACCTAGAGCCCGTGCTCCACAACAAGAAAAGCCACCGCAATGAGAAGCCCGAGCACCGCAATGAAGAGCAGCCCCTGCTCGTGGCAATGAGCCCAATGCAGCCAAAAATAAATAACTTTTAAAAAGTTATGTGTGTATATATATA
>NW_006784898.1:492547-500226 GCF_000442215.2 Lipotes vexillifer | reverse complement strand
TATATATATATATATATATATATATAAAGATGCAAGGACATCCAAGTGGCACAAAGGATGGTGTGGTCTGGCACAAAGGATGGATGCTCTGAGGCACCAGCCAGATCCCCGTTAAGGACAGAAGCACTCATTTCCCCAACTGCTGGAAGTGCTAGTGGTTGATAGCCCTCAGCTGAAGAGTGTTGACTCACCCAAGGTTACAGTCCCTCCCTGAGAGAAGCCAGCAGCCAATGAGTGGTCAGATTCAGGGTATAAAAGCCAGGCCTCCCTTACCTCCTGGCCGGGTAGTTCTAAAGGGCTATCTTGATTGCAAGGTTCCCTGAGAGGTCGACTGAGGCAACGGTTGCAGCTCTTCAATTTTTCCCTCTGCTTAATCATACTTCCTTCAGTTCTTACAGGTATTGTTCCTTCCAGCTCTCTCCCATAAAGCTTCTGCATGCAGATGTCACAGTCTCAGGACCGTTTCCTCGTGGAATCTGAATCGTTAACAAACAAGTTTTCAAGTAAGGTAAAGTCCTCCAGTTTTGTTCTTCTTTTTCAGGATGGTTTTGATAATTCTAGGTCTGTTGCATTCACGTGTGAATTTTAGAATGAACTTTCCTATTTCTACCCAATAGCCTGTTGGCATTCGGATTGGAATGGTTTGGAGTCTATGGATCAATTTGGGGCTGAGATTAATCTTTTTCCACATGGATATCCGGTTGTTCCAAGAATATTTGTTGAAAAGATTATCCTTTCCTTCAGTGAATTACCGTGGCATGATCATGTCATCTGCAAATAAAAACAATACCATGTTAGATGCAAACTATTATATAGAGAGTGGAGAAACAAAAGGACCTACTGTATAGCACAGGGAACTACATAAACCATAATGGAAAAGACTATGAAAAAGAATGTATATATATATATGTATAACTGAGACACTGTTGTACAGCAGAAATTAACACAACATTGTAAATCAATTATACTTCAATAAAATAAATTTTTAAAAAATACAATGTTGAATAGAAGTTGTGAGAGCAGGTATACTTGCCTTCTTTCCAATCTTTGGGGGAAGCGTTTGCTCTTTCACCAGTGAGTATGTTAGCTATAGGTTCCCCCACCATGACCACCAAGTTGAAATACCATCCTTATTAAATACCAAATTCCCCTATATTCACGGACCTATTTCCAGTGATGTCTCTTTCTACAACAGCATCACCCTGTTTCATCTCTATAGTTTTATTGATCATTTTTATATCAGATAGAACAAGTTTTTCTTTTTTATTATTTTCTTGGTTATCGTCCATTTGTTTATTCTTCTAGAGAAATTTTAGAATACTATTTATTTGTGCAATTTTTGTTGTTCTCTGTTTCTGTCTTGATGTCTATGTTAGTCAAATATTGTTTTATTATTCCATTTTAATTCCTTTATTGACTTTTTATCTATAACTCTCTGTATTATTTTTAGTAGTTATTCTAAGCATTATGATATGCATCCTGAACTTATCAGAAACTATGTAGATTTAACATTATACCACTACACATAAAATGTAAGAACCTTGTAACACTCGAATTCTATTAACCCCTCCCTTGTTATTGTTGCTATATATATTACACTTATATATATTATTCATGCCAAAGTAAAATATCGCTTTTGCTTTGAAGAGTCGTTGTATTTTAAAGAAATTAAAATTAAAAACAAAAAGAAAGAGCCTTTTACATTTATGCAAATACTGATCATTTCCAGTGCTCTTTATTTCTTCTTTTGTATTTGAGATACCATTTGATGCGATTTTCCTTCAGCCTAAAGAAATTCCTTTTTCATTTCCTGCAGTTCAGTTCTGCTTGGAACAAATTCCTTCAGTTTTTGTTCTCGTCAAAAAATATTTTTAATTTTTTCCTTTCATTTTTAAAAAACACCTTCTCTGGATATAGATTTGTGTTGGCTTTTTATTTTATTTATTTCTTACCGAATATAGAATTCCGGTTGAATTGTTTTTTTCTTTAGGCTCTTTTAAAATGACATTCCAGGGACTTCTCTGGTGGTTCAGTGGGTAAGACCCCATGCTCCCAGTGCAGCGGGGCAGAGTTCAGTAACTGGTCAGGAAACTAGATCTCACATGCATGCCACAACTAAGAAGCCTGCATGCTGCAACTAAGAGTCCACATGCCACAACTAAGAAGTCCGCATGCCACAAGTAAGACCCGGCACAGCCAAAATAAATAAATAAATTTAAATAAATAAATAAAACGTCATTCCAGGGACTTCCCTGGCGGTCCAGTGGTTAAGACTCTGTGCTCCCAATGCCAGGGACACAGGTTCAATCCCTGGTCGGGGAACTAAGATCCCACATCCCACATGCCACACGGTGTATCGCACACGGGTGCGGCCAAAAAATAAAATAAAATGTCATTCCATTATCTCTGGGTAGTATTATATCTGATGAGAAGTCAGACATAATTCATACCATTGTTTTCTGATGTATCTCCCTCCCCAGGCTGCTTTTAAGATTTTTCTCTTTACCTTTGGTTCTCAGCAGTTTGACTATAATGTGCCTATGTGCCTAGGTGTAGTTTTCTTTGTAGTTTTCCTACTTAATGTCCACTGAGCCTCTTAGACCTATAAAATGATGGTTTTCACCACTGGGAAATTTTCAGCCATTATTTCTTCAGACATTTTGTTCTGCTCCTTTCTCTCCAAGCCTTCTCATATACCAATTACACATATGTAAGACCATTTGATATAGTCCCACCTGTCACTGAAGGCCGCTCATTTTTTTTCAACCTTCTTTTCACCTTATTCTTCAATTTGGATAATTTCTATTGATCTCTCTTTAAAATACATTTATCCTTTCTTCTGCCAATTCCAAGCTGCTGTTAAGCCCATCAGTGAATTTTTCATTTCTATTATTGTATTTTACAGTTTTAGAATTTCATTTGGTTCTTTTTTAGGTTTTATTTCTCTGCTTTAGTTTCCCAGCTGCATACTCATTATAATAATTTTTTATTGAAGTTCTTGGATGTGATTATAATAACTCCTTCAAAGTTCCTGTGTGCAAATTTTCATCTGTTTCTATTCACTGCTTTTTTTCTGACCTTAGGTCACATGTTTCTGCTTTTTTGCATATCTTGTAATTTTTATTATATATTGGACATTGTAGATGACATGTTTTAGAGAATCTAGACTCTGTTATCCCCTATGAAATAGTGTTGATTTTTGTCTTAGCAGACAGTTAAATTAGTGGTTGATAACCTTGAACTTCTGGAGGCTTGGTTTTACACTTTTATCAGAGTGCATCTGTTTCGATTTGTCTTTAGTCTTAGGGTTAATTTCTTAGTCCTGTTACAAAGTTTTCACACCCTGGGCATAGCCTTTCTGGAGTTTCAGTGGAAAATCCAAAGTACTTGTCTCCCTTGTTGTGTGAGCAGGAGCTTAAATCTCTGCCCACATTTTTCAGCTTGCCAGCTGTTGCCTCCACTAGTATGCTTGGGTGCTCCCTCCTGATTCAGGGATCAGCCTAGGATGTCAGAGGAGATTGTACACACACTTGTATGCGTATATGAGATGCATTTGTAGGATTTAAGGGGAGATTACATGCAGCCACCTCTGTGACTCCCTCCTTTCTAGAGTTTTACCACTCAAATTCCAGCCAGTCTTGCATCTCCTAATTTGGTCTTCTGACATGTCTAGCCAATATGATGTCAGCTTTCTGTTTGTGTTTTAGCATAGACTGGAGAATGCCTTTAGAGAAAAAGCTATATAAACTTGGATCTTACCCAGTGCAGTTCCCTTGTTTCACGAGTCAAATCCAATTTCTGCAGCCTTTTTGTCAGTTTCTATTGCCTTCAAATAGTTATTTTGTTAATATTTTGTCAAACGTTTACAATTTATATATGTAGGAGGGTTCGTCCGATCCAAGCTATTCTGCCATCACTAAAACTGAAAATCCTCTATGCATACTGTTTGGTAACTTGCTTTGTTCACCTAACTATTTAGCTTGAACATTTTCCTTTACAGTTAGGATTTTCTTCCACAATGTAATTTTTCAGATTTAAGCATAATTTTTTCAAACGAACCTCACTACGTTTGTGTCTGAATCATGGAAACTGCTAAAATACATAACTTTAGTTTCCTCATAAGATTATGATGACAGTCTTGTTTGAGGTGCCGTGGAGATGCTGAGAAAATATTAGGTAATCTTTTGTGGAAATTTGGAATTTCACACACTCTTCCACTGAGAGTTCAAATAACTTGTTTGTTATTTCTCTCTTCTGGCTGTACATTAACTGATAGACCAACCTTAGGGATACTGAAAAAACTGTGACTCAGGTTCTAAATGGAAACCCCCTCCGAAAAAGTAAATGTTCCTTGCACCTCTCAGATATTTTCCATTTCTCAGCATGTGCTCCCTTTACCCACTAGTATTTCCCTCACGGGAGCTCTAGGAAAAGGTGTAAAGAAGAAAAAAGTGACACTAATAGCAACCCTTTACCACACATCAGAGCCCACCATTACTTTATATTTCAAACACGATCTATGATTTACAAACACAGTAAAACAAGAGAGCTTGACAGGATGTACTAAGTCTGTGGGGAACTCTTCATATCTAATACTGACTTATAAAACCCTATCTATCTATTCAGAGACAAACTGGGGTGCTTCTCTTAATATACTCTTTGGCAGCTCTCACCACTTAGAGCAGATAAAAATCTCAAACGTTAGTTATCAGCTCTTACAAGATTTATTTTCAGGTTTTTGTTTGTTTGTTTTTTTAATTCCAGAGGAGTTTTCTAGGCAGTTCCATCTCCTGGAAAAGAAAATATCTCTATACAGTTCATGCCTGTGTTTATTATTCACCATGGAGAGTAAACAGCTGAAATTAAATGACTACAAAATCAGGTTTCCCTTTAGTCATCAGAATGTGGAACACAGCTTTTCCTGGATTATTATTCTGCTATTGGGGTTTCAGAAGTGGAGCTGTGGTGGTGTTTACTCAGGACACCTGAGCCCTTGCATTAAAAATCTAAGCATACTGGAAAATATAAGATTCCCTAGGCCTCAAATCATTAAATCCTCAGCATCAGAATCTACAAGCATCCCGCTGCAGTTCTCTGTCTCTTGGATAGAAATGCTGGCTGAAAATTCAAGTAATAAATTTGACAAATTATGCCATCATACTTATACTAAGCTGTTCTTAAAAGAAGCATATGTTTTGAGGGACAAAATGCATGTTTGTCTTTATTATGATCAATACACTTTCAGTTAGCCACATGTGCTGATGAGTGTCTTGGACCAAACACACCACCACCTAGAGGTAAGGTAGCTGAATTGCAGCCGAGGTGGTCATTTTGTTTTGTTTATGGATGAATAAAACACTTTTAATTTGAATCTTCAAACTTTAAGTTACCACTTTGTCCATGAGGAAAATCAGATATCTCTCTGATGACCACTAGAGTAGCCTGTACTCTCTGAATTTTTCAGGAGCTGTAATCCAAGTCCTGTGATTCTTAGAATTTTCCCAGCCTGCTCTCAGGAAGAGGCTTGATTCTTACGTACCAGAGGGATCTGTAAGTACTCACTCAGCAACAAGAAGCAGGCTGACATAAATAAGAGAAGTGGAAGAAAGGTGCAAATAGCATTTCAGCCAAAGGCAAAATGTACTGAATAGGTAATTAGTGACATTTGAGAAGCAGGAGGAATAAAAATGATTGAAAATGAAGGTCATTATAGGAGAGGTAAGGACAACTGATTGGGTAAACGAGACCCCCAAATAGGTGAAAGTAGATGGAAGTTGGGCTCATCAGTGTTATGCAATACTCCCACATGAGTTATAACAGAGAGAGAAATCTGAGATGGTTGTAGATAAAGATGAAAGACAAGCCTGGGCATTAGACAGCAACCCAGTGTAAGTGCTGTACTGCCACAAAGTGGTTCACATCAGTTTGCTTTTCCTAGAAGTGATGCCCATATGAAATTGAGAGAGTGGACAGAAAGAAACACCTCATTTTTTCTTAAGGAGTTTGTGGGTCCTGTGTAGGTCTCCAATGTAAAATGATATAGCTGTTGTCAAATAAGGGTCTGGAAGAAGATTCACTTCCTAAAAAGGAAGGAATATGGCATTTAAGGAATTCCAGCTGTGAACCAGGAGCTTTACATGGTATTTCACTTAATTTTCTTGTTAAAAAAAAAAAGTGTGTTACGTTCATTTTAAACATATGAAACTGAAGTTTAGTATCATTTATTAAGCTCTTACTATCTTACTATGTGCAATGCATATGTGCACTTTACAAACATTATCTTATTTTATCTTCACAATAACTCTTCAGGAAGGTGGTATTATCCCCAGTTTACATATAATGCAAGTAGTAGCTGGGATGACCCTTCCTTCTGAGATATATATAAGCTTGGTGGGAACCTCCATTTCATGAAAAACCAATGCTAGTAGCCCCTTGATTTCTAAAACTTCTTTGGGGGCTTACTTTCTCATTGTTTCCCCTGCCTCTGAGCTCCTGCTTTTGCTGGATGAATTTAGCTTAGTGACTGTCTGATCATTCCATTTGTTTCCCTTTTCTGTTCAGTTCTACTCTAAACATTGGGCCCATTCACTTTACTTAATTCACAGGCGAACACAAACACATAGATGTAAACACACACACAAATCCAATCAAGCCATTTGTGTTTACAGCAAATTTCACCAAAGATTCAGAAAGACGGAATAATTGTTCAACATGGTAACAGAAGTAAAGGAACCATTACTACCACTCCGTGTTCCTAGAATCCTTTTGGCTACACTTCGTGTAGCCCCAACCTTTCTTACTGGCTCCTCTTCCCCCTTGTTCCTTGCTCCTTCTCCTCAGGGCCAAAAATAAATTAATAATTTCTCCCAAAATGACTGGACTTCCCTGTAGTCTGCATTTCCTTTCCACACCCTTCTCTGAGGCCTGCATTTTCATAGCCAAATTTTCCATCAAGGTATTTTCCCAAGCAAAGAAAGTTCTGTCCCCAAGAGGAATTCTGGTACCAGATAACAAGAAGTACAGTTAAGGGAACCAAGGCTTGAAGAGGTTTAGAAATTTGCCCCAGGTTAAGCAGGTAGTAAGTGACAGAATCAAGATTCATTCTTTAGAGCTGCACTGTCCGGTACGGAAGCCACTAACCTCATGTTGCTACTTAAATTTACATTGTACTTAATTAAAATTAAATAAAATGAAAAATTTAGGTCCTCACTCTCACTAGCCATATTTCGAGTGCTGAAGAGCTCATGTGGCTGGTGGTTATTGTACGGGACAGTCAAGCTCATGTGGCTGGTGGTTATTGTACGGGACAGTCAAGCTCATGTGGCTGGTGGTTATTGTACGGGACAGTCAAGCTCATGTGGCTGGTGGTTATTGTACGGGACAGTCCAGATATAGAACAGTTCCATCATCCCAGAAAGTTCTATCGGACAGTGCTTCTTCAGATGCTGCACGGTTCCCAGATTCTGCTATCTCTTGCCCAGATGCCACCATTGGAGATGGGCACAGATCCATCTTTTTTATGTTGGACTGCCATCTGCTGTGCCATTAGAAATGAGAAGAAACACAATACAGAGTTACAAGTATGGAGTCTTTGAAAAATTCAGCCTCGCTTCTCTGTCAACTGTGTGAAGGCCGCCTCTCACTCTGCACAGGTGTCCTACTTTTAGGTGAGGAAATCG
>NW_006784898.1:481312-492537 GCF_000442215.2 Lipotes vexillifer | reverse complement strand
TCTTCCGATGTTTCCACGGGCCCTGGAGGACTGTTGAGATTACTTGTCCTCCGTAAACAAAAGTTTCCCTTCATAATCAAGGCACTGGCCACTTTACGAACCTTACAGAAGCAGCAGGTCTTTTAAAGAGTAGTTGTGTTTCCTGCTCCCCCTACCCCCTTCAGTGATCAAGCACAGTGGTCTCTGAGAAAAGGAGCTCTTAATGGTGTCACATTGATAATAATGTGCCTAGCCCCTCCCTCTAGAACAGTCCACACTGGATTCTTTCTGCTTTCTCTCAATTCTCTCGAATTCTCTGATTCAGTTACTCAAACTGCCACCATTTCTGTGTGTGTGTGTGTGTGTGTGTGTGCGCGTGCACGCGCGCGCATGTTAATCAAGAGGGTGACATAATCAGATATGCCTTTTTTTTTCACTTTTTTAAATTGAAGCAGAGTTGATTTACAATATTATGGTAGTTTCAGGTCTACAGCATAGTGATTCAGTCTTTTTATAGATATACTCCATTATAAGTTATGACAAAACAATGGCTATATTTCCCTGTGCTGGTCAATATATCCTTGTTGCTCAAGTCTATTTTATACATAGTAGTTTGTATCTCTTAATCCCCTATCCCTATCGTGCCCCTCCCTATTTCTTCATTCTGAGCTTTGATAGCAGGAGGGATGATTCATCGGGATTGAAGGCCTTTAAGCCAGTGGTTCTCAACTTGGCTACCCAGGGCAATCACCTGGGGAGCTTGGAAAAATCCCAATGCTCAGGCTTTCTAAAAAGGGAAACTGAAATACAGCTGGCATCTAGAGAATCCTTAGTTAGAGAATCCCTATGCAGTGGACACTTTTCCATTCATGATACAACTTTTCTGCCTCAAAATTAGTCTTTCTCGCTAGCACCCAACCCATTCTGTAACTGAGTCCATGGTCCCAGCATCTTGCCTTATACACTGTAGGTACTCAGTAAGTGTTTGAATATGAGTAGCTAATGTGTAGAAGGATTCCTATTTTCATAATTTGACATTCAAAGATATTTTTAAAGGTCTACTGTTTACAGTCAAAAAAGTCCCTTTTGTAACAATCAAATTAGTTCGGTGGCACATCTTTGCATACAAAAGTGGTAAAGTAGAACTTAGGGACATTATTTAAATTAGCAGAAGATGGACCCTGCAAGCTGTCTAATTAATGCATTGGGAATTAATATCATTCCAATTTTAAGTAAATTTTCTGAAGTAAGTGGAAGAGCCTACTGAAACTTTCTTCCACGTATCTGTATGAATTTTGCTCTCAAATACCTATAAACTAACCAGAAGACCAAAGAAAATAGAAACAAATGTTACCTTTTTTCCAAGGGGATTTCCTTGAAGAACCCCTGGCAGTTTCAGAGCTGGGGGGTGGGGGCCTGGCTTTTATTAGAACTACCTGTAGGTGGTTTTTCTCAGGCTTAATCACGGAAGTTTCAGGAGCTCAGAACTGCTAATAATTCAAAGGTGTGCATCCAGGGACCCTGTAGAAAGAGGCAACGTTTATTCCCAAAGAGGAGGATCTTTCCTTCCTCCCTTTTGCTTATATTTTCTGTCATACAATAAAAATCGACTACTAGGTAATAATAAATTTACATCTACCAGCTCAGTAGTGAACACTGGGAGTTCTGTTTTTATTCAAGTGGAAATTAGGACCTTTTCATCTCTGTTCAAAGGTGGATTAAGTGGTCAAACTAGTGCTCACTACTTGTTTGGAATCCTTCTCTTTATTGGGAGCTTTCTGCAAATTTAAACCTTTGATGATAAATATTAATCCATGATAGAATATTTTGTCCATCACACAAAAATTTCCAGTTGTGTATTCTTTTATGCATTCTTCACAAAGAAAGACTTCAAAATGGATCTTGAAAGTAGCTTAAGAAAACAGTCTAAACACTGAAATTCAGTATGCCAGAAAATCTATCGATAATGGTAAAAATGTGGAAACAAACATCCCGCGACAGAAGAGTGGTCTAGCAAATTATACTATAGCCGTTTGAAAGAATATTTTGAAGCCATTTTAAATGTTGATTATGAAGGATAGCAACCTGGAAAATGCATATCAAATAATGTTTTTTAAAAACAATATACAATCAACACCACACTGATATGCCACTTCATAACCACTAGAATGACTAAAATCAAAAAGACAGGTAGGGCTTCCATGGTGGCACAGTGGTTGAGAGTCCGCCTGCCAATGCAGGGGACATGGGTTCGTGCCCCGGTCTGGGAAGATCCGACATGCTGCAGAGCGGCTGGGCCTGTGAGCCATGGCCGCTGGGCCTGCGCGTCCGGAGCCTGTGCTCCGCGACGGGAGAGGCCACAACAGTGAGAAGTCCGCATACCACAAAAAAAAAAAGACAGGTAATACAGGGCTTCCCTGGTGGCACAGTGGTTAAGAATCGCCTGCCAATGCAGGGGACACGGGTTCGAGCCCTGGTCCGGGAAGATCCCACATGCCGCGGAGCAAGTAAGCCTGTGCGCCACAACTACTGAGCCTGTGCTCTAGAGCCCTCGGGCCACAACTATTAAAGCCCACGCGCCTAGAGCCCGTGCACCGCAACAAGAGAAGCCACCGCGATGAGAAGCCCACGCACTGCAACAAAGAGTAGTCTCCGCTCGCCGCAGCTAGAGAAAGCCCGCGCACAGCAAAGAAGACCCAGTGCAGCCAAAAATAAATAAATAAAATAAATAAATTTATTTTTTAAAAAGACAGGTAATAACAAGTGTTGGTGAGAATGTGGAGAAAGTTGAATACTCATACATCGCTGATGGGAATGTAAAACGGTACAGCCACTTTGGAAAGCATTCTGGCACTTCCTCAAAAGTACCATGTGACCCAGCAATTCTACTCCTAGATATATACCCAAAAGAATTGAAAACAAGTGTTCAAATACTTGTACACAAATGTTCATAGCAGCCCCATTCACAAGAGCCAAAAGGTGGCAACAACCCAAATGTCCATCATCTGACAAATGAATTTTTAAAAATGTGATCTATCCATACAATGGGATGTTATTCAGCCATGAAAAGGAATGAAGTACTGATACTGCTACAATGTGGATAAATCTTGAAAACTTTATGGTAAGTGAAAGAAGCCAAACACAAAAGATCACATATTGAATTAATCCATTTATATGAAATGTCCACAATAGGCAGATCTATAGAGACAGAAAATCTCCAGAGCTGGGAGGATTGAAGGGAAATAGGGAGGGAGTGACAGCTAATGGGTACAGGATTTCTTTGGGCAGTGATGAAAATGTTCTCAAATTGATTGTGGCAGCAGTTACACAACTCTGTGAATATACTAAAAACCACTGAACTGTATACTTTGAATGGGTGAATTGGATGCTATGTGAGTTACATCTCAATAAACTTCTTGTTAAAAACACACCTAGTTATATGCACACTATGACTAGAGAAAAGCACACGCGTAGAGAAAAAATTCAGAGTTTAAAATGTTTTGTAATGTGATTATATAATTATAATGACAGAAGTTTTTAATGAATCCAATTAATGTAGAGCACTTAGCACAGGGATTTCCAAGTTAATTTTGTGAGCATTCCATACAGTCTTCAGTAAAGATTCATTTTATCTGTTTCAAGCCAGACTTAGAACATCTGGAGACGAGGACTGAGGGAATAGGAGACAACTCTCCCTAAAAGTCAAATGTAGGTGATAGATTAGAAAGATGACTGGCAAGCACACAGTAGGTCTGCATTCATATCAGCCAAGCAGAGGTCTCTTGGGTTATAACCTGAGCCCCTTCTCTCTTCTCCCTACACCCGCCCTTGCAGTTTCATTCTCTCCTGTAACTTTGATTCCTTCTGAAGTCGTGACCCCCAAATCTATTTCCTGCACGGAGCTCTTTCCTGACTTTCAGTCTCCTGTAGCTATCTGCCTCTTGTTAAGTTTATTAATAAACCGTGTTCATTGCTATTAACCGTCTCCTCTTAGAATCAGCACTTGTAAGAATATCTCTGACTTTTCTTTGTCCCATTGCAAGCTTGTTTATTTGAACACTCCACCTCAACACAAGGGTCATGCTAGTGGTAAGGTGCAAGGGCAGCGTGCAAGGTTGGGGAAGGAATTTAGCAGTCTTCCAGAGGACTCTTCTATGAATTTCCACTTGGAATCCAAAACATGTGCATGTTCCAAGACAACTCCACCCTGCAACCTCTTTCCCACTCCTGCCATCAAATCATGACGTATTAACATTGAGATTGTCAAGAATAGGGTCAAACAAATGATCTCTAGGATGCTGCCAAGAAGCCGTAAATTCCCCAAAATAGCAGGAGACATATTTTGGAGGTAATTCGCTCCCTGGCACTGTGTTAATGTTTCACATGCATTAGCCCATTTAAACCTCACATCAACTGCAAAGCGAGTGCTAATAATATTCATACTTTCAGATGGATTCAGGCAGGCATAGTAAGTTGCTCAAGGTTCTACAACTAGGAAGTGAGAGGATGAGAATTCGAATACAGGCAGACTCCACAGCCTCACTCTGTAGATCAGAGTTCCTTCACCTCGGTACTAGTGACATTTGGTGCCAGATAATACTGTGCTATGAAGGCTGTCCTGTGCACTGTAGGATGTTTAGCAACACTGCTGGCCTCTACCCACTAGAAGTCAAAAGCAACACCCCAGCGGTGACAATCAAAACTGACTCCTAGGAGGTAAAATTACCTCCAGTTGAGAACCAATGCTATAGATGGGGAAAAAAACAAACCTAGCTTAGAGATTAAATAAATTGCCAATCTATGATAACTAGTAAACAGTCAGCCTGTATTCAAAATCTAGGATCACCTCATGCCATATGATATCATGCTACATTGATCAATATAGCAGAAAAACCAAGAGCAGAGGGGAAAAAAAGGAATAAAAGAAAACATATAAGAGTATTCTTCTGGAATGATTTGCTTTTATTTAAAGCAAAAGAAACAGAAAGTGTCCCTAAAGACTATTAAACACACTGTTAAGAGTGTTCAAGAAAGAGCCCCTAACCTACTTAAGCTTAACTGAGAGTAAGCAGGGATTTTCTGTAACGCAGTGTTTCCCAAACTCGGCTACATATAAGAATTACCTCGTGAGTTTTGAAAATACTGATAACTGAGTCCCAGCCCCAAGAGATTCTAATTTCTGGGATGTGGCCTGGGTTTGGGGTTTTCTAAAGCTCTCCAAATGCTGCTAGTGTGAAGTCAAAGCTAAGAACCACTGCTATAAATGATTCATTCATTCACTTTATTTCCATGGGTCTTACCGACTATGCATATTCAATTGATTGCATTTGTTTAGCTTAAAACAAAACCAATGGTTACCTAATAAATTGAGTACATACATTATTCTCAGCAATTATTGAGCTACTGATCATCAAACTTGTAGATATTCATAGCATTCTATAGGCAGAAAGGAAAATATTCTCTAGTTCCTAACCTTTTTGTCATCTTGTCTCCTGTCATCATTTCCAATAGAAAATGAGCAAAAGAAGATGGAAAGGTTATTGATTATGTCATAATTTTTTACAACACTGTAAACATGTGATGGAAGAATTTTTAAATTATTGGGTAAAATGTGGTTCGGAATTTTTTCAGGGCTCTAAATACTTTCTTTTCGATTATTCCAATATGTTTGATGAAACTATTTTTCTAAAAATTAACCTTGTCCCTACCATCATGAACGATCCAGAATTCAATAGATGTATCAGTCTCCAATGTGCGATTTATTCAGATAACAACAGGAGATTGCAGGTTTTCATTAATATAGCTTTCAAACTATGGAAAAGATAACCATGAACTCAACTTTCTATCACAATGAGCAGCCAATCTTTTCTAATCTAGACACAACACTGCTATTCACTCCAAACATACACCCTTTCATTCCCTGGACAATCTACACCCGCCCATAGTAAGCAATAAAAGAATATAGACCTTCCCATCATTGTTCCAGTACTCATGATCATATCTAACCACGGTGAACAAAAATTTGTCCAGCAATTTGCATTGATGCTTACAAGATGGTCACTTCTCATACACTGATCTCAGTGTGAGTCGCTTCTCACACACAATCCATGGAATCTGCAAGGTTCTTCAAAACTAAACAAAGCAAACCAAGAATTATGTCCCATTGCGAGTTGTCTTTCAACCACTACTCTGAAGATTTCAGGGTGGGTTTGCTTATTTTCTCTCATGGTTATTGACAATTTTGTTGTGTATTTTTTGGAATAAAGAAAAGGCTTGGAAGTGTAATAAGTGTTCCCAGACCCAGGAAGTCCATAAATACCTTCAAGAGTGGGGTGGAATTCAAAAATTACGGTAGAAACTCTCTTCAAAAGAATGGCTACAGGGCTTCCCTGGTGGCGCAGTGGTTGAGAATCTGCCTGCCAGTGCAGGGGACACGGGTTCGAGCCCTGGTCTGGGAAGATCCCACATGCCACGCAGCAACTAGGCCCGTGAGCCACAACTACTGAGCCTGCGCGTCTGGAGCCTGTGCTCCACAGCAAGAGAGGCCGCGACAGTGAGAGGCCCGCGCACCGCGATGAAGAGTGGCCCCCGCTCGCTGCAACTAGAGGAAGCCCTCGCACAGAAACGAAGACCCAACACGGCCAAAAATTAATTAATTAATTAATCAATTAATTAAAAAAAAAAAGAATGGCTACACACCCAGTGTGGCCACCGTTGAGTTGAAGTCTTACTTTAGACACAAGAACTAAAAGAAAATAGCACTGGCCCTGGGTAGCAGAAATAACTGAATTTATATAACACATATATTCCCAGAGAGTTAAGTGTTATTTAATTTAATTAATTACATTTAATTACATTTTAATTGAACAAATGGTCCACTCTACTACAGTTCGTTATTTTGCACAAAAAAAAAAAAAAATCAGGGGAGGGGGCATAAACGCATAGTTCTTTTGAGTCTCCATCGCATCTAGCAAGCTGCTTTCTATGTTAAAAATATGTCTTATATGTTCAAAATCTGTGGTATTTATTAGTTGGCTAAGAGAAAAGATCCTTGAATCATGTAAATTACTATTCTCTAATTTGTTTTGTACAGTTTCTGCTTTGCCTTGTTCCTTGTTCCTTTCTAAACTGGAGGTAAATTTGTACCAGGATGAAGTCTATGAATAGAAAGGATGATGTGACACAGGAAAAGAATGAAGCAGATGCAAGGGTGGGCTTTTGATGACTATTGATGGAATGACTCTGCTTTCACTTTCCATTGATCTGTTGGCATTGCCTGGATTTACAACTACTGTGCTTTATTTCTTTTTTTTTTTTCACTTTTTTTTAACCGAAGTATAGTTGGTTTACAATGTGTTAATTTCTGCTGTACGTCAAAGTGACTCAGTTATATACACATTCTTTCTTTTTTTTCTATTCTTTTCCATTATGGTTTATCCCAGGAGATTAGATATAGTTCCCTGTGCTATACGGTGGGACTCTGCTTTGTTTCTGAGAGCCAGTATTTTATTTTCCCCGTAGCAACATGTCTCTTGTGCATAGGTCATTTCCTATGTGTATGTGTATGTGTATACACCTTAGTGTATCCAGGAAACAGCCAAGAGGTGAGAAAGAAGCCAAAATACCTTTGAGCAACGAAAATAGATATGGCTGTGTCTCCACTGTCCAAACACTTACACAAAACCAAAGGCCCTTTGGAGCTCTCTGCACATAATTGCAGTAAACTCGATTGTGTGATTTTCTAACAGGGCATATTAGAAGCAGCAAATCTGTAGCGAGATTAGGAAAGAAAGGCTGCCAAAGACTGAGACACTGGCAACCACAAAAATGACACCTGATAGCCTGCAAGTGAGAAAAAGACCAAACAACAAAAAAGAAAACCCGTCAAAACACGAATCAAGGAAATCAAAACTCAGCAGAGGTTAGATCATGCCATGTAGAGGCAAATAACCCTATACCTGAACTACACACGAAGACGTCATTGTATTCTAGGGTGAGAGAGAAATTGACATTCATCACGGTAAATGTGAGATAGAAAGAGAAGAATGTGATACGTGCAGGAAACTGTAGGAGAAGGCAGGAAAATATGCAATACGTTTTAGAAAGATTTCTAGCCAAAATGGTTTTGTTATTGTTTTTGTGTTAAGAGGAATAAGAATCAGTTAACAGAAAAAAATCAGATTCAAAAGTCATTTACGGGGCTTCCCTGGTGGCGCAGTGGTTGAGAGTCCGCCTGCCGATGCAGGGGACACGGGTTCGTGCCCCGGTCCGGGAAGATCCCACATGCCGCGAAGCGGCTGGGCCCGCGGGCCATGGCTGCAGAGCCTGCGCGTCCGGTGCTCCGCAACGGGAGAGACCACAACAGTGAGAGGCCCGCCTACCGCCAAAAACAAAAACAAAAGAAAACAAAAAAAGTCATTTACGTATGCCACTTCTTCCCTAGCATACTGGATTCACTAGGCATTACTGTATTTCAAACAAAGCATGGAAATCTCTTTAGAAGTGTCAGGTTCTGCAAATATCACTATGACAGCAATAATGTCATTTAGGAAGGAGAGAGGCACACACAGAGATAGAGATACAGAAAGAAAGAGACTGCTAACTCTCTGACATGTCAGGGGTTAGTACCATTCCATCTTTCCTGCCATTTTTTCACAGCCACATATGCTCTCGATTTCAACACATTTATTAACATGACACGTAATTCGTTCTGCTTTTAAAAAAAAGCATTAGGGCTTCCCTGATGGCGCAGTGTTTGGGAGTCCACCTGCCAGTGCAGGGGACACGGGTTCGAGCCCTGGGCTGGGAAGAGCCCACATGCCATGGAGCAACTGGGCCCGTGTGCCACCACTACTGAGCCTGTGCTCTAGAGCCCGCGAGCCACAACTACTGAAGCCCACGCGCCTAGAGCCCGTGCTCCGCAACAAGAGAAGCCACCGCAATGAGAAGCCCACACACCACAACGAAGAGTAGCCCCCGCTCGCC
Source organism: Lipotes vexillifer (assembly GCF_000442215.2). Taxonomy (NCBI): domain Eukaryota; kingdom Metazoa; phylum Chordata; class Mammalia; order Artiodactyla; family Lipotidae; genus Lipotes; species Lipotes vexillifer. The sequence continues at coordinate 483,573 of NW_006784898.1, read as the reverse complement.
GCAACTAGAGAAAGCCCTCGCGCAACAAAGACCCAACACAGAAAAAATAAATAAGTTTATAAAAATAAAAAAATAAAAACTAAAAGCATTATTATCATTCACTAGACCATGCACTTATATAATATTCATAATGTTCTTTTTTTTTAATTTTTTTTTTTTTTGTCCACACCACGCGGCATGCGGGATCTTACTTCCCGGACCCGGGATCGAACCCGTGCCCCTTGCAGTGGAAGCATGGGGTCTTAACCACTGGACCACCAGGGAAGTCCCCATAATGTGCATTTTGATGCCTGCCTAATATTCCATGTTCCTAAATCGCTTCCACTTTCACTGATTATCCATAAACAGTACTGCAATAAGCATCTCTACATATATAGCCATAATGGCCTTTTATTGTTTTGAATTCCTATCAAAAGAGAAATTCCTCAAAATGCAGTTAGAAATAGATCTAAAGTAAAGTAAGAAACATATGTGAAGAGTGACCTACCTTACAAGGCTGCGGTAAGACGAAGGTTGGGACACTCATCAAAGCCCTCCTCCCAGATAAGCAGAAATCTAACCTCTCACCTGGAGCCTGCTTCCTTCCACTGCCCTGAATTGCCCAAGAACCTAGACTGATTCAGTCAACCTCTCCACAGAGAAAACTAGAGGCTCTGGCCGCCATCTGGTGGACACTTCATGACAGCGGCTGTTGCTTCAGATCCTCTGTCCTGTGGCACAGATGACCCCATGCATCTAAGGAGCACGTATCTACGGCTCTTACACGTCGAGCACACATCGCCCAGCTGGGAAGAGGGTCTGGTGGGCATCACTCTTCCTCTAGTAACAGATGAAGATAGACTTGGAGAAGTAGTGACTTAAGGTCACACAACCGGTAAGGGACAAAAAGCCAGATCTTCTGTCCCCTAGAACAATTCTTTGTCCGTTTCATGAGCTCTTGTGTACAATATCCATGCCAAGCAAAATCTGAAAATGTTGGGAGGGCACGATGAACCTGATTTTCTCTAAATCTCTAAGAGGGATAGTGCACAGTTATCTGTAGGTGGATGTGCTTTACTGCTGTGTCATGACCTGTAAGATACCTTGTGAGAACAGAAAACATGCCATATGTGAAATGATGCTCTCAAAAACCCTTACACGTTGTTGGGTGCCAATGATTTTAGCCGGGTGAAGTTAACAGTATTATTTAGAGATTAACTTTGACCTAATCCTGAGCTTGTTGAAGATAAAATAACTTTTAAAAATAATGTGAAAGAAGAGAGCTGGAAACTCAGTCGACAAAAAATATATTATGGAACTTTGGATGTACAGTTACACTCATTTATGTGTGATGCCATATGTTACTGTAGCGTGTGGCCGTGAGAATAACACACTTCCTTTTACTTTGTGTTTCTCCGTCAATAACTATGTACAGTGTGCCCTCTGCTGGGTGAAGATGGGTACTATTTTGTAGGTTTATCCATAGCCATAATATAGTGCTTTATAATCGTAGCTATTTAAACAAAAATTTTTATTACTTGAATTCTGGATAACCTTTCAGAAATTAGTTGGTTCTATCCCACACCAATCCCCTGGTCCTCTTTAAAAATTACTGATAAAGAATCTCATCTACCAAAGATTCAAAACACCATTAAAGATAAGCTCAGAAAAAATTAAAGGAAGTGTTTCCAAAAGAAAAGATAAGCTCAGAAAGTTTAGTATGATAAGTTGATAGGGACCCTTGTTACTTCTCAAAAAAGTACTGGTCACTTAATATAAACAGGGATTAATCTTTTGGATGTTTCCCACATCTCAGAAAATACATAAGAAGCCCTTCATTATAGTATTTAAGTTTGCAGATATCCAAATAACCACAATTATTGTCCCATTTCATTTCTTTTTTTAAAATTTTATTGATGTATAGTTGATTGACAATGTTGTGTTCATTGCTGCTGTACAGCAGTTATCCATATCTATACATTCTTTTTCATATTCTTTTCCATTATGGTTTATCACAGGATATTGAATATAGTTCCCTGTGCTCTAGAGTAGGACCTTGTTGTTTATCCATCCTATATATATATAACAGTTTGCATCTGCTAACCCTAAACTCCCACTCCATCTCTCCCCCACCCTGTCCCATTTTATCTCATCCTTGCATTTAACCAGTGTTCATTCCCAGGTAGTATGGTAGGCTGTGATGACACAGAACCAAATGAGGCCCGACCCTAATTCTCAGGAGCTGTACCATTGAATGGAAGATGGTTGTATATGTTCTTATA
>NW_006784898.1:475623-481302 GCF_000442215.2 Lipotes vexillifer | reverse complement strand
AGTGTAGCATGCACATGCTTAGATGGATTAGTCTAGAACAAAAGTGGGAGGACATACACTCAATATAAAGCGTGGTTATTTTTATACCATATGATCTCACTTATATGTGGAATCTAAAATATGACACAAATGAACTTATCTGTGAAACAGACTCACAGACCTAGAGAACAGACTCGTGGTTGCCAAGGGGGACGGGGGTGGGGGAGGGAAGGACTGAGAGTTTGGGGTTAGCAGATGTAAACTATTATATATAGGATGGATAAACAACAAGGTCCTACTGTAGAGCACAGGGAACTATATTCAATATCCTGTGATAAACAATAATGGAAGAGAATATTTTAAAAAGAATGTGTATATGTGTATAACAGTCACTTTGCTGTGCAGCAGAGATCGGCACACCATTGTAAATCAACTACACTTCAATTTAAAAACATAAAAATAAAAAGATCTAAGAATAAATCCCCCCCAAAAAGTGGTTACTTTTAAGTAGTGGGAGTGTCTCTTGTTGTTTTCCTTCATGCTTAAGCACATGTGTTTTTCTAGCCTTGTATTTTTGTTCTTGTGTTTGTTTCCTTCTTGTGTTTTGTGCATTGATCCCAGGTTACTTTTGCAGTTTGGGGAGGGAAAATGTGGTAATTGCAAAGAAAGAGGCATGATCAATAGTATGAAACACTGCAGAGAGGCCAAATGAGAGTGGAGAGTAAATAGGAAAAAGTCTGCAGGGAGCCTGGGTCAGACAGTTGTCCTGTTAACGGACGCGCCAGAAGAGAAATGGAAGTGAGCTGAGTGGAAAAAAGGCAAGAGAATCAAAGTCGCCCACTTATTACAGAAGCAGGACCAAAAAGAGAAGCAGAAAGAACAGGACGGAGCGAGAGATGAAAAATCAAGCAAAACTATTGTTAAGATCAAGGAGCCTGAGTGAGGTTGCTGCTGACGGGGAAGGGAAGAGAGGGATGCTGATATAAGAGAGAGGTGCATAACTGAGGGAGCGAGGTGCCTGTGAGGACGCGGGCCTGGATCCAGGGAATAAAAGAATGGACCAGCTCAGGCGGAAGCCAAGATACTTCTTTCTCTAAAACAAGTGTAGCATGCACATGCTTAGATGGATTAGTCTAGAACAAAAGTGGGAGGACATACACTCAATATAAAGCGTGGTTATTTTTATACCATATGATCTCACTTATATGTGGAATCTAAAATATGACACAAATGAACTTATCTGTGAAACAGACTCACAGACCTAGAGAACAGACTCGTGGTTGCCAAGGGGGACGGGGGTGGGGGAGGGAAGGACTGAGAGTTTGGGGTTAGCAGATGTAAACTATTATATATAGGATGGATAAACAACAAGGTCCTACTGTAGAGCACAGGGAACTATATTCAATATCCTGTGATAAACAATAATGGAAGAGAATATTTTAAAAAGAATGTGTATATGTGTATAACAGTCACTTTGCTGTGCAGCAGAGATCGGCACACCATTGTAAATCAACTACACTTCAATTTAAAAACATAAAAATAAAAAGATCTAAGAATAAATCCCCCCCAAAAAGTGGTTACTTTTAAGTAGTGGGAGTGTCTCTTGTTGTTTTCCTTCATGCTTAAGCACATGTGTTTTTCTAGCCTTGTATTTTTGTTCTTGTGTTTGTTTCCTTCTTGTGTTTTGTGCATTGATCCCAGGTTACTTTTGCAGTTTGGGGAGGGAAAATGTGGTAATTGCAAAGAAAGAGGCATGATCAATAGTATGAAACACTGCAGAGAGGCCAAATGAGAGTGGAGAGTAAATAGGAAAAAGTCTGCAGGGAGCCTGGGTCAGACAGTTGTCCTGTTAACGGACGCGCCAGAAGAGAAATGGAAGTGAGCTGAGTGGAAAAAAGGCAAGAGAATCAAAGTCGCCCACTTATTACAGAAGCAGGACCAAAAAGAGAAGCAGAAAGAACAGGACGGAGCGAGAGATGAAAAATCAAGCAAAACTATTGTTAAGATCAAGGAGCCTGAGTGAGGTTGCTGCTGACGGGGAAGGGAAGAGAGGGATGCTGATATAAGAGAGAGGTGCATAACTGAGGGAGCGAGGTGCCTGTGAGGACGCGGGCCTGGATCCAGGGAATAAAAGAATGGACCAGCTCAGGCGGAAGCCAAGATACTTCTTTCTCTAAAACAAGAGGTCAGTGAATGCGGAGTTCAGATGGCAATATATTTTGAAGTGATGGAATCCGCACCTGGGCATCTTCATTTTGTCCTCCACTGAAAGGGAGAGTGTGGGTGGTGGGACAGGGGCTTTCGAAGGAGGCGAAATCAAAAGGAAATTGGAGGAGAGACCTCAGAGGGGCCGAAAGTCGGGTGTGCTAGGGGATGCTCCTGGGAAATTGACCTTTCCTTTTCCCAGCTTCCAGGAAAAGACTCGGGACTGTTTCCAGGCAACGGAACTGGCTCCCAACCAGTTTCTCCACAGTACTCAGGTGACAGAGGGTGCCCGGGGGATCCACAGAGCCCCACAAGATTAGCTATGGCTTCCCAAACCTGGCGGGACCATCCACACCTGCGCGTCCCTAAGGGGGACTCTGGGGCTGAGTGTCACACTCTGGGATGATTCTGAGCTACTTCCGGCTTTAGGCATTGGCGTCTGTAGATTTCATCGCCATGGGGTTTAAAGAAAGGCTACACCCTCTCACCAGGCCTCTTGGCATCTCTCAGTCAACCTCATCTCTAGCTCTTGGGACAAGCAGAAGCAGAGCTGTCCAGAGTGTCCGCAACAGAACGTGTCATGCTTCAGCTAGAGCTGGAGTTTTCTCCCAGCACTGTCTTCCCATCCCTCCCAGGCATGCCGGTCCCACTCCCAGGATCCACTGACATGAGACTGCCATGGCATATGGCTTCATAGATGGTGGAATTTAGATACTCTCTTTCAAGGAATGGTTCCCAACTCGGGGGCGAATTTGTCCCCGCCCCAAGGAAGATCTGGCAATGTTTAGTTGTCACAAATGGTGCTACTGGCCTCCAGTGAATAGAGGTCAAGGATGCTGCTAAAAATCCTACAGTACAAAGGACCTCAGAAAGTCAGTCATGCCAAGGGTGAGAAACCCTGCTTTAAAGCGTCCCTCCTCTTAAAGGACCCTTTAAAACTTTGCTAAAATCCAGTTAAGGGTTATTTATAATTTGAGGTTTAGGGCTGAGACTAATGAAAGAAAATACCAGACAAGAGGGTGAGGAACGGTAGGATTTCTGTATTTCCACCAGATGGCGCCAAAACACAAGTCCAAAATCCAACCTCCAGCCTCCATTTCAGAATCCAGTTTCTCTCCATGGTCCGCTCTCTGGAGTAACAATTGTTACTTTTTAAGTGCTTGGTTTTCCTCACCATCAGTATTTTCATGCAGGTGAATTACAATGAATGATGATGAAAACTCTGCCTGGAAGATGAAAACAACAGGGCCACCTCCTCAATCAGCTATGGAATTCCATTCCCTGTAGCAACCAGGGTGTGGGAGAATCAGCTAGCTTCTCGCCTTCTTGAGCTCGCTTTTAGCGGGGTACCTGGCCAGCAGACAGTGCCAAGATTCCTTTACCCTTAGGATGGCTGAGTGATGAAGTTCTGGCCATCAGCGGGATTTGAGCAGAAGTGTTGTAGGAAACTTAGTAGTTAAAGCAGTGGTTCTCAACTGCTGTGGTGCGGACGTGATGTCAACCGCCGGGGTGGGGGGGGGGGGTCATTTTGCCCCCAGGGGACATTTGGCAATGTCTGGGGACATTTTTGGCTGTCAAAACTGGGGGATGATGCTACTGGTATCTAGTGCGTAGAAGCCAGGGATGCTGCTAAATATCCTACAACACGCAAGAGAGCTCCCAGAACACAGAATTATCCAGCCTCAAATGTGAATTATGCCAAGGTGGAGAAACCATACTTTAGACGGAAGTGGCATGCCCTGGCTTCACCTTTCTCCCTTCCCACCCGCTAGAAGTGCAGTGAAGCACCATCTTGGACCATGTGTGCCAAGGCATCAAACCGGGGAGTCTGGACCTACAAGGTAGGTGGAATTTGAGCCCGTGGCCTGGTGGGTCTCCCTTTCGACTCTGAACACCTTACACCCAGAGAGAGAGAATATATACATACACTCATAGTACTATTGTATATAAGTCACAGTACTCCACTAACTACTCGACCTGAAACACATCCACTCCAGGCCTGCTTTGTTCTGCTTTTACCAGGGGCCCCCTAAGCTCTTTCTCCCTGGTATCTTACCCCTCTTCTCTCTTCCCTTCCTCCCCTGATGTGGCTTCTTCCCTCTGGCAAAGACTCCACCAGGACCCAATTGATTTATCAGCCTCAATCCATCCCTGACTTCTCCTAGAAGACACCCCTGCCATCCCCCCACCCTTCTATCCACAAATATCTCAGTTCCTCCCACATCCACTTTCTGGATGACGAATCTTGTCTAAAATAACCACCCTCAATATAAACACACTTTCTGGCCCTTACCCTGCTATATTTTCTGCAAAGAGCTTACCATGGTGTACAATGATGTTATTTACTGTCTGCACTCTACTCAGTGGTGCTCATTTTAGGAGGTCAAAAACTATCTTGTTTACCACCATATATCCAGTAAATGGAATACTGCCGTCCAATAGACATATATAATTATATTGCATGCCCCATATAGAATGCTGAATGTTCTAGCAGCCACATTAATAAAGTAAAAAGATAAAGATGAAATTAATTTTAATCTTATATTTTACTTAACCAAAACAGTCCTTCCCTAACATGTTGTTACTATTTTAAAATGAGGTATCTCACATTCATTTTTTCAAATGAATTCTGCAATAGCCACTGTGTAATTTACCCTTCCAGCCCACCTCAGTTCAGACTACATCTCAAGCTCTCAACAGCCACGTATGGCAAGTGGCTGCAATGGACAATGCAAATATGGAATAATACTTGACACACAGTAGGCATCCAGTACTAATTTGTTAATATTCTTCTTTAGTATTTGATTCTTCTTGAGTATAGGAATAACATGGTAATAATGTTCACACCATTGATAAAGTCTAATTGAGTTAGCCATTTACTCTTATTAGGCATTTAAGTTGTTTCCACTTTCCACTTTTTGAAATAATTCTGCAATGAGCATCCGGTTTACGTCTGTTTTTCCTTGGAATAAATTCTCGGAAGTGAACATTCTAGTACAGAAATAGGCCCCCTTTTAGGGCTCTTGGCGCAATTTGCCAAATTACCCCAGAAAGGATTATGCCACTTAGGCTTTGAGTGATTTATGTTTGGTTATTATTGATCCTCTGCGATGCTAACAGCACAGGTATGGCTGATAATGACTGTGATGATTTAAAAAATGTTAATTAATAGGCACCAATTTTTGTCAGCTATCACGCACCAGGCCCTGTGCACCAGGTATTTCTCACCTCTTCGGGGCGAGAACCCGAGGCTTAGGGAGGTTAATAAACTAAGCGCTAGAATCGCACTCAAACTCAGATCTGGGTGACTATTTTCAAAGCCTGGGCCACGACCACCCTCCGTTTTAGTTTTTAAAAAAAGCAAAGACTAACTAAACACAAGGGAACGGAAGTGAGAAAGTTCAGAGCGAAGAGTTAAATGCCAAGGAACTGTAGCGGAGGCGGAAGCCGTGCAGAAATGACCGTCGTCTTCCCGACCCACCGCCCGAGGCACAG
>NW_006784898.1:444828-475522 GCF_000442215.2 Lipotes vexillifer | reverse complement strand
CCCCCCCGCGCCCCGAGTGCCGCGATCCGGTCACTACACCCTGCACCGGCCGTCCCCACGCTCCGCCCCGAGAGGCGGAGCCCCCATTTCGCGCCGCTCCCCCTGCGTGGTGCGGAACGCAGCGAGGACGTGACGTCAATCACGGGGGGCGGGACTTCCTTGCGTCATGGCCACGTGACCCGCACCGGACGGTCACGTCTAGTCGCCCCGGCAACAGCCTCTCTCACGCACCGCGTATCCTGTTTCGCACCGGAAATAGGTCCCTGCTCGCCCACCGCCCAGGATTCGCAAGCTACGCGCTCTCGAGGTGACCCTGGGGGCGGCTGGGTTTCATTTGGGGAGTGAAGGAGGCCCCTGGAGGCCCCTGAGCCTGACTTTCTCTGAGGCCGGGAGAGCACAGGGCTTGCCTGTCACTTTATCGTCGTAATTATCAGCATCCCGCTAATTGTGAGAGGGAACTGGTTCCAGAGCCCCTCGGCTCTGCCGTGCGCCAGAATCACTGGATGGCTTTTAAATGCCCGGGCCTCCATCCCAGACCAGTTAAATTCGAATTTCTAGAAGTGGGGCCCCGGCATCGGTATTTTTATGAAAGCTCCCCATTGTGATTCTGACGTGCCAGGTAACACTATGTCAAGCTAGGTCTGGAAGGTGAATTCGGACTTTGCCCATCCAGCCCAGAGTCAGAACAGATCACCCAGGTCAGCCTCATCCTTAGAGGGAAGTCTAGGATATTAGCCCGTCTATTCAAAAGTTGGGGTTTTCTTTTCCTCTCTTTTCCCTCGCACGTTGACCTCTGGGAGGTCAGAGGTTTTGATGGCAGTTATCTGGAGAACATTTGGCATCTGCCGTCCTCTCTGCGCCTTACCTGTGGAGGTGGAGAATGTCTTTTCCCTTTGTTCTTCCTCAGTAGTTAAGTCAGTAGCCAACGAAGTACCTTTTAGCTCTGAAATCCTGAGGGTCCCTTAGTACAGACCAGATGGTTCTGAACAAGTTTGTTTCAGGAATGATTTTTAAAGTTGTTTCACAGGCTAGATTCTGTATTCAGCTGCTTTGCACCTTAAGTCAGAATAACATTATTTGAAAGTTTAGACTGAAGATTAATAACACAAATAGCATTTCTGGAGTTACTTACTCTCAGAGTTCCCATGAATTATGGCGTGGGGGTAACCTTTATACGTACAGTTTTTACTAATATAGTTTATAGGAGTAACAGCCCCTTTGGGATGGCAGTGTGAACAGAAACCATATATTTTCCAAGACTGTTAGCTAGTAACTTTGGATAGGCATAACTGAAGGCGAGTTCACAGTAAGGTGTACAGATCTCCTCTGAGTATTCGTTGTTGTGCTGGGAAAGGATATAAACTAAAGCTCCAGAGAGAATTTTCATTCTAAAAGTGTTTTACAGAGGGTGAAGGATTATTTTGGTTTTTAGGGTGCAACATTTAAGGATAGGGTGAAGTGAGAAGAAAGGGAGGAAAACTGAACAAGTAAGCATAGAGTAGAGGTTGGAGAATTCGCAAAATAGATGCGGAACTCGTGAAACTTCCTTCCGCATTCGCGGAAACGTAGGGCCGACTATACCACGCCATTTTATGTAATGGACTTGAGCATCCGCGGATTTTGGTCTCTTCCGGGGGGAGGTCCTACAACCAATTCCCCACGAACACCGAGGGACGTCTGTCTGTACTTCTCGACACTAGGAAATCCAGCTATAGATCAGTGTAAAAAAGTGAACAGGTGAAGAAAGAGCATAACTTGTTGATCAAAGGTCAGATGATTTGAAAATATCTTTGAAAACATATTAATGTATTTAGATATCTACTTTCCGAAAAGATTTGGAGCTTTATCGCCAGAGTTATTTGAGTTACTAGCTACTCAGTGATTTTAGGGAGGGTAGAGGTTGGAGGAAAGTGTTAACAGGAAGTGGCGAGATCCCAACAGCGTCCAAGGGCAGGAAATATTAGCTGTGATTTTTTTATGCTGGAAGGAAAAAAGGAAATTTAAAAGGAACAGATGGCAGAATCCAGGCCTACAAGTAATTGATTAAATGCCCAAATGAGAGGGGCATAGTGGGTGCCGTTTAAATTCAGAAAAGAGAGATTAACGTGGAATTACCCTGTATGTGTTTATGGAAGGAAAATTTGAAGTAAGCTTCCTGACATCCAGTGGTGACTTTAACCACTTTAAACCAGTCGTGGTTTATGCTCTTAACTTGTATTACCTACCTGTCCAACCCTTATTGCGTCATGGTCACACTAGGTTTTGCTGTTTGAAGAATATACTTGCAGTGAAGGGAACTTATCTGTTTCCTCTTTTGCATTGTATTCTGTCCTTGTCGGTTACCCCAATTTTCAGCTTTCACATTGCCTGTTGTGTTCAAGAGTCAGGGGGTAACCTTGTTTTGGGGCTGTCCTCATATTTCACTTCTTATTCTTATGTTAGTCACATGGGGATTTGGTGAACTTGCAAATAAATCCATTCCCAAATCCATCACCCTTGCTGACAAATTAAACGGTGCCGTTCTATGGGTAGAATATGGTTTGTATGGAAAAGAAGAATTGTTAACTACGTCCTTTCAGCCATGAAACTTTCAGCAAAGGAGCTACGTTCCTTCCCCATGCTGTGCCTTCATTGTGACATTGCTTCTTATTGCAACAGCCAGAAGAGTAAATTGGGGCTTGGGGTCGAGAGAATGAAAGGGAAATGAAACTCAAGTTTGAGGCTCCCTCACCCATGAGTTTTAACTGTTATAGGTGGACAGAGGCAGGCCTTCTAAACACAGTAGCTTGTGCGCTTGTAGGAGGCCTGTGTCCGGAGGAAAGATGGAGCTTGGACTGCTGAGGGTGGGAAAAGGCCTTTCAGACTTGAGCCATCTCTGATGTCTGAATCACTAAGCCGGGACCACTCCAAGCCACAGGAGGGAGCCTCTGAGGGCAGCAAGCCAGCTGAACTTGCCAGCCTCAGATCGAAGCTGGGGGTGATGGCAAGAAGCAGTGCTCTCCAAAAAACCGCATTTTCTCATTTGTCTTAGTTGAGGAAGTTCCTGCCAGTGTGTGCGCTTACTGGGAGACATCTTCTCTGATAGGGTTATTACCGCATATACCGAGATTCCGTAGAACTGCGCATGACTCAATGTATGTAATTCAGATTTCTCACCATACCGTCATTTATTTTGAGCCATCTCCAGCAGACCCTGTTCCTTCTACCTTGAAACTGTATACTGAAGGCCTAATTAGATCCCCCCGATTCTCTGGTTGACTCAGAGAACCAAATTAGGGAGAGCCTTATGGGAAAGTTGCGTATCTTATTTAATGACCAACGTTGAATGTGTTTCTATGCAAAAATCAAAGCCGATGAATTTTCATGTATTTAATTTTCAGAATTCTAGTGGAAAAGGAGGATAGAGAGGAAAATCCAGTTACAGAGGATACATTATCATTTCAAAGGGAATTTGTGTTTTATTTATCTGGTTGCTATGATGCATCCTAGATCCTATATTTATAAGAATCTAAATAGGCAGTAAAAAGAATTTGTACAAGGAATTCCCTGGTGGTCCAATGGATAGGACTCCGTGCTTCCACCGTCCGGGGCACAGGTTCAATCCCTGGTCAGGGAACTAAGATCCTACAAGCTGTGCAGCTCAGCCAAGAAAAAAAAAAAAAAAAAAAGGACAATGTCACTACCTTTCAACAAAGCCACATTCCTTATTGGTGGAAATGTTTAATGACTCAATGGAAATAGTCACATTTTGTCCATTGAAAACCACAAAGCTCATGTCTGTTGTTGTTCATGTGTATTTATGCATTTAAAAACGTGTCTCCCAGGATAAGCAGAGTAATTGAAGAATGAGTGCAGTTTTTAAGAAAGGCTATACGGAAAAATATATCATTCGAGACTCAGAGGCACTGCCTTTTGCCTGTGGGCCTCAGCAGTGTTTCGTGAATGACCTCAACGCTGTTTTTTTTCCTTCCTCTTCTGGTGGCTGAGGACAGACAATGAATTCGGTCTCTGTACTCGCCCAGGCTCAGCTGGGCAGTGACTATCGTGCCATTGTCCTCCCTGGGGAGGGCTGCCCACTTGGTAGTGCCGTGAATCCCGGCCTTCCCTGGCATTGACCCTCTCTTTTCTTTCAGCTCCACCATCCCATTAGGAGAAAAGTTGCTGCGCAGTACACAGAGCCAGGTGCCAGAAAAGAGTAGGAGACACTCTGGGGAAGTGGGGAATGAAAGATAAAATTAAAAACCATTGAAAGGGCGGCTCAATCTGCTGCTACCTTAAGCTTTCTCTTCTTTGAGCTGGTGGTGGTGTGTGACAGTACTGCTGTAGTGTCTGGAATTATTTTAATGTTGGCTTTTCAGAAACCCAGGCATTTTTATTAGGTCCTTAAGCTCCTTTGTGGAACCCAGCTTTGAAAAGCTAACAGGGCCCATTCTTAGAGTAGGGTCTCACCTTCCCTTGGGTGCTAACTGATGCGGTCAGCCGGGAAGGATATGGGTTCCTTCTTCCAGGGAATAAACACTCGGAACTCTCTCCTGCTTCCCAGTTCCTGCTTCCCTTCCTGTCCTTGTTGGGTTCCTGCCTAGCCCGGGGCAGCTAGTAGAATCTCCATCAGAAATCATGGCACTACATATGCTTTCTAAGCCCTGTTGATTGATCCTGTTTTGCAGGAGTTAGGGTGGGAGGGTTTTTGTTTTTTGTTTTTCTCAATTAAGTCCTTGAATGTCTATGGAGCTCTTTAAGAAATGGTCCGGTTTGCTTATTTAGTCACAGAGAGGATTCTTTTGTCCCCAGTATTAGGAACTGGTCACCAAATTGCTGTTGGTCATAATTACAGTTTTCTTGCTTCCACTAGTCTTATTCTGAGCCTAATAACTTATGAGATGGGTGAGAATCTCAAAGTTCCTCCACTGATTTGCAAGTGCAAAGCGAGGAACAATTAGGATGCTCAACGTGCTGAGGGCAGAGTCTGTGGAGCCTCGTAATGGATTAACATAAAGCAGGGGTGGGCAAGTGATGGCCCACGGCTAAGAATGATGTTTACATTTTTAAAGGGTTGTTTTTTTAATTAAAAAAAAAAGTACAGCTATGTAACAGTATATGTGATACGCAAGCCCAGAATATTTACTGTCTGGCCCTTTAGAGAAAAAAATTTGCTGGTATAAAATACCAACAGTTATACTGGAAATAGCAAGCTCATAATAAAGTTCTGTGCAAGCTGTTCTTTCATTAGATGTGTTTTTTATACTTTTTCTTTTTTGCGGTACACGGGCCTCTCACTGTTGTGGCCTCTCCCGTTGCAGAGCACAGGCTCCGGACGCACAGGCTCAGCAGCCATGGCTCACGGGCCCAGCCGCTCCGCGGCATGTGGGATCCTCTCGGACCGGGGCACGAACCTGCATCCCCTGCATCGGCAGGCGGACTCCCAACCACTGCGCCACCAGGGAAGCCCTATACTTTTTCTTACTTGATTTGAGAGAGGCTGATTAATTTGTCATTCATTCTCAGGATTATTTTGTTCAACTTGAAGAAAATTTTATTTATTTATTATTTTTATTGAAGTATAGTTGATTTACGATGTTGTATTAGTTTCAAGTGTACAGCAAAATGATTCAGTTATATATTCTTTTTCAGATTCTTTTCCCTTATAGGTTATTACAAAATACTGAGTAGAGTTCCCTGTGCTATGCAGTAGGTGCTTGTTGGTTACCTATTTTATATATAGTAGTGTGTATATGGTAATCCCAACCTCCTAGTGTATCCCTCCCCCCGCTTCCCCCTCTGGTAACCTTAAGTTCGTTTTCTGTCTGTGGATCTCTTTCTGTTTTGTATATAAGTTCATTTATTATATCTTTTTTTTTTTTTTAGATTCCACATACAAGCGATACTCTTTTTCATTGAGTATCTGCAGGATTTTAGGAATCTTAAAGATACTTAAAATGTAAAAGGATATGATACATAGGTTTTGGAATTTGGGGAGGGAAAATAATAAATCCAAGGGTGACATGAGCGGCATATTGAATGTAGAGCCTGAGGACTCTAAACGTGCCGTAAGAGGGCAGCAGATTTGATTATAAGTGTCCCAGTGGCCAAAGCATAATCAGAAGAAAATCGATGACAAAGGTGCCTGTGTTCCATGATTAATGTAAATTCATCTTTCCTTAATGGCCTGGGTCTTAAAAGAGGTCAGCATCTCGGCAAATTAGTTGATATGCTTTGTAGGTAGTCAGCAGCCTGCGCTGAATCTGAACAGCCTGCGCTGAATCTGAACGGCTTCTCGTCTAAATGCTGGGACTGCCTTTCTTCAGCCACCCAGCTCTTAGTCCTGGCTGCTTTCTTGCCAAAGTGCTCAGAGTGCCTTTCGTGATTTCTGATGCTGTGGAACATGGCAGCCCTTCTATCAAATTATTTGTTGAATCAAAGACATAAGTAAGCAACCACTCCTCAAATTAGCACTCCCATCCCTTTTTAATCACAGCCATTGGCATTTGAACAGCCTGGGGCACTCATTGAATTACACTTGAACCTCTTAAACAGTTGTTTACTCTACCACACATGCCTAACTTCTAGCTCTGCAGAAGGGAGCCTCTCATAAGCCATCTTGTGCATTTTCGGAATACTGGTACTACTGCTTCTAAAGCCAGGCTGGATTTTCCCAGTTATAAATAAAAACAGGATCGTCTGAGGTCTGCAGTAGTGTTCAGTCACAATAATATTTATTATATATCTGAAGCTGTCAGATCTCCCAGTTCGAGATAATTAATATTTACATTGATCTTGTTTTAAGTACGTATTTTATAAGGCATAGAAGTCTGGATTCAAAACTCTTAATTTCCCCAAGATGCGCAGATGTCTCATAGGCTTTTTAAATTTAATTCCTATGCTAATTGTTAATCTCTAAAACAAATTTGATTAAGATACACATGGAGTTCACTTTAATGTCATTTTGTGCTTCAGGCACTCAGAAAGCTGTTCAGATTTCAGTGGTAGACATATAAAACCTGGCTGGAGTGAATTAGCCACTTAAAGGCTGCACCTACACTTTAGCACTCAAGTGTATACTGATTTCTACTGTAATTTCTTTTGTGTTGGTTTTACTTCTGTAGGTGGTTAGCCCCTTAGTTGTGTTGACTGTTTTTATATGTATTTCTTCGGTAGCCTCTAAAGCACGTAGCAGTTAGCGAGGTTTCCAGATAATTGTTTTTGTTTTAAGCCTTTAAATTATAGTTGTAATGTGAACAATAATTTACACTTGTATTTTCACTGTATTTGTTAGCTTTTCCCCGGTTTACATTCACTGCATGTGTGTGTGTTTGTGAATTTAGAACAGGGAACAGGAAGTGTGGGCTGTGTATAAGATAAATTTACAGAAGACCATGTCAGCCCTCTTGGAAATACCGTCTTTGAAAGCTTATTATATTTAAAAAGAATGTGAATCGTTCTGTTTAGGCTAAATCTTAAAAGATGTGGTCAATTTAACATCTCAGTCTTCCGCATTAACCATAGCAAAACATCTGGTGGAGATTACAAAATAAGTCAAGTTTATTTCTTAAGGCTTGGAGATTTTAAAATTCTACCCTATAATTAAGTAAAGTAGGAAAAATAGGACTCCTTCGGTATCTGATTTCCAGAGTTTCAAAACCCAAGTACCTGTTTGCTCAGCATCACATTGTGTTAGGGGTTTTGTCTCATAGATGCTTAAATTCTCATGCATTTTAGGCTATTGCTTTTGTTTAACTGTTTTTTAAAGTACATTCTGGTGTCGGCTGGCACTTGAGCATCTCTAAACCCTTGAACAGAAGGGAAAAAATTGAAGTGTGTTTTAAATAGGTTATAAAAGGTGCAGATGCAGATTAAACTTTACCTTGAGGTGCTTCCTGCCATATCAGTAAATCACAAGAGGTAGGTAGCACGGAAGGGAGTAAATCCTGGCAGAGCAAGGCTGTTGGGCAAAGGTATTCTACGCGGTCACTTGGTGGAGTCTCCAAGTGACCAGTTCCTCCTCCCGCAGAGATGCAGCGTGGGTAGGCAGGCAGAGTGTAGTGTCACACGCTGGCTGAAAGATGCTTTTTGCAGTCAAAACCAGAGCAAGGTGCATTTGAGGGGCTTAAAGCCCAGGGTACAACCCAGCCGAGAGAGTTGTTTTATTTAGAGAGGCTTCTCCAAGTCCCAGGCCTGCAGCAAGACCCGACAAAGGTTTCCAGTGAGTTGGCAAGATGTATTCTATTCTACTCAGGCCTCTGGGAGATCCAGGGTTAATTTATTTTATTTTTTTATGAACTTTTTTTTATATATAAATTTATTCATTTAATTTTTGGCTGCAATGGGTCTTTGTTGCGGTGCGCGGGCTTCTCATTGCAGTGGCTTGTCTTGTTGCGGAGCACGGGCTCTAGGCACGCGAGCTTCAGTAGTTGTGGCTCGCGGGCTCTAGAGCACAGGTTTCAGTAGTTGTGGCTCACGGGCTCTAGAGCGCAGGCTCAGTAGTTTTGGCACACGGGCTTAGTTGCTCTGCGGCATGTGACCAGGTCTCGAATCCGTGTCCCCTGCATTGGCAGGCGGATTCTTAACCACTGCGCCACCAGGGAAGCCCTCCAGGGTTAATTTAAATAGGCATTGGCATGAACTATGGGTTAGTAAATAAAGTAATAGTTGTACATTTTTAGTTCATGTTCCGTGTATTATTTTTTACATACATATGACTAGCTATTTATGTGGTTACTCTCGTGGACTTCACTTTCAATAGGGAAACAAGTACTATAATTGAAAAATGCAGTGTCCTTTGAGCCACTGAACCACATCTAAGGGCATCCCTCCTTTTCAGACCACTATCCCAGGTGTCGGTGCTGTCGTGGTGTGTTGTGTGAAGATCAGGCACCATCCTGGGGAGACAGCAGCCTCTGAGGAGCTGCTATGCAAACCGCAAAATAGCTATGAATATCACAGCCCTGGACTGACCAGACGTCTGCACTCTGCTTGTTCTCTCCTAGTTTCGGCGCTCGTTTGGACTTTCACAATCAGAGATGGCAGCAGAGGTAAGTTTTTTTTTTTAACTGATGAGAAAAGAGGTAAGTTTTAGTCTTTAAGGTCTTGGTGTCTCATTGCATGATGGAGAAGACCGAAGAAATACATCAGAAAACTAAAGGTAGAGCACCATCGGGTGTGTTGCTCGTCATCTTTTGTCCCAGGCACTGAGGAGTGGGCCGCCAGCACGTTTAGGGGGCAGAGGGGGAGGGACCGGAGAACATCATGTTCACCAGTTCGTGTGGTTCTTGGCAGGCGTTTCTAACTTGGAATTAGTCATTTAATCACAGTGGGTGGAGAGGCCCAAGATGATAGACATCGGGTCCTCTTGCCCCCTGCGTCTCATCTAGAAATGATCATTATTAGCCTCTGTCCCCACTTTATAATGGGCCGTAACCTCAAACTAATTGTTCTCTGTGTGCCTCATGCGCATGTACCTCAGAGCAAGTGTGCACATGCCTGGCGCCCATCGTTGGCGTGAGGCCCGCCTTATATTCTCCTTGGCCCCGTAGCACCCTCGTGGAGAGGAGATATTTAGTAGATACGCAGTAAACGCACGGTTAGTTGATTGAACGTTTGGAGGTTTCTCTTGAGGCTGAACCACGTGCTGTCTAGCCTACATTTTTTTGTGTTTTGTAGCCGGCAATAGCGCTAGCTCTGGAGTCTTGGCCCTCTCATCCGGTCTACGCAAGATACTGGCAACATTACCATCAAGCGATGGCATGGATGCGCTGCCACCAGAATGCCTATCGGAAGGCCATGGAATCTTGCTTCATGTCCCCGTGGTACTCTTCTGCCATGGGCCTTCCCCAGAG
Organism: Lipotes vexillifer; assembly: GCF_000442215.2. Taxonomy (NCBI): domain Eukaryota; kingdom Metazoa; phylum Chordata; class Mammalia; order Artiodactyla; family Lipotidae; genus Lipotes; species Lipotes vexillifer. Next base: position 465,689 of record NW_006784898.1, on the reverse strand, counting down.
CGCTTATGCTAAGGAGGGCGGAAGGCCTCAGTCCTGCTACGAGCATCCCCCAGCATCCCGGGACTCCCACCACAGTCATTCACATGCTGGCGGGCGTGGACCACATCCACGCGGCAGAGGAGAGCCAGCTTGGTACGCACGGGAGGAGAAGGAGAGAGAGAGCGAGTCCGACGATGGCGGCATAGAATGCGACGTGAGCAACATGGAGATCACGGAGGAGCTACGCCAGTACTTCGCCCAGACGGAGAGGCACCAGGAGGAGCGCCGTAAGTGCAGCCCGCCCCTCTCCGCGGCCCCACGCCTGGCCTTGTCTCCTGCCCACATTTATTTTTATTTATTTATTTATGTTGGCTGCCCTGGCTCTTACTTGTTGCACGCAGGATCTTCATTTCAGCACTCGCTGGCCTGCGGGCTTCTTAGTTGCGGCATGCATGCCGGATCTAGTTCCCCAACCAGGAATTGAACCCAGGCCCCCTGCTTCGGGAGCGTGGAGTCTTACCCACTGGACCACCAGGGAAGTCCCGTCCGGCCCTCATTTATAACCTTTTAAATCCTCCCTTGGGTACAGATAATATTTCAAACCCAATCCTAAGCCTGGAAAAGCTCTGGTGATGTGGTACCTCACTTATATTAGTTTTCAGGGTTGTTTTAATATAGGACTTTTTTTTTTTTTTTTTAGTTCTAGAACAAAACTTATCCTAATAGTACCTCTGCCATTTACTGAATTTCAGACACTACATCAGATGGAGTGTGTGCATATGTGTGAGTGTGTGTGTGTGTGTGCGTGAGCGCGCATTCCCTAGTCTACACAACAGTCTCTCAAGGTTTTAAGCCCATTTCACATATAAGGAAAGTGAGCCTTCAGGAGCTTCATTGACTTGTTCTGTGGTATCAACTAGTAATTTGCTGTTAGGATTCAAAGCACGGTGTGTGTGACTCCAGTTCCTGTGCTCGTTCCTCTAGCACAGACTCAGGGCTTAGGACCACTAGGTTCCTAAAATGCTGCTGCCGCCTCACTGGTGCACAGCTCAGAGACTGCCCTGGTGTTGCAGAGCTACCGGGTCTTAAATCTCAAGCTCCCTCCAGAGTCGACACCAGTGGGAACCTAAAAAGAATAACAAAATGCCTGGTATTGACCCTCTCCGGTTTGATTCTGTGCCGTGGCTGTCTGTTCCTGGGGTTAGAGAATTGTGATAATGGTCTTAAATCTTCAGTCGGAAAGCAGGAATTTTATGTTTTTAATTTCTTACTAACTTGCCACAAAAAAATAAAACTGCTTTTTGTGCTTTCTTTACTGTTAAGATTCACCAGCCCATTTACATTTTCAGTGTCTCTAACAGACATACATATGCTTTTCTCCCTATTACAGCATGCCGTCTCAATATTGGTTTTATTGAGTTCTAATTATATATTTTGCCTAGAATTTTCTAGTAAACGGAGACATAGAAGCCTGGGGATGGGTGCATTTCATTTACATCTTGATTGATCTGTGTTTTCCTAATGATGGGCGAGCATGTATTGATTCCCCCACTGGGTGCCAGGAACTGAGCAGTGGGCTGTGTATGAAGTCTCATGCCCTTTAGTGTCTGCCTGTGATTCTTCACTACTCATTCAGTTTTACCTCCCTTCTTTTGATTAAACCTTTGACTTCTTTGATGCGTATTAGAAAGTATATGCAAACAAGTATTTTTAAAACGGTACTTTCTATTAGACATAGAATGCATGTCTTTCCTTGATCTTCGGGAATAAATTTTACCTTTTTTCAAAATACGTTTGAAATAACTGTTAGTCTAATTTAAAAGCATGTAACAGATGAGGGAGACTTGACATTGGAGCATGTCCACGTGTGGTTGGAATGCTGTTTGTTACAGCTTTTGAAGAAGAAAATATGATGGAGACAGGGCTTGTTTCTGTTGTCCGTACCCAAAGGCAGAAGAACATGTTTTTCCTGCCAGAGAGAGTGCCACATTTATGATAGAAGTTGTAATTAAGGATGAGAGCAAACCCCAGCCATCTAAAAGTCCATTTTGAATGACCTGCTAATTTAAAATAAACCTGACAGAGTTATTCAATGAAAAATAGAGATAGATGAATGATGTGAAAATAGAATAATGAAATGCGTCCTTCACATGTCAGCAGTTCAGTTACAGATGTCTGGTTAAGAACCATCCTTGTTTCTGTGTCTTGCCTTTGTCAGGTAGAATTCTAGGTAGGTTAAGAAAAAGTCATGAAAATTGCCTGCTAAGTTTTGCCTGGCACTTAATATTATTTTGAACGAATGAATGAAGTCTTTCAGTATTAATTATGAGCCTTAAATCAGAACTTTTCAAACCTTATCCCATGAAGTGCTAAACTTGCTGTGGTTCTTTGGGCCATTTTACAAGGTGAGGTAGGCATTGAATATTTTATAAACTTGAGAAACTGCATGTTTCGTTTGATATCATCCCTAAATCTGCTTAGTTGACATCAGGGCTCCAAGTCCTATTATTATCATCACTGTTATGGGTTGAATTGTGTCCGCTAAAAAAAAGATTTGTTGGAGTCCTAAACCCCACCCAGACCTCAGGATGTGACCTTATTTGGAGAGAGGGTCTTCACAGAGGTAACAAGTTAAAATGAGATTAGGGTGGGCCCTGATCCAGTATGACTGGTGTCCTTATAAAAAGAGAAAAATTTGGAAGCAGAGACAGACGCGCACCCAGGGAGAATGGCACGAGAGGACTGGAGTTCTGCTGCCACAAGCCAAGAACTGCCAGAACCTAGGAGAAAGGCCTGGAACAGACCTTCCCTAGTGCCTCTGGACGGGCATGGCCCTGCTGACAGCTTGATCTCAGACTTCCGGCCTCCCCAGCTGTGAGACAAGACATTTCTGTTGTTCTAAGGCACCCAGTGTGCTGCACTTTGTTACAGCAGCCCTAGGAAACTAATACAGTCACCCTGTCAGAATTTTCTTTGTTTCCAAATGCAGTCTGTGAGTGGGATGTAAAGTGAACCACACAGGTCTTGTCATTGCCGTGAAGAAAATCTGGTACATGTTTGTTTTACCGTGATCTAGATAGCAAACCAACAAAGAAGGGAATTTTATGGAAACCCTTACAACCTCCATCCCTACTCACCGATACTTACATTATTGTTAGTAGAATTAGGCAGGAGTAGCTGTGGCAGGACCGCTGGAATCACAGGCTTCCAGCCCCGCTCCAGCCCTTACTAGCTGGAGGTTCTTATCCTGTGCACTGCTACCCTGTGCCTCAGTCTCCTCATCTGTGAAATGGGGATTCTAATGAATGGGCTGCTAACTATGAAGATTAAATGAGATAAAAGTTATACAACAGTGCTCTGTACGGAAGTCAGTGCCCAAGAAGTGTTAGTTGTTATGGTTTGTTGCCAATAACTCATCCTTTAACATGGATTATTAACCATGAACTGGTTTTACTCTGATACTGTCTTGATTAGTGCTTGATTGTTATTTTTCTTGATTGAAGTATAGTTGATTTACAATGTCATGTCAGTTACTGCTGCACAGCAAAGTGACTCAGTTGTACATTTATATATTCTTTTTCATATTCTTTTCCATTATGGTTTATTACAGGATATTGAATATAGTTCCCTGTGCTCTACAGTAGGACCTTGTTGTTTATCCATCCTATATATAAAAGCTTACATCTGCTAATCCCAAACTCCCACTCCACCCCTCTCCCACCTCCCCTCCCTCTTGGCAACCAGAAGTCTGTTCTCTATGTCCGTGAGTCTGTTTCTGTTTCATAGATCAGTTCATTTGTGTCATATTTTAGATTCCACATATAAGGGATATCATATGGTATTTGTCTTTCTCTGTCTGACTTACTTCACTTAGTATGATCATCTCTGGTTGCTGATTAGTGAGTGCTTGATTAAGATTCTGCATATTTTTAATAAAGTATTCTCTGACTTCGAAAAAAAAGTCATATATTTCGGCCCTAGGCAGCACTTTTCAAACTCTTAAATTGATTTAGAATATTTAAAACATAAAAGAATGAAAAGCTTTGATATCTGTCGAATTGAGCCACTAATACAATTTTGTCAAAGTAGTCATTACTACAACTTTTAGTCTGTTTCGAGGACATTCTTGCTTGATATAAGTTAATATAGTAAACTACACAGGCTGGGGAAATGAACCTGCTTCCACCTTCCTCATAACAGCACTAAACGCATCGAGCTTCCGCTGCTTTGCGCTTTAAAAACGTGTAATTGTAGCATAATTCAAAATTGCTTGTTCTGGGATCTCTGATGCTCTTGTGTCCTGCAGCCCGCCCTGAAAGCTTTATCAGGTCCCCGGGAGACATGAGAGTTGTCTGGCGAGGGTGAGAACAAGGCTTTGGTGTCGGAATCGAATCTTCCTGCGAAAGATGCGGCCTCTGTGAGAAGCAGCCGCCAGGCCCTGACGCTGCCCCACCAAAAATAATGGGCAGCACTTCACCAGCGCTAGGTTTTTCACCAGCACTTTCAGTGGCGTATGGGATCAATTCGTTTTCCTTGGAGCAGTCATGAATGATGGCATTCAGGCATAAGTAATTGGAATGCTCGTGGTGCTTTCCAATCCATTACCTTCACTAGAAATGCTCACAGAGGTTTAGTTACATACACCGTTGGGAGATGTTTGAATAAAGAGGTGAGGGACCTGAGTCATGTGAATACTCGGTTGAAGTTGTTTTGCTCTTTGAGCCGCTAGAGGCTACTTATTCAATTAGGACAAATTCAGCCCCTGAACATGAGTCATTTAGAGAACACAGACTGTATAAAATATTACTAGCAAGGGAAAGTGTAGCTAAACCTGAAAGATACAGCTTTTCAGGACTATTCACCTCCAAAGGAATGTATACGTTATATAATTCATCATCATCTGAGTTATTTAATATTTTCTTGGGATAAAATCCTTTAGACTGGACAACGTGTTCTTGTTTGTGATTACCACTCCTCCAGACAGTCTCTAATTTCACATATTTCAGCAATAAAAAGTAAAAAAATATTAAGTAGGGTAAACAAAGAACTCTTTTTTGTGCAGCAGTAACAGGCATGCTTTTGATTATATTATATCATCGTTTCCTAGCGAGATATTGCTGTTACTTAAAACTTCACTGGTAACATTACTTATGGGAAAGTAGACAGTTGTGAAGTTTTAAAAGGTCAGCTGTGTTGTCAGTTATTTCTTAGGAAAAATGTTTATTGTTAGGTTAAGGAAGGTATCATTTTATAGTCATAAATAACCATCAGTTGAGACTGCGAGGTCCTCGTCCTAATACTTAGAGGGAAAATGAGTGAAAGTTCTCATTCCCCGTAGAGAAGCAGGCAGCCCGAAACAAACACGACACGAGCCAATCAGATAGTTGTCACCTGTGTTTTGGGGGTAGATGTCGGGCCCAAACGGACATTTCTCAAAGAGCATAAACCCACGTGGGAAGAGAAGACAAAATCAAGTTTAAAATGATACCTACGAGAGCCATTTATGGTGTGCGCCATGGGTAGTTTTGCAAATGAGTGGAAGAGCCAGTGAGTGAGTGGGCTCAGTGTTCAGAGGAGCTCCACGGGCTGGTGGTGGAGAAACGGAGTGCACACTAGGCTTTGAGGGATGGGGGCAGTGCGGAATGAAAGGGAAAGAAAGGGCTGAGTGCACTCCCTGCCCAGCACTCAAAGTGCTGGTCTTACCAAGGGCCCAGGTGTACTTTGTAGACATTTGATGGGCGACATCTGCTCCTTTACGTTGTGTCCACCCAAGCAGGAAGGTTTAGACTCTAGTCTTCCTAGTGAGCCTTCGGTCAGTCTGCTGGAACCCATCCCGCTCTCCCTCATTGCACCCTCCACAGAAAACCTAGAAGATATAACGAAACCTACGGCCCAGTGTTTAGGGAGCTGTCTTAGTTTGGTCAATGAGATTCAAGTGTGGAATCATACTGATTGAGCACAATTCCGCCATGTGTGTGTTTCATCTAGTCCAGATGTTCGGGGCATCAAAGCAGTCCGTGAGAAGATACGTGTGAATGGCCATAGAAAAATGGAAGGGAGGGATGGAAACGCACTTTTATTCTAAAAGTAAACATGGTGATTGCCCACGGACTTGGGGATTACATCTGTCGTCGAGTGAGGGATGTGAGGTGAGGATGGAAGACCCGTCAGTAATGGCTCCAGCTCTGCTGGCAAGCACCTGTGTTCTGGGTGTGCTGCTGACAAGCCAGAAACGAGGCATTCATGATATAAATCAAGTCTGTGCTTTCGCTCGGTTGTGCTGAGGTCATTAATTCTGGCAACACAGCAGAGAATATAATCAGACATGCTAATCCTAGAAAAATGGGGGGAAATCACATTCTTTAACACTCATTTGTCTTAGTGCTTTGTCCTCCAAAATGTTCTGCCTTTGAGCTAATTATCTTGGAATACCGAATGAATGTTTTCCTGCTATGTCAGGGTCTCTGAAGTCCAAGTCACTTCCCATGATTGTTTTTCCTTTATAGACTTTAAGCCTACGTTGGTAACACCATGTAAATGTATAGATTGAGACGAAAAATATCAAGGTTATATATCCTGAACACAGATGGAGTCCAGTAGAGTTTCTTCTTAATAGTATAATACTGTTTTTCCTGTTTTAACTCTGTATGCATGTTAACCCCTGAATTAGTTTCCTAGTACTATTGTAACAAATTACCACAAACCGTGTGGCTTAAAACTACAGAAATTTATTCTCTTATAGTTCTGCAGGCCAGAAGACCAAAATCAAGTTGTTGGCAGGGCCACGCTTCCTTCCAAGGGCTCTAGGGCCTACCTCTTCCAGCTTCTGGCAGCTCCTGGCTTTCATTGGCCTCTGCCGTCATCTTTACATGGTTTCCCCCTGTGTCTGTATGTGTCCTTTTCTGTCTCACATAAGGACACTCTGACTGGATTTAGGACCCACCCTAATGTAGAATCATCTCATCTCAATCCTTAATTACATCCCCAAAGACCCTATTTCCACATAAGATCACGTTCTGAGGTTCTGGGTTGATGGAAGTTTGCGGGGAGGCTATTCACCCCACTACAACCCTGTTTTAAAGCTGAAATTGAAAAAGATACTCTGATTTGTATTGACACAAGTTGCCTTGGTCAAATATCCTATAAGAAAAAAGTGCTTGGTAACATTGAGTCCCACAACTGTTTTTGGGAAAAATGACCGACCTCTGCATGACAAGGCCCCTGTTCAGTTATTTCTGAAGTGTGTTGTTCGCCTTCTCTGCTTCAGTCAGATGACTCTCCATCTGGCTGGCTGAGCCCTCACCTTGTTTTGACAGGAAGAAAAACCACCAGTGATTGAGAATCCTTTCTTTCATTGGGAGGGAGGAAGCAATAAATAGAGCCTAGAGTAAGTGGACGCCTACAAGTGAGTATTGCATCCTCAGGCTTGCTTGGTCCCCTAGGTCGGTGTACACTAAAGTACTTGCGCGTGCTACCTGTAGCCTCCAGCGCCCAGCTAGTCTGAGAGTATTTAGTTTTAAGCTGACTGGTTTTCAAATTTATAGTCTAATGTTAGAACTTTTTTGTGTGTGTGAGTAAGTAGAGGCAAAACAACGAATGTAAGGGAACAAAATCAGACCCCCAACTCAGCGGTGCCCCTTCCTACCCCCTCCCCCAACCTCTCCCCCATGGAGACTCAAGGACCTGCGGGCGGGGGCTCTACGCAGCGCCTTTTGAGAGTTGAGCATCTCTTTCTCTATCCCTGGGTTCTCATTGTTTTCCAGTAGCATCTGGAAGGAACAGCTGTTTACAAAAAAATAATGTCTGGGCTTCCCTCGTGGCACAGTGGTTGAGAGTCCGCCTGCCGATGCAGGGGACACGGGTTCGTGCCCCGGTCTGGGAAGATCCCACATGCCGCGGAGCGGCTGGGCCCGTGAGCCATGGCCGCTGAGCCTGCGCGTCCGGAGCCTGTGCTCCGCAACGGGAGAGGCCACGACAGTGAGAGGCCCGCGTACTGCAAAAATAATAATAATAATAATAATAATGTCTGGCCTTTGTCTGAGCTCTGTCTTGACAACCCCTGAGCACCTGCTTTGGGTCGGGCATTGCGGCCTCCCCCAGGGCTGGGGAGACAGGGTGAGTGAAGGCCACAGTGCCCTCTCCCTTAGTGGACTCCCGCAGGTGGGCCGCTGGTGCCAGGGGACCCGCTGCCCGTCCCTCCGATCTCTGTTTGAGGGCAACTACCCGCCGTGCAGGAAACCAGGAAACCTCCACACTTCTTGTGAGACTGGGAGGGGACCAGGGTTTGGGCCTTAAATTTTCACGAGGAAACCTGGATGGGAAGGAGATAAAAATAGAGAACTGAGAGCAGAGGGCCGTGTCTTTTATTCTTTTATTCTTACACGGTATAAAGTCTATTAAGGACTAAAACCCCGTGATGGTTGCTGTGATGAGCACATGCTGAGTGCAGACTTGGAAAACAGCACAGGCTTCACTGACGGCCGGCCAGCTGGGGTTGCTTTGGTGTCACGTAGCGTTTCATCCACAGCTGTCAATAAGAGGAAAGGGCTCTTGGCGTATAAATTGTTAGACTGATTTAACGTCTGCAAGATAGTTTTTGTCAGAAGGGCAGCAGAAAGAAGCATCATTATAACCATGTTAAGTTATAAGGGAAAGAAAAATAAAGATGCAAAAGTAAAAAGGTTAAATTCACATATCCTAACAGCAGAGAGCAATACTTAATAAGATAGCAAAGATTCCAGTGTTTATTAAAACTTTTAAACTGAGACACTGATTTCGACAGGAAGTTGAACATCTGTTGTGTCACTAAATCTGTCAGTGAGAATGATGATAGTCTTGGGACAAATTCGAGAGTGAAAGGCCCGTGGTCTGGGAGCCTCCGTCGTCTACGTGCAGAGGCTCTGAGGGATCACGTGGGATCGCCTTCTCGGGGCCGAGGATTGGTAACATGTCACAGGTGGCAGAGGGGCTCTTCTGTCCCTGGCTCGGGTGGAGATGCCAAGCCTTTGGAAGAGTGGTCCCCAGGGGAGGAGGGGGTAGAATTCAGACACCCATGAGAATTGAACATCTTAAATCCTGAAGTTTCAGATTTGCCAGAAAGACCAAAAATGAGAAACAAATGCTTGTTGACCTCACATTCATTTGCATATCAGGCCAATATTTTGGTTTACTTCCGCCTTTCACAGTAGGTCAATTCTGTCTTTTTCATGGATAAGGTAACAATTTTATTGCATGTCTTTTGCTTGACAGTCATTTGGCTTATTCCCATAGTACTTCCTTGTATAAAAACAAACTGCAGAAGCAACGGTGGAGGTCAGTCCCAACCTCCTAATTTTACAGATGAGAAACTCCAAATCTAGTGAGGCAAAGTGCCTTTTCTAAAATTGTAAGCAGTAAAGCGTGATGTAGAGCTGGAACCCTTTATCTTCATGTCCGGCGTTCTTTTCTCTGTTTGCGGGGGAGCAGCATCACCAAGTGTAGGGGGAAGATGGTGGCACTGACTCCAGGAGGAAGAACAATTTAAAAAATTAAAAATAAACTGCAGGTGTGCTAAGAGACAAATGGTCGTGTCGCATTTTTAATAGTTTCCAAGAGTATAAAGCTCCTTCCCTCCAGCTCCAAGGTGCGATTTATAAAGAACGGGATTTGTGAGTGTGTATGCCTAGCCACATAAATAGCATAGCCATGTAAATATCTTGCCAGTCACTTGATTTGCTCACTGTTGTGTTCCCTTCCATACTCAGCTTTCACTCTGCTACTTTTTTTTTTTTAACGAAGGAAAGAATGATTTATATCAATTGTTTTATTCCCCTACAACCATCTTCACTCCTTAGTATTTCTCTTGCTAGCAGTGGCTACAGATGTGTGCATTCTACCAGTTTCTCTGTTCTTGACAGTCACAAAAATCTGTAAGTTGGCTAAATTTGACCTTATGTTTTGTTGACATTTTTATGTTGTTTCTATTTACATAAGAATACAAGTTATGATACTAGGACTTGTTACAGTAAAAATCAGCAGGGGAGAATAACCTGAGTAAACCTGTCTTGCTTTACAAGAATCCATTTAAATTCGTAGGATTAGAGCATATAACCGTCCCACCTGAAGTTTAGCCTAAGCTGACCTGGGAGGTGAAGGGGCAGGTCCCATCCCTCGGTGAGAAAGGGGGCCGGCTGCTGCGGGCAACACAGCAGCAAGATGAGGTGGCCAAGGCCTCCCTGCCATCTGCAGAATTATCCTTTCTTGGCCCTTTTACCGTCGACAAGGGTCGAATCGGTTAACCTTTCCTTGTGTGGTGTGGTTTGCGTTTGCGACGCACGCAGGGATCGTGATCGTGGTGGAGTTCTCTAGCTGCTAGCCTTGCCCTTTTCCAGATGACCTCAAACCCATACCGCTTCCAAAGAGGTGACTTTTTTTCCCCACCGTCTCATTTGTGGTGGGAAGTACCACTTCTTGCAACACTGAACTTTCCGGGAAGCGTTTCCTTTCCCTGCCGGCCCGGTGCAGTGTTTGAAACCATGGGAGCACCACCAGCCATGCCCCGCTGGGCAGCTTGTGGGCAGCGGTGTAGACGAAGAGAGAGACCCACATGGTTGCATTTCTCTCCTGTTTTCAGGGCCCGTTGCAGAGGTTGGATAACTTGGACTGACACGTTTCCTGGTGGCTTGTTGCCACTTCTATTTGCGTGTAGCCCTCTCTGATAGTGAGTGAGCGAGCAATGCGCCTCCTAACTAAGGAGATAACGATAATTCGGCGCAGGACACGCCTTAGAGTCCGAGAACCTCCCAGCCGGGTGGGCGTGGGGCAGTGAGAGGGGGAGGGCGGAGGGGGCCGGGGGCCAGCCAAGATCACCCGGCTCACGGCGTCGCCGGCGCCCGTGTCGCTTGCTTCCCAGGGCGGCAGCAGCAGCTGGACACGGCGCGCCTGAACGACTACGTGAACGCGGACCACGACCTGTACCGCGACACGCGCCGCCGCTCCGTGCTGCCCCCGGCTGAGCGGCCCGGCGAGCGGCGCCGGGCCGAGATGCGGCACCTATACGGGGCCAGCGCCGCCAAGATCCAGGCCATGGAGGCGGCCGTGCAGCTCAGCTTCGACAAGCACTGCGACCGCAAGCATCCGAAGTACTGGCCAGTCATCCCGCTCAAGTTCTGAGCCGCGCCCGTTCCTCTCGCGGTCCCCTCTCCCCCTCTCCCCCTCTCCCGTGGCTCTTCTCTGGGTAAGGCTGACTAATGAGCACGTTCACCAAAGTTCCCTGGGGACGGGGGTAATGTCAGCCACCTGGAGGTGGGCAGGACGTGCCCTGCTGCCAGCATGAGAGGTCTTCTCTTGAGGTAAAATGAGAATTTCTTATACATCCCACTGGTTTTTAATGTCACTAAGAGCGACCAGTTCATTAAAGTTCTCGCTTGGAGATACTGCCTAGTTGTTGCGTTTCTGTTTTCTTGTATCTTTAACCCAACCGAACTAGGCAAAGGCCTTCAGTGAGTCAGGTGTCCTCTCCTGCTCCAAGTCCCTTAGCCCCGCAGAAAAGGATGCAAGCCTGCCGGACGAATACCGCTTCTCCAGCACAGAGCTCGGCGTGCGTGTTCTATCAAGGGCCTGAGAGTTCCTTGTTTTGGCTTTCAGGCCAGGTGGGCTGTGTCCTGACTCCTGCGTTCTGCCCTTGCAGCAGGAAAGCAGCCAGAGATGGTAAGTAAACAACTGGGCATGGCTGCATGCCAATAAAACTTTATTTATAAAAACAGGCCACAGGCCAGGTTTGGCCTGTGGGTGGTAGCTTGCCAACTCCTGCTCTAAAGGAGTGAGAATCCCTGTGTGATGTCCTTCTGGTTATCTGCTTGTCTCTACAGAGCTTGAATGTCATCCAGAATTGAGAGCCAAGGACGGCAGTTCCCAAACCTGCTCACCTCTGCAGTCTCCTCTGTTGTAGGAAAGGTATAATTGAGCTCTTACTACAGGGATTGACTATTGTTTTGATAAAAGAATACATTTCTGAGAACAAAAACCTAAAAATGGACGAGACAGTCCATTTGTAAAAGCCAACTGCCTTCTAAATAAGTTATTACGGTGCGTTGCCAGGGTGAGCCGCGCTGACCTGAGAATCTTACCACGTCCATCAAAGGTTGTTGAAAAGATGTAGTATTAACATGCTTCTCCCTCGGAACACTTAGCTGCACGTTTCAGCCCCTGCCCTGAGACAAATGCATTACTTTTATCAGCCCTGGGTGCTTATTTTTCCAAGTTCCCGTTTTATTACTGGAGTTGCAGTTTGTGCTTGGGTATTGCAGACAAAAATCAGAATTAACTTCCCCTGAGGTGACACGTGACCAAAATTTCAAATCTTTACCAGTTCTCTTTTTTTATTTGAAACCCATACGCCGAAATAGAAAATTAACGTGACTGAGGCACATATACAAACCGAAGTCTATAATTGCAGCAGGTTCTTAGCTATTTGAGAGTAAAGTGTTTCTCTTTACAAAGGACTCTCCTACCTTCCCCCAGAGAAACCACCAGGCTGGTCCCACCCCTGCTGGCTAGTTACTTCCACCTCCCAGTGCTTGGTGTTCCTCACTCTTGAGATGGGCATTCATGATTCCCCCACATGCGGTCCTTGTGCGAACCACCTGGAGTTAGTGCCTGGAAAATGCATAGTGCTGGCCACACAGTATATACTCAGTCAGTGTTGACACTTACTTATTCCCTGTCTTTAATTTTTGTTTTCGTTGCTCTGGGTCTTAGTTGTGGCTCGCGGGCTCCTTAGTTGTGGTTCGAGGGCTCCTTAGTTGCAGCTCGCCAGCTCCTGAGTTGTGGCGTGTGGGCTCCTTAGTTGCGGCACGCTGGCTCCTTAGTTGTGACCTGCGAACTCTTAGTTGCAGCACACATGCAGGATCTAGTTCCCTGACCAGGGATCGAACCCGGGCGCCCTGCATTGGGAGCACGGAATCTTATCCACTGTGCCACCAGGGAAGCCCTAGTCCCTGTCTTTAAAAATTGCCAAAGAGTGCCAGCTATGGAACTTCTTCCAGATATGGAGACATGTCTCCCTGTCAGCAACTGGAATGGATGGACTGGCTCTTGACACCTGAGTCCCACCTGTCCTTCTTCCCTGATGTCTCATTTGTGATCACTTGTGATAGGAGGGACCCATGACTTGTTCATTCATTTACACAGCAGGTGTTTAGTCTTTTCCATCCCAGTTAGCTGGACCATGGCCTCTTCCCTCGGGGAAGTGGCAGCCTGGGAGGGGCAGACAGTTGTGCGATGCTTGTAGTTGCAGTATGTGCACAGTGGAGAAAGAGGTGAGGGCAGGCTTTGTTGGCCTCAGCATCGGTGACATTCGGGGCTGGATCATTCTTTGTTCTAAAATAGTACATACCATGGATGCATACATATGTACTCAAATTGAGAAACTCTCTTCAAAAAGATTCACACACACCAGCTTCAGAATAGAGGTTAGTTCTGAGCAGGGAGAGGATTGGAGTGCCAATCCAAAGGGGTTTTTCTGTCTCCCTGATGTAATTTATAACAGAAAAGCTATGGCAGCGACGCAGCTTTTTTTTTTTTTTTTTTTTTTTTCAGTACGCAGGCCTCTTGCTGCTGCGGCCTCTCCCGTTGCGTTTTTTTTTTTTTTTTTTTTTCTTTGCAGTACGCAGGCCTCTTGCTGCTGCGGCCTCTCCCGTTGCGGAGCACAGGCCCTGGACTCGCAGGCCCAGCGGCCATGGCTCACGGGCCCAGCCGCTCCACGGCACGTGGGATCAGCAGCCCAGCTTTGATGGAGGCCCCCGAATTCATCAAACTTCTGACACAAAATAGTTTCTCTTTCACTTCAGTTTTAGGGTTAACTGTAACATGAAATGTTTATTTATCAAACACTGATACAAGGTTTACTATGGGCCACGTACTTTTCTAATTGCTTTACAAATATTAATTTCTCTAGCAATCAACCTATGACACACCTATGAAGTAGCTATTATAGGTATACAACCTGTTTTCCAAAACTCTTAGGTCAGGTATGTTTCAGAATTCAGACATTGTACTTTTGAAAAGTAGAACAGCATATTGTGGAACTTGTCCCAGTGGGCTGGGGCAGCAGCCTGCCATCAAAGTCAGTTGCAGTAAAATGGACGAATATTCTAAGTGGGATAAGTAAAGACCATAAATATCCCCAGTTCCATTCACGTCAGGTTTTGACATCAAATCCTTATAGTCAAGTCAGGTTTGGCTTGCAAACAAATTATTTAAAAACAAAACGTAACACAACTTCCAGTTTCCAGAGATCTGGGGACTTCAGGAAAGTGGTGACGGAATATTATTTCCATTTCACAGATGAGGAAACTGAAGTACAGAGAAATTAACCAACTTAAGTTTGCTCTCAGTGGTGGAAGTGAGGGTCAAACCCAGATGTTCTGACTCCTGAACTCCCCACTTTTAGCTGCTCCACTCTGCTGAACTTGGCCTCTACAACCATATTCACAGTATGTGTAAAGCACAGTGTATCCAGAGCACGGTGAAGAATCTGGAGCTGATTATGGCCCTCAGCAAGATTCCAGTGTGTTCCATGCTGGAGCACAGGGTTAGGCTCTAGCCTTGCTGGAGAATGTGTGACTCTGGATAATGTACTTGTTCTTTGTCTGAATTTTAGAAATGAGCCTATAGCAGCAAGAAGAGGGGACACAGTCGAGCTATTGAAGAAATGGATGTTCTGGGGCGTGGCAATTTGGGGCAGGTGAGGAAAAGTCTAGGATGGCTCGGGTTTCTGTCTTGGATAGTGGTTCTCATCGTTGAGCTAAAGAAAACACTGAGAAACAGGTTTAGGAAGGATAATTAACTCCATCTGGGGACACAGTGAGTTTGAATAGCTCACAGGATATCCAGTGACATCCTGTCGGTCACTTGATGTTTGGGCTTGGAACTCAGTGGAGAGGGTCCGCATCAAAGACACAGACTTCTGGGACTTCCCTGGTGGCACAGTGGTTAAGAATCTGCCTGCCAATACAGGGGACACGGGTTCGATCCCCAGTCCGGGAAGATCCCACATGCCGCGGAGCAGCTAAGACCGTGTGCCACAACTACTGAGCCCGCGCGCCTAGAGCCCGTGCTCCACAATAAGAGAAGCCACCGCAATGAGAGGCCCGCTCACCGCAACTAGAGAAAGCCCACACGCAGCAACGAAGACCCAACGCAGCCAAAAATGAAATAAAATAAAATAATATATATATAGACTTCTGAGTCCTCAGCCTTACGTATATGGAAAAGGGGACCATATACAGACTAGGAGGAATGGACCAGTGACAGTGGGGCCCTGAAGACAATGACTTTAACATGCAGGTAAAGAGGAGTCTGTAAAAGGAGCTGAGAAGAAATGGCAAAGACAAAGAAGAGGAGAACCAGGAGCCAGAGGCGTTTCAAAAGGGAAAATTATAAGTGGGACAGGTGGCCAGTATGGCTTCTGCTCTGATGCGTTAGGAAGTTGACTTACCCACCAATGAAGTATTTTTGCTAACATATATATTTATATATATATATATATATATATATATATAAAGATATAAATTGATTTATCAAATATATTACAGATATTTTTGTAAATATGAAAACAATCTAATTAAGACTTTACATCAAATTACCAATTTGTAGGAAGTTCAAGGACTAGACTAATGTGTTACAAGGCACCGTGAAGACACAATCAGCCAAATCCAGAATTGGGAAATTTGATACGACAGAAAACCCAATTTCTTCAACAAATGGGCTTTTAAAAAGTGTGTGTTGGAGAAGGGGTCATGGTGGAGGGAGGGACTGTCAATGAGATGTAATGTGTGGCATGAAAGGATGCTCAGCATCATTAATCATTAGAGAAATGCAAATCAAAACTACAATGAGGTTATCACCTCACACCAGTCAGAATAGCCATCATCAAAAAATCTACAAACAGTAAATGTGGAGAGGGTGTGGAGAAAAGGGAACACTTTTGCACTGTTGGTGGGAATGTAAATTGATACAGCCACTATGGAGAACAGTATGGGGTTCCTTAAAAAACTAAAAATAGAACTACCATATGACCTAGCAATCCCACTACTGAACATATACCCTGAGAAAACCATAATTCAAAAATGTCATGTACCACAGCGTTCATTGCAGCTCAGTTTACAGTAGCCCAGAGATGGAAACAACCTAAGTGTCCATCAACAGATGAATGGATAAAGAAGATGTGGCACATATATACAATGGAATATTACTCAGCCATAAAAAGAAACGAAATTGAGCTATTTGTAGTGAGGTGGATGGACCTAGAGTCTGTCATACAGAGTGAAGTAAGTCAGAAAGAGAAAAATACCGTATGCTAACACGTATTTATGGAATCTAAAAAAACAAAAATGGTTCTGAAGAACCGAAGGGCAGTATGGGAATAAGGACACAGACATAAAGAATGGACTTGAGGACACAGAGGGGGAAGGCTAAGCTGGGATGAAGTGACAGAGTGGCGTTGACATATATACTCTACCAAATGTAAAATAGATAGCTAGTGGGAAGCAGCTGCATAGCACAGGGAGATCAGCTCAGTGCTTTGTGACCACCTAAAGGGATGGGATAGGGAGGGTGGGAGGGAGGGAGACGCAAGAGGGAGGGGATATGGGGATATATATATGCGTATGGCTGATTCACTTTGTTGTACAGCAGACACTAACACAACATTGTGAAGCAATTATACTCCAATAAAGATGTTTAAAAAATTAATAAAAATAAAAGATGTAATGTGTGGACTTTGTATGGATCCTAACTTGAACAAATTATTAAAATTTGGGAGGAAATTTGAATATGGACTAAGTATTAGAGGATATTAAAGAATTATGAATTTTGTTAGGTGTAATCATTGTTTTGTGGTTATATATTTTTTTTAAAGTTCTGAGCTGTTGAAGACACAACTCTTTACAGTTGAACTCATATGATGTTCTTTACAGTTGAACTCATATGATGTCTGGGGTTTCCTTTAAGGTTTGTATTCCAGTGGCAGAGTGTGGGAGAGGTGAAACAAGAGTTGAAACAAGGTGGGCAAAATGCTGAGAATTGTTGAAGCTGGGTCATGGTTACATGGAGATTCATTATGCTCTTTTCTCTAGCTTTGTTTATGTTTGAAAATTCCATAGTACATTTTTAGAAAATGAAATGGAATTTGAAAGAAAGAGATTAATAGTATTGTCACAGAAAGGTCTGCAAACTAAGAACAGACAAGTAGACTTTGACCTGACAATCTAGAAACCATTGTAACATAAAAGACCTTAAAGCAATTTCAGTGGATAGGTGGGGAAGAAAACCAAAGTTTACATCAAAAGCTAAGATACTGGGGGAAAAAAAGGATTGCACCATGTCAAAGGGACATGGGAGCCAGTCTGAAAGATCTCCCACTGGCCAAACTGGAGCGATTCAAGCAAAAAAATATATAACATAGAATTGGATTATAACCCAAATTATAAAAGAAATACATACAAGTCCATACTGATAAGTGATTAAATAAAAAATGGCAAGAAGAGACAAATCTTCCAGAATTCTAAATAATGGCTGTAGATACTGCCCCCTCAAGGGGGGCTGACCTTACTCTCCCTCCCCATTGAGTAGAGGCTAAACTAGTAACTTAATTCCAAAGAACAGAGTACAGAAAAGGGAAAATAACAACCTTCAGTGGAGAAACTTTGCCGACACCACATTATCCAAGTGTTCGAGGTCAGCATCACCAGTGCTAAGTTCTACAGGGAGGGACCTTGTCCTACCACCTGATGTGATCTGACGTGATGAGAAGGGCACTTCACCCCCGTGGTAGCCTCAAAACCTATAACTGCAGTCTCATCATGAGAAAATATCAGCTAAAACCAAACTGAGGGACGTTCTACAAAATACCTTCCCAGTACTCTTAAAAACCCTCCAGGTCATGAAAAGCAAAGAAAGCCAAACTGTCAGAGGAGACTAAAGAGACATGATGAAGAAATGCAGTGTGGGAGTCTGGTTGGATCTTGGAGCAGAAAAGGGTATTAGAGGAGAAACTGGTGAAATTCAGATAAAGTATGTAGTTATACTGAATAGCCGTGTGCCAGTGTTAATTTCTTACCTTTGAGGAATGTCCCATAGTCAGGTAAAAGGTTAACAGTGGGGGAAACCGGGTGAAGGTTCACAGTAACCGTATTATCTTTACAATTTTTCTGTAAATCTAAAATAATTCCAAAATAAAAAGGGGCTTAAAATAAAAACAAATTTAATACAGGTTTTTGCTGATGGTCTTTATAGCAGTTACTCTTCTTCCACCTTTCAAAGAGGGGAAGTACATTTTTATTTTTCTAAAGAAAGGAATTCACAAAGCCTTTTTTCTTCTGAATGCTGTAGACTCTGACATCTAGGACACCAGAATGACGAGACCGAAGGCAAAGTGAAGGAAGGATCCGACCTTTACTAGGTACCTGATGTGTGTAGTGCTGGGCAATTTATACACGTTACCTGGGTTGTTTCTCCTAACAGCCTGATAAAGCAGGATCCCCAATTCTCTTAAGAGCAGATTGATTCAAAGTAAGAAGTAGTAACATGTCTAATGGCTGCGGGGTTGGGTGGAAATTCGGGGGGGACTGCAGATCGGGGTAGGCTTTCCTTTCGAGGTGAGGAAAATATTTTGGAACTTGAAAGAGGTGGTGTTTACACAGCACTGCGAATGTACTAAATGCCACTGAATTGTTCACTTGAAAATGGTTACTTTCATGTTATGTGAATTTCAGCTCCGTGAAAAAAGATGTAATATTTTAAAAAGGTTGAGAAGCTGTGGTCTGGGGATGGGAGAAACACGTGGAGAGTGACGTGCAGAAATCACGTGGTGTGCAATAGTTTCAATTTTCATTTTTTTGGCCAAAGAACAGTCCCACAAATAAGTATTAGTGTATGACAGAACACTACTACTCCAAAGAACACAGTTTGAGAAACACCTTTTCATTGAATGAGGCCGCATTTTAACAAAGAACAATGTAGGGATCTTATTTGGCTGCAAGTGCCATAGAAGCCACCCATGTGGCTTCAGGAAATAGAAGAGGACCCAAGACCAGTTTGAAGAGAAGCTGTACTGGGGCTCATTCTATTCCTAGAACGGATATGTCAGACAATATGGAGATGGCACAGACACACACTCCAGGTAGAGCGACCAGCGACAGGCAGAAATTTTGGTTGTGTATGGGAAACAGAATGGAGATCCATCTGCCAGACTCCTAAGGTTCTCAGACCTGGGGGCTTATTAGGGTCACTTGGATCCACTCCAGTCGATTCCATCAGCATTGCCGGGTGTAGGGGCCCAGGCACCGCTATTTTATTGGAAGCTCTCTAGGTGATCACGATGTGCAGCCGGGGTTGAGCCCACTAGTCTGGATCAGCTGTTCTCAAAATATGATGTAAGAACCTAGTGATGTTCGATTTGCAGTGTGATGTTATCCACTACGTCTCCAAGTTTAGCATGTGTAAGAATCACCTGGGGAGCTCGGTACAACACAGATTCCTGGGCCCTACTGTCAGATTCTGATTTAGCGGTCTGGGGTGAGGCCTGTGAACTTGCATCGGCATCAAGCTCCCAGGTGATGCTGCTGGTCCATGGACTCCACATCGCGTAGCACTGATGTAAGCACCGTGATACAACAATAAAGGAGGTTTGCCAACGGTTTGCTTTCTTCAGGTATATGTAACAAAAATAGATTAAAGTGAATGGGAGACAATGTGGTGGTTTAAGGGTCACCATGCCAGGATTTGCAAATATCCCACAGCTTTTCATCCTCCATAGTATGTACATGACGATGGCAAGGACGTGAAGAGAGAGTGATGGGTTCATGAAGGTGAGTAATGACCCAGAAGTGGGGGAAAGGGCCAGTTTATGAAGGGTCTTCCACACTAGACTATGGACTCTGTCAGCAACCATAAGGTCTTTACAAAGGCCTGGACTGAACAAAGCCATTTCTCAAGAAGATGTTTGAAGGCAATTACAGTAATGAGAATTAATGGGGCGTGACTAGAGAAGTGGCAGTGGAATTGGAGAGAGAAGATGGGTGTGAGACATGGGGCAGAAATGGCAACTCCATCCCTCCAAGTGCTCAAGTGACTCCTCCAACCAATCCATCAGAAATCCTCTCACCTGGGTTCATTCAGCGGCTTCCTAACCACCTTTGCCCTCCTACAATTTGTTCTTAACACAGCTCCTGCAGAGATGCCTTTAAAACATACGCCAGATCACATCACTTCCCGGCCCCCATCTATCTACTTCACAATGACAGCGCAAGTCCTCACAGAGTGCTCTAAGGCACGGCGAGATCTGGTCCCCTATTATCTTTCTGACATCCGTTCAGTTTACTTGCCCACGCTCTCATTTTGCTCCAACCCCACTGATGATCTAACTCTTAATAGGACCTTGCTTCTCAAAGTGAGGTCCCTGGACCAGCAGCATCAGTATCATCGGGGAGCTCATTAGAAATGCGGTGTCTCAGGTCCCATCCAGACCTACTGAATCAAACTCCGCATTTTAACAAGACCCCCAGGGTATTCCTCCACACAGCTCTGTGCACACTGCTGCCCGCAGGATTTTCCATTTGTCGCTCCTCTACCCAGATGGCTTCGCCTCTGAGTGTCCACAAAAAATCATTCCCTCCCTCCTTTATTCATATGGCACCTTTTCCGTGTTCTATTTAAAGTTGCAAAACCCACTCCACCAGGAGGACACTCCTTGAGCCCTCTGTTGCCTTTCTTTCCCCCGACATCACTTATCACCACCTGAGAATTGTGGCCTCTGGGGAGTGGAATCAGGTGTGGAATGATGGGGGCTAGGTCTGTGGCTTTTTTTTTTTTTTTTTTTTTTTTTTTTTTTTTTATACGCT
>NW_006784898.1:443698-444695 GCF_000442215.2 Lipotes vexillifer | reverse complement strand
AACCCGTGTCCCCTGCATCGGCAGGCGGACTCCCAACCACTGCGCCACCAGGGAAGCCCCCTGTGACTTTTTTGAGCCTGTCTTGCAGGATTATTTGACTTTTAAACTCCACGTGGATATGCCTTTCATTTGTTTGTTGAGATTAAAAACTGCAGAGAGTCTGGTTGCAAGTGTAAGGAGGCTGGGAGTCCCCACTCCGTCTCAACAACAAGTAAAAGCTGAGCAGCCCGAAAAATCAACAGCTCTTCTTGGATCTGTAAGAGAGGGGAGGAAGCAAAGCAAACCGCTACCCCTAGGATTGGAGAGACGAGCGAATACAAGGAGTCACGGCTACCGCAGCAGAGACTCAGGAGCGGAAACCTCGCGGGAACCAGTGTCGGGGTAGGAAAACAGGAACTGCAGCTGACAAATTGCTGCAGGCTCCGTGTGGACAAGTCTGAGGGTTAGAAACTCCACGGGGTCCGGTCATAAGGGGGTCCCCACACTACATGGTGGTATTTCTCTCCATGAGCTTGACCAGATTCCCACAGTGAATACTGGGGAAGGATCCCCTCGGGTTTCCAGCCGGGGAAGAGGAACCGGAACCGTTGTGAAATAAGCCAGAGTACTTTGCTTTTCTTTGCAAGGCCTGCCCTCAGGGCAACGAGTTAGCCAGAGCCTAACCTGCTGGGGTGTTATCACAGCCTAACTGACCTGGGGATGGGAAATAAGCAACTCCAGCCATCCTGTGCACCTAAGGGAGGAGAAAAAACTGAGAAGCATTTGTGAAGTTCACAGCAGAGACAGAGGCTCATTTAAAGACTGAGACCTAATCACAGGACTATAGAATGCTTCCCCTCCCCCAACTCCTAACCACATTACTAAAGGCCCACTTATAGCATTTCCTTTTACCCTGTACATCTTGTCCAGCTATCAAGGAAAAATCAACGAGGCGTACCAGAAGGCAGAAAACATAGTTTGAAGAGACAAAGCAGCCATCAGAACCAGACATAGCAGG
>NW_006784898.1:432382-443647 GCF_000442215.2 Lipotes vexillifer | reverse complement strand
AATGTTGGAATTATCAGCTCAGGAATTTAAAACAACTCCGATTAATATGCTAAGGACTCCGATGCATAAAACAGCATGTAAGAACAGATGGGCAGTGGAAGCAGAGAGATGGTAATACTAAAAAGAACCAAAAAGAAATGCTGGAGCTCAAAAAACATTGTAACAGAAATGAAGAATGCCTTTGATGGGCTTGTTAGTAGACTGGACACAGCTGAGGAAAAACAGCTCTGATCAATAGAATCCTCAAACACCAAAAAGCAAAGAGAAGAAAGACTGAAAAAAGTGACAACATAATATACAAGGACTGTGGGACAACTAAAAAAGGTGTAATACACACGTAATTGGGAATTCCAGGAGGAGGAGAAAAAGAAACAGAAGAAATACTTGAAACGATGATGACTGAGAATTTCTGCAAGTCAATATCAGACATCAAGCCACAGATCCAGGCAGCTCAGAGAACACCAAGCAAGATAAATAGCCCCCAAAAGCTACAACTTGGCATACAGAAAATCAAAACTAAAGAAAAACTCCTGAAAGAAGCTAGACGAAAAAAAACAGCTTTCCTGTAGAGAAACAAAGATAAGAATCATGTCCAAATTCTCTGCAGAAACCATGCAAGCAAGAAGAGAGTGAAGTGAAATATTTAAAGGATTGAGAGAAAAAAACTCACCAACTTAGGTTTCTGTACCCAGAGAAATAAAGAATCTCTCAAACAAAAGTTGAACAAATTTGTTGCCAAGGTACCTGCCTTGCAAGAAATGTTAGAAGTTTTTTAAGAGAGAAGGAAAATAATACCAGTCAGAAACTCGGATCTACATGAAGAAAGGAAGCGCATCAAAGAAGGGATAAATGAAGGTAAGACAAAATGTTTCTTTTTCTTTTTTTTGTTTTTTCATTTCATAGTTGGGTTATTTTGATGCAGTTTCGCCATTTAAGGTGGTATGGCTATGTTAAGTGGTTCATTTCCATCCTGAAGAAAACACTAACAGCCTCTATCTTATGTAATTTTGTCCAATTCAAACATGACTCTTTGGCCAGTTTTTTTTAAATATATTTTTTACATATCTTGATAAGATTTTTTTTTTCTGGAACTTTTTTTTTTTAATGTTCATGGATCATTTTTTAAGCCTTCAAGTAGTTTGGAAACATTTGCCGATTTGCTCATTCCTCTGGCTAGAGCCTGTCAGAGCATTTATCCCACCTGTACTGAAAATCTCTGTTCTCCCAGCTGGGGGTAGGACAGCTTGATGGAGGTGATCAGGAAGAAATGAGGAGTGAGCAAGCTTTATAAACTGCTTCTAATTCTCTTATTCAGTAGGCTCTGATCCACCCCAGCTTCTGCAAAATCAGACCTGAAAATACTTAGCCAAAAAGCAGGATTCTAACTAGTACCAAAATAAATTTTAAGTAAAATAGAATCTCTGTAGGAAAGAGAATTAGATTATGCTTCCCATTCCCACTCTTGCTTTAAGATATCTGTATATTTAAGTCCAAGGGGGACTTAGTAAGCTGTTCTGCCCCAAGTAAAAATTCGGAATGTCTGAGTACATTTGTTTTGCAAAGTTACAGGGAAGTTTCTTTGGGAAATGCTGCAGCGCGTCCCCCCAAAATGGTTGGTGATTAGCGATACAGTTGGTGTGCAAACAAGTGACATGTAAGACATGTCGGTCAAAGAGGATGAGGCCTAATCATGGGCTAGAAAACAATTCTGAAATGTGATCCTTTGAAAACTTGAGCTGATTATAAAGCATCATCATTTAACAGCATGTCTTGTTAAGCTATCCAGCTACCTCTTTTGCAAGCTGAATTTCAACATGGATCTTACTTAGAATCTTCTTTTTACTTTTTATTTTACTTAAAATTTCTAAAAATTTTTAATTGCGATGTAGTTGATACATAACATGGTATTCATTTTTGGCGTACAACATAATAATTTGATGTATGTAAACATTGCAAAATGATGACCACAGTAAGTAGTTAACATCCATCACCTCACCTAGTTACATTTTTTTTCCTTATGATGAAAACTTAAGATTTATTCTCTTAGCATATTTCAAATATACATATATTATTAATATTATTAATATTACAATTAATAAATGGTTAACTACAGTCACCATGCTGTACATTACATCCCCAGGACTTATGTATCTTATAACTGGAAGTTTGTCCCTTTTGACCCCCTTCACCCATTTTGCCCAACCCCCATTCCCTGCCTCTGGCAAACACCAATCATTTCTCCGTATCTGTTAGTTCATGGGTTTTTTAGATTCCCCGTATAAATGAGATCATAACGGTATTTGTCTTTCTCTGTCTGACTTATTTCACTTAGCATAATGCCCTCTAGGTCCATCCATGTTGTCGAAAATGGCAGGATTTCCTTCTTTTTATGGCTGAATAATATACCATTGTATATTTATACATTTTCTTATCCATTCATCTGTCATCACGTACGTTGTTTCCGTGTTACAGGTATCATGAATGATGCTGCAATGAACATTGGTGTGCAGATGTCTCTTCAAGATAATGATTTCATTTCCTTTGGATATATCCCCAAAAGTGGGACCCATAGATTATATGGTAGTTCTGTCTTTAATTTGAGGGGGGAACCACCATACTGTTCTCCATAGTGGCTGCACCAATTTACATTCCCACCAACAGTGCACAAAGGTTCCTTTTCTCTGCATCCTCGCCAACGCTTGTTATTTCTTGTCTTTTTGATAGTAGCCATTCTAAAAGATGTGAGGTGATATCTCATTGTGGTTTTGATTTGCATTTCCCTGATGATTAGTGATGATGAGCAGCTTTTCATGTGCCTGTTGGCCATCTGTATGTCTTCTTTGGAAAAATATCTATTCAGATCCTCTGCCCATTTTTAAGTCAGATTGTTTGTTTTCTGAGTTGTATGAGTTCTTTATATATTTTGGATATTAACCCCTTTTCAGGTATGTGATTTCAAATATTTTCTCCTATTCAGTAGGTTGCTTTTTCATTTTGTTGATAGCTTCCTTTGCTATACAGAAGCTTTAGAGTTTGATGTAGTCCCACTTGTTGATTTTTACTTTTGTTGCCTTTTGGTGTCAAATCCAACAAATTATTGCCAAGACCTATGTCAGGAAGCTTACCCCCTATGTTTTCTTCTGCAAGGTTTGTAGTTTCAGGTCTTACATCCAAGTCTTTAATACATTTTCAGTTGATTTTTGTGTATGGTGTAAGATTATTTTACCTTTTACTTTTATTTTTTACTTTTTATTTTTTTATTCTTAATTGATCTAAGAGATAACAGTTCAAAATAAGAGCAACAATGTACTCAATTACATATGTCTGTGTGTGTGTGTGTGTGTGTGTGTGTATATATATATATATATATATCGTGTGTGTGTGTGTGTGTATGCTTATGTATGCTCATGTATGAGTGAAATGAATGACAGCAATGATACTAGGGATGAGAGGGAGGAGTTAGAATTATTTTGTTATTATAAGGTACTCACACTACCTGTAAAGTGGTATAGTGTTATTTTAAAGTGGATTTGGAGTAGTTGTAAAATATTGTAAACTCTAGGGCAACCACTGAAAAAAGTGAAAAACAAAAAAAGTGGTATAGCTGATATGAGAAAGTAGAGAAATTGGAATCCTAGAAAATGCTTCATTAAAATCACAAAAGTCAGAAAATAGGTGGAAGATAAAAATTGGAACAAAGAACTCTAAGAAAGAGAGGCACAAATTACTAATATCAGTGATGAAAGAAGGCGCATCACTCCAGATCCTATGGAAATTAAAAGGATAATAAAGGAATACTATGAACAGCTCTCTGCCCACAAATACGATAGCCTAGATAAAATGGACCAATTCCTTGAAAGACACAATCTTCCAAAACTCTTAGAAGAAGAAATAGGTGATCTGAATAGGCCTGTCTATTTAAAAATTGAATCAATAATTAATAACCTTCCAAAACAGAAAGCACCAGGCCCAGATGGGTTCACTGATGAACACTATCAAACATTTAAGGAAGAAGTTATACCAAGTCTTTACTATCTCTTTCAGAGGATAGAAGCACAGGGAATACTCCCTAACTCATCCTGTGAGGCCAGCATTATCCTAAGGCCCAAACCAGACAAAGACACTACAAGAAAAAAGAACTACAGAGCGTTATCTCTCACGAATGTAGATGCAAAAATCCTCAACAGAAAAGATATACAGATGGCAAATAAGCATATGAAAAGATGTTCCACATCATATGTCATCAGATAAATATACACATCAGAAAAATGCAGATTAAAACAGTAATGAGATACCACTTCACATCTGTTAGAGAATGGCCACAGCCTAGGCCACTGTCAACACCACCTGCTGATAAGGCTGCAGAGCAAAAGGAGCTCTCATTCATTGCTGCTGGGAACGCAAACTCATACAGCTACTTTGAAACACAGTTTGGTGGTTTCTTACAAGACTAAATGTACTCTTTTACCATACAGTCAGTCCAGCAATATATTGATATTTACCCAAAGGAGTTGAAAAGTTATGTCCACACAAAAACCTGCCCATGGATGTTTGTAGCAGCTTTATTCATAATTGCCAAAAGTTGGAAGCAACCAACATGTCCTTCAGTAGGTGAATGGATAAACTGTGGTACATCCAGACAACACAGTATTATTCAGCACTAAAAAGAAATGATCCAGTGGTCCAGGAAAAGACATGGGGGAACTTTAAGTGCACATTACTAAGTGAAAGAAGCCAATCCGAAAAGGCATGTACTGTGCGATTCCAACTATATGACATTTCTGGAAAAGGCAAAATTTTGGGCACAGTTAAAAGATCAGTGTTTGCTGGTGGGAGTGGTGGGGGCAATGACTAGATACAGCACAGAGAAATTTTAGTGTAGTGAAAATACTCTGTGATATTATAGTGATGGATAGATATCATTATACGTCTGTCCAAACCCATAGAACGTCCAACACCAAGAGTGAACCCTAAGGAAAGCTGTGGACTTTGGATGATAGTATGTGTCAGTGTAGGTTTATCCTTGGTAACAAAGGTACCGCTCTAGTGAGAGATGTTGATAATGGGGAGGCTGTGCATATGTGGAGGCACGGGCTGTAAGGGAGATCTCTGTACCTTCCTCTCAAATTTACTGTAAACCTAAAACTGCTCAAAAAAAGAAAAAAGCTAAGTCTGTTGAAAACCTGCCAGAGAATGGATACCTCTAAGGACCTCTGGTTCCAGCAGAAGCTGGAAAAGGGACAGTTCCACCACTATGGCACTGCTCTGGCTATCGTGAGCTCAGGTATTGAGTGCCGTGACAACAAGGAAGGAGCAGCAGCCTGGAGGGTCAATGAATGTCAGTCTTCACGCTTACAAAACTGTGAGAAAAAGAGCTTAGCCAAATGGGGGATGTCCATACCCATCCATACCCCATTTTTACATACCCTGTAAAAATGGAAGAAAGGGATGCACGCAGCTGGTTGGACATCTGAAGGAGTGTGTGCCTCATCAGTGCTGTGCACAGATATTTCCAGTCCTCCTTCCACGCAGCGTAGGACTGGAAGGTAGCCAAGCCACGTGATTGCTTTGGCCAATGAAATGCAAGCAGAAGTTTTTCAGAGCCTGTGCACAATGATTCCTTTTTCCTTGGCCCCAGCAATGCTAGTGCTTGGATGACGTGAGGCCCTGGATGGTGAGCCCCGTCAGTCTGCATGCGTGAGGCTGTGGAGTTCAGCCTGCAGCTGCCCACATGGTAGTGCAGTCCCACGAGGGCCATGGAGAGTGAGCAGGAAATAAACCTTTGCTGTTTAAAGCCATGACCTTTTAGAGTGACTCGCACAGCCCAACCTAACTGCTCCTGACTGGTGCAGGAAAGGACGGCTGAAGAGGGAGATGCAGCCTCCGAAAGGCTCAATAGGATGAGGCTTAGTAAACGGTCACAGCAGTGCCATCTCCTCTACCTGGAAATCATAACTCAAATTTATAGGATGCACACTCTTGCTGAAGGGCTGCAAGTAGCCCACAGATATGCTTTGTTTGGCCAGGTTAGTATGATACTAGTTTAAAGGTTTAAATCTGGGAGATGGGATGTGAGTGTGATTTATTTCCTTCTTAACTATATTACTTACAGCATCCTCGCTTGACTCATGTACTTGCCTACGTAGCCCCTGAAGGCATTTGGGTTTGCAACCCCTGGCGGTCCATGCATCGAACCCGTTGAGAGAGACTAGGATAGGCGTGACCATGTTCACGTAATAGACATGAAAACAGAGGCTCTGAGAGGTCCAGAGGCTTCAACAGTGACCCAGCAAGTCAGTGGCAGAGCTCAAGCCTGAACCCGGGATTCCCGATGCCTCTGTGCAGAGCAGGCTGCGGATGCCCGACCCCGGAGACTGCTGCTGCTGCAATCATCCCAGGAGGTTAATCCATTGATTGCATCCTCTCCTGTCTCATCAGCCCACACGCTGCCTGAGTTTATCACCAAGCAAATTCCCACTTGTTTTTCACGGGAAAATCACGCCATCCTGAAATGCCTTGAACGAAGCTCTGCAGTCTCAACAAACAGCTTGCCTTCTAAATCCATAAGCTAAACACAAATCTCTTTGCATTCTTTCAGCCAAGCCATTGCAGCTCTTTTTCTCTTTAAGTCCGAATTTTTTCGTGATGAAGACAGCCAAGCCAAGGAAATTAAGGAAATGACTACAAGGAAATATCTCCAGGATACATTGTACTATTAAGTGCAAAAAGCAAAGTGCAGAAGAGTATGTATGGAATGGTCCCATCTGTATAAATGAAAAAAAAAACAAAACATGTTTTTACATATATGTACTTCTATTTATAGATGCAAAAATGTCCTTAAGGATATGCGTGAAATATTACGGTAGTATCTGGAGAGCAGACTCGGGTCAGGAGTGGCAGAGGCAGGCAGTGTCCATGCCCCAAGCCCTCAGGCCTTGGCAACCCTAACCACTGCCCTGCATGACCCGGCCGGAAGGCTCCCTCTGGCTACAGAGCCTTCTGAGTCCACGCCCTGAGCAGGTGGAAGTGCCCAGGAATGAACACCCCTCAATCAATGCTCAGTCAATGACTGATGGGATTTGGTGGAGAAACACACCGACTCCTTTACCTCTGGTGGGGTGATTCTGAGATAATCGGTGTGTGCTCTGCACTGGCTCCCAGAGTGCGGACATGCCTTCCTTTCCTGTCTCACCTTCCCACTCCCTTATCCTTCCAAATCCATGCCAAACCCTGTGTGAGGGCTGGTTTCTGAAGGAACAATGCCGTCTAATAGAACTGTCTTTGATGATGGAAATGTTCAGTGTCGGCACTGTCCAGTCCAGCGGCCACGAGCCAAGTGTGGCATCTAACTTTAAATTGCTTAAAATTGAAAATGCAGTTCCTCAGTCACATGGGCCACATTTCAGGTGCTCCACGGCAACGTGGACAGCACAGAGTGGAACACTTCCAGCATCACGTGAGGTTCTATTGGACAGTACTGGTTGGCAGTCATCATTGGAGGAAATGAGTGTAGATCTGTACCATATGCACCGAGAAGCAAACAGATGTTTTTAAAGGGGGAAATGGTATGATCTCACCTCTGTGAGGCCCTCTGACATCTATGTGTGGGGTCTTTTGGTGAAGCCTGATTCTGACCCAAGCATTCTCCTGTCTACTGCCTAAAACTAAACCCTTTCCATTCTCAGCTAAGGGAAGGGCTGCTGCCAGCCCATATGGCAGCTTTATGCACGTAAGACCAAAGTGCCCCTCCCTCCCAGTGGATGCGGGCCCATGCCAGTGCATGCCGGACCTCAGCAGTGCCACCAAACAGGGCAGTGAACAGGGCAATGAAGAGGTTCTTCATCGTTCTTCTTTCTGCATTTCAAGCCTTCCCTTGGTAATGAGAACAGGCAGAATGGCAGGGCTTGCATGTACAAATTGGCAGGAGGAAATACCAAGAACAACAATTTTTAAAAAGCAACACTAAGGGCTTCCCTGGTGGCGCAGTGGTTGAGAGTCCGCCTGCCAATGCAGGGGACACGGGTTCGTGCCCCGGTATGGGAAGATCCCACATGCCGCGGAGCGGCTGGGCCCGTGAGCCATGGCCGCTGAGCCTGCGCGTCCGGAGCCTGTGCTCTGCAACGGGAGAGGCCACAGCAGTGAGAGGCCCGCGTACCGGAAAAAAAAAAAAAAAAAGCAACACTAATAATACTACAGGTAAAAAATATGATCTTGGGACTTCCCTGGCGGTCCAGTGGTGAGGAACCTGTGCTTCCACTGCCAGGTGCCTGGCTTCGATCCCTGGTCGGGGAACTAAGATCCCACAAGATATGTGGCACGGCCAAAAAAAAGTTTTTTTAATAAAATTTAAAAAACATATATGATCTTATCATATTACTATTAATTTTCACATAGCTCAGATATTCTACTAAAGGAATTAATGGTTGTCTCAACTTTTTTCATATATGCCTTGACAATGGCCTGATCATGTGATTGTGCCCATTTAGTGACAAATGTGGCTCTCTCTAGTCTGTTTAACTGTAGCAATACTACTTATGAGGATGATGAAATTCACGGCCACTTACAGTATCTGACTATTATGTAATCCATCCGTATGCAATGTCCAGAATAGGCAAATCCATACAGACAAAAAGTAGATTGGTGTTTGCCAGGGGCTAAGGAGACTGAGGGGGAAAGGGAATGTTAATGAGTGTGGGGTTTCTTTGGTGGGGGGGGTGGTGAAAATGTTCAAAAATTGATTGTGGCGATGGTTGCACAGCTCTGAATATACTAAAAGCCATTAAATGGTACATTTTAGATCGCTGAGTCATATGGCATGTGAGTTATATCTCTATAAAGCTGTTATAAAAATGCTAAAAATATATATAAAGAAGGTCTTATCTACAGTGAGAAAGAAATTTTACACTAAATCTCTGTAACTCCAGTCTTTGAACATCTCAGCATTTTGCTAAGTTTCTACCGAATATAGTCAATAGCTTCCCTATCCTCTGTGTTGCGAGCTTTGTTCTTAGTAAATAAGCTTTACCTCTCAAGCTGCTCTTAACTCGGAGTGTTACAGTTGGCACAAATTCGAGGGATTCTGTAACCCAGTTCTACCACCTTTCTGTTGGGCGTCATAGCACTGGAGATGGTCCCTCCCATCTTGAACACTTTTCAACTCTAACACTTTCTTTCCACGCCCTTCATGTGTGAAACAGGCATGACTTATTAATCCTGTAGTGACTCACATAATGTTCTAGTTATCTTGGCTTAAGCTGGTACACCTCATCTTTCTGATCTAGATATTCCCTTTCAGGAAAATCAGAAAGTTCGGGGGACCTAAAATGTCATCTCACTTGACTTGTGAATGCACAGGTTAGTGTTCAAATCTGTTGGCTTATTGGACAGCTCCCTTTCCTGCCCCTGAGAGGTCTATATTGCTTGAGTTTTTACTGACAGTCACGTGCTAGGGGTACAAAACCAAGCTTCTGCCCTCAAGGAGCTGCAGGCTATCCTGGGGACACAGATGAGTATGACGAAAAAATACCCTCCCCTGTGACCCTACCCTACCCAGTCATTCATTAACTCAGGGAAGGGATGAGGACCTGAAATAGAGAAACTGAGTCATCTATGGGTTTTTGAGTTCCAAAAGCCTCACACTCAGAAGGGATAAATGGAACTCGTGTGCGCAAATACCATTGATGGTGTAGAATATGAGATAAATTAAAGCAGTGCTTTGTCACCCTCTCTCAGCCACTCTGCCCCACTAGATAATTCCCAGGAGGGAGGGAATTGGCTGAGGGGCAGTTATATGTGCAGAGGTACATTTTGGGTTTTACACCCCCTCCCTCAGAAGAGCCTGGAGCAAACAGAGGACCCACAGAAGCTGTGGCAGACACCACTGGTTGATGAGCCCCAGGGAATGAATCACACTTGTTCTCAACCAGCCAAGGTAATCCTGCTCTTTGCCAGTTGGTGGTTTGGGGGGTGCCCTGTGTCCCATTTCTGCCCAGTGAGTTGTTAAGGACCAGGGTTCCAGAAAGGTTTTTCCTCCTCGAGAGAAAGCAGAGGACCACTGCTTCCTGCTTTGGATGCAGTCCCGGGAGAATGTGATACTTAGCGCCGCAGCAAGTATTTTATGACGAAGAGAGGGAAGCCAAGAGAATGGCAGAGAATTAGCCTGTCTACTTCCCACCTTCTTGTCATGTGAGATGACTCAGTCCATACTTTCTGCCTCTCGACATGCCGCCAAAAGCCTTCTAACTAGTACCAATCCCACACAGGGATCCTAGAGGAGGCGGGAACAAGACCCCAGAAAAATATGGCCCCATGGACTCTGGCAGAGGGGTCTCAGGCAGCCAGTCATAGGCACCACAGGCTGTTCCCCATGTGTTTGAGGGTGGCAGAAGTGGACAGTGTCTCAGGGAGCTCCACAGAAGTTCCCATGGACAGTCTCTTTTTAAAAAAACTATTAAAAAACCACCACATTGCACAAATTTGCTTACATTTCAGCAGAGCCCAGTGAACACTTCTTTGTGGGTTGGCACTGGTTCTAAGGACCAGCATTTGGGAACAACACATGGAGGACACATCCCACTGATCAATTTCTGGCTCACTGTGGCAGAGACTGCCAGTTGTACCCCAATATGCAACCTTCTTTCTTCCATAGTAATAGAAACCCTGATTTTTAGCTGGATGCATGGAAAGACTACATTTCCCAGCATACCTTGTGGTTAGGTGTGGCCATGTGACTGTCCTGGCTAATGAGGTCCCATGGTTGCTGCCTGATACCTCCTTTAAAAGACAGCTAGCGCGTGCCATTGTGCAGCTTTTTCTTCATCCCTTCACTCTCCTACTGCCCAGAGTTCCAGTGTGGTGGCTGGTGTCCTGACCTTCATGTTAGACCGTAGGTGGAAGGTCACAACACCCTGGGGGTTGGGGAGCAGTGAGATGAAAGGAGTCTGGATCCTTGAGGACTTTGAGAAGCACAACAGCCACATCAGCTCTGGACCACCCTGTCTTGACTTTTACGTGAGAGAAGTAAATTTCTATCTCCTTGACCTCTTAGGATTTAGAGTCTTTGCTACCTACAGCTACACCTAATCCTTTCTGATACATGCACCCTGCAGCCATACTGTGAGAAAGACCGATGTCAGGACAGTCAGGATCTGGGCTGTTCAAGATGGAGAGCAGCCATGGTAACTTCCTCCCATCATCAGCGCACATCCTCTGCTCCCCTTAATCACGTTTATAATAACTTACTTTGTCTGACTTTTCTATTTCCCT
>NW_006784898.1:399348-432372 GCF_000442215.2 Lipotes vexillifer | reverse complement strand
TCCCTACACATAGTTCCTTTCCTTTCTGTTTTCTGTTAGAACCATTTCGTGAGATGCTTCAAGCTGGTTTTGTTTTTTTTTTAAGTACAGTAGAAATAGAAGCAGTTACCAAATAGAAGCAACACAAGTAGCAGAGAATCTCATTGTAACCATGCATGCAGTGAAAAGCAAAGGCGTATAAAAATCAAGTTTCTAAAAAGAAACCATAAAAGGCATTACTGTTCTCTCATCTGTGATTCCTTCTGCTTTCCCTGGGGTAAATGGCACTCCCTGTGCAAGTCTCTCTTGATGGTGGACATGCACATCTGTTATTTCTGTTTTAGAATATGATATGTCTCTTTGGGGCACAAAAGGCGATTGTTGCCCAAGTGATGAAAAGAAGAATATTAATCCTTCATGAGCATTTTCCAGCACGTAGAACTCTTCTGTCATCTTTCCAGCAAAACAGTTTTGTGTACTAATTAGAAAAACAGATTTTTGATACAGCATTCTATATTCTGTACTTAGTCTTGTTTCATATAAGGAAATAAATGTACTGAATAAATATAGCCGCAAGACACCCATTCCACAAATTGTGCATTGTTTCAGCCTTTCACATTAATTTGTTAGGTTGTGTTAAGAACCTAAGGAAGTAAGTTAGTGCATAGAAATAATAATTATCTGTGGTGTTTAAGAGCCTGATCAATTGCCACCCTCTTTCCACCCAAGTTCAGAACCAAATGAGAAATAAATTTAGGAGTCCAACCGATGGAGATGGAAATATCAACTTCGTTACTGAAGAGGTGATTGAAGAATGTGGCCTTAAATCCAGGGGCAAGTGGACTTCCCAATACATTCCCACTGATTTGAACTCTGGGCTCCACTCTTTCTGGGGCAACGCTCACCCCATAAGCAGCTCCTCTCGTAGTGGAGAGCAGACCTACTCTATGGACCCTCTATGTGGGCAAGCAAATCTGAAAGAGAAATAACTCAAGAAACCCTGAGCCAAGCATGTTCATCTTCTTCCAAATTCACCAAACAATGTGCCACTCCTTCTCTGGGGAGAGATGATTAGTCAGGTGGGGTCGTGGAGAGAAGCTGGACTTGTCCACATGTCCTTTTCCCTCCTGTAGCAGACCTTGTTCCTGCCCTGCCTCTATCCATCAGGATTTACCACTCAGGGCTGACTTCCAACTGCCTGTATTGCTATCTTTTTGCTCAAGGGATTTCTCCAAAGTGAGGGAAACAGCAGCCCACAACCAATAACTGATGGGAGTTGAATACCCTTGCTCCTTGCCCATCGCATAGATAACTCTGTGGTACATGTTCTCTGCTGCTTCACAGAGCTTTCTGGTGGGATTAAATCCCAGTCACCCACAATGATAGTCGGCCGACTCAATAACATACTCTTCTTTTTTTAATTGAACTGTAGTGGGTTAACAATATTGTGTTAGTTTCAGGTGTACAGCAAAGTGATTCTCACACACACGTATTTATAAAACATAGTTCCCTGTGCCATACAGTAAATCCTTGTTATCTATTTTATATATAGTGGTGTGTATCTGTTAGTCCCATACTCCTAACTGATCCCTCCCCTCCCTCTCCCCTTTGGTAACCATCAGTTTGCTTTCTATGTCTATGAGTCTGTTTCTGTTTTCTAAATAAGTTCATTTGTATTATTTTTTAGATTCCACATATAAATGATATCATATAATATTTGTCTTTCTTGGTCTGAATTACTTCACTTAGTCTGATAATCTCTAGTTCCATCCTTGTTGCTGCAAATGGCAATATTTCATTCTTTTTTATGGCTGAGTAATATTCCATTGTATATATACGCCACATCTTCTTTATCCATTCATCTGTCAATGGACACTTAGTTTGCATCCATGTCTTGGCTATTGTAAATAGTGCTGCTATAAACACTGGGGTGCATGTATCTTTTCAAATTAGAGTTTTCGTCTTTTCTGGGTATATGCCCAGGAGTGGGATTGCTGGACCCTATGGTAACATTTTTTTTAGTTTTTTAAGGAACCTCCATACTGTTTTCCATAGTGACTGCTATGACCAATTTGCATTCCCACCAACAGAGTACAAGGGTTCCCATTTATCCACACCCTCTTCAGCATTTATTATTTGTAGGTTTTTTGATGATAGCCATTTTGACTGGTGTGAGGTGATACCTCTTTGTGGTTTTGATTTGCATTTCTCTAATAATTTGTGATGTGGAGCATCTTTTCATGTGTCTATTGGCCATCTGTATGTCTTCTTTGGAGAAATATCTATTTAGGTCTTCTGCCCGTTTTTTGATTGGGTGTTTTGGTTTTTTGATATTGAGTTGTATGAGATGTGTGTATATTTTTAAAATTAAGTCCTTGTTGGTCGCATCATTTGCAAATATTTTCTCCCGGTCCATAGGTTGTCTTTTCATTTCCTTTATGGCTTCCTTTGCTGTGCAAAAGCTTATACGTTTGATTAGGTCCCATTTGTATATTTTGGCTTTTATTTCTTTTGCCTTGGGAGACTGACCTAAGAAAACATTGCTACAATTTATGTCAGAGAATGTTTTGCCTATGTTCTCTTTTAGGAGTTTTATGGGGTCATGTCTTATATTTAAGTCTTTAAGCCATTCTGAGTTTATTTTTGTGTATGGTGTAAGGGAGTGTTCTAAATTCATTGATTTACATGCGGCTGTCCAGCTTTCCCATTACCACTTGCTGAAGAGACTGTCTTTTCCCAATTGTATATTCCTGCCTCTTTTGTTAAAGATTAATCGACTGCAGTTGTGTGCATTTATTTCTAGATTCTCCATTCTGTTCCATTGATACATATGTCTGTCTTTGGTGCCAGTACCACACTATTTTGACTACTGTAGCTTTGTACTATTGTCTGAAGTCTGGGAGGGTTATGCATCCAGCTTTGTTCTTTTTTCTCAGGATTGCTTGGCAATTCTGGGTCTTTTGTGGTGACATGTAAATTTTAAGGTTATTTGTTCTAGTTCTGTGAAAAATGTCGTGGGTAATTTGATAGGGATTGCATTAAATCTGTAGATTGCTTTGGGTAATATGGCCATTTTAACAATATTTATTCTTCCAATCAAGAGCATGGGATATCTTTTCATTTCTTTGAATCACCTTCAGTTTCCTTTATCAATGTTTCATAGTCCTCAGTCTTTCACCTCCTTGGTTAGGTTTATTCCTAGGTTGGTTTTGTTTTGTTTTGTTTTTGAAATAATTTTAAATGGGATTTTTAAAAACATTCTCTTTCTGATATTTCATTGTTAGTATAAAGAAATGCAACAGATTTCTATATATTGATCTTGTATCCTGCTACCTTGTTGAATTCATTTAGTTAGTTCTAAAAGTTTTTGTGTGGAGTCTTTAGGGTTTTCTATATAGAGTTTCATGTCATTTGCATATAATGACAATTTTACCTCTTCCCTTCCAACTTGGATACCTTTTATTTCTTTTTCTTGTCTGATTGCTGTGACTAGGACTTCCAATACTATGTTGAATAGAAGTGGTGAGAGTGGGCATCCTTGTCTTATTCCAGAATTTAGCAGGAAGTCTTTCAGCTTTTCACCATTGAGTATTTTATTGGCTGTGGGTTTGTCATAAATGACTTTTATTATTGTTGAGATGTGTTACCTTTATACCCACTTTGGTGAGAGTTTTTATCATGAATGGATGTTGAATTTTATAAAATGCTTTTTCTACAACTATTGAGATGATCATGTGGTTTTTGTCTTTTCTTTTGTTGATGTGGTGTATCACACTGATTGGTTTGTGTATGTTGAACCCTCCTTGTGACCCGGGAATAAATCCAACTTGGTCATGGTGTATGATCCTTTTTATGTGTTGTTGTTGGATTCAGTTTGATAATATTTTGTTGAGGATTTTTGCATCTATATTCATCAAAGATATTGGCCTGTAATATTCTTTTTTGGTAGTGTCTTTTTCTGGTTTTGGTATCAGTGTGATGGTGGCTTCATAGAATGACCTTGGGAATGTTCCTTCCTCTTCAGTCTTTTGGAAGAGTTTGAGAAGGAGCGGTATAACTTCTTCTTTGTATGTCTGGTAGAATTCTCCAGTGAAGCCATCCAGTCCTGGACTTTTGTTTTCAGTGAGTTTTTAAAATTACAAATGCTATTTCACTTCTAGTGATTAGTCTGTTAAATTGTCTGTTTCTTCTTGATTCAGTTTTGGCAGGCTGTACGTTTCTAGAAACTTGTCATTTTCTTCTAGGTTGTCCATTTTGTTGGCATAAAACTGTTCATAGTATTTTCTTATGATTTTTTTTATTTCTGCAGTGTCAATTGTTATTTCTCCTCTTTCTTTTTCTTTTTTTTTTTTTTTTTTTTTTTTTTTTGTAGTACGCGGGCCTCTCACCGCTGTGGCCTCCCCTGCCGTGGAGCGCAGGCTCCGGACGCGCAGGCTCAGCGGCCATGGCTCACGGGCCCAGCCGCTCCGCGGCATGTGGGATCCTCCCGGACCGGGGCGCGAACCCGCGTCCCCTGCATCGGCAGGCGGACCCCCAACCACTGCGCCACCAGGGAAGCCCCTCTCCTCTTTCATTTTTTATTTTGTTTATTTGCGTCCTCTCTCTTTTCTTCTTGGTGAGCCTGGCTAAAGGTTTGTCGGTTTTGTTTATCCTTTTAAAAAAAATAGCTCTTGGTTTTTTGATTTTTTTTTCTGTCATTTTAATCTCTATTTTATTTATTTCCTCTCTGATCTTTATTATTTCCTTCCTTCTGCTGACTTTAGGCTTTGTTTGTTCTTCTTTTTCTAATTCCTTTAAGTCGTAGGTTAGGTTGTTTATTTGTGATTTTTCTTGTTTTTTGAGGAAGGCCTTTATTACTGTGAACTTCCCTCTTAGGACTGCTTTGGTCCATCCCATAGATTTTGTAGGGCTGTGTTTTTGTTGTCATTTGTCTGAAGGTATTTTTTAATTTCCTCTTTGATTTCATCGTTGACCCATTGGTTTTTTTAGTAGCATGTTGTTTAGTCTCCATGTAATCATTTTTTTCTCGTTTTTCTTTCTGTGGTTGATATCTAGTTTCATGCCATTGTGGTCAGAAAAGATGCTTGAAATAACTTCTACCCTCTTAAATTTGTTGAGGTGTGTTTTGTGTCCTAGT
Source organism: Lipotes vexillifer (assembly GCF_000442215.2). Taxonomy (NCBI): domain Eukaryota; kingdom Metazoa; phylum Chordata; class Mammalia; order Artiodactyla; family Lipotidae; genus Lipotes; species Lipotes vexillifer. The sequence continues at coordinate 427,256 of NW_006784898.1, read as the reverse complement.
ATGTCATCTATCCTAGAGAATGTTCCATGTGTACGTGAAAAGAATGTGTATTCTGGTTTTTTTGAATGTAGTGTCCTGTAGATATCAATTAAGTCTAACTGTTCTATTGTGTCATTTAGGATCTCTGTTGCCTTATTGATGTTCCTTCTGGAAGATCTGTCCATTGATGTCAATGGGGTATTAAAGTCTCCTATTATTGTATTTCCATCAGTTTCTCCCTTTATGTGTCTTAGTGTTTGTTCTATTTATTTAGATGCTCCTATATTGGGTGCATATATGTTAACGAGTATTGATTGTTTTATCATTGTATAGTGTCCTTCTTTGTCTTTTTTTGTAGCCCTTGTTTTAAAGTCTGTTTTGTCTGATATGAGTATTGCTGCCCCCGCTTTTTGTCATGACCATTTGCATGAAATATCTTTTACAGCCCTCTTACTTTCAATCTATGTGTGTCTTTCTCCCTAAAGTGGGTCTCTTGTAGGCAGCATATTGTAGGCTCTTGTTTTATTATACAGTGTTCCACTCTTTGTCTTTTGATTGGAACGTTTAGTCCATTGGCTTTTAAAGTCATTATTGATATGTATGTATTTATTGCCATTTTAAACCTTGTTTTCCAGTTGATTTTGTATTTCTTCTTTGTTCCTTTCTTCTTTTCATTTTTCCTTTTGTGGTTTGATGGTTTTCTTTTGTATTATGCTTGAATTCCTTTCTTTTTGGTTTTTGTGAATCTATAGTATGTTTTCAATTTGTGGTTGCTCTGGTTTTCAAGTATGTTAACCCATAGCTATATCTACTTGCTTTAAACTGATAGTCATATAAGCTCAAACACATTCTAAAAAATCTACATTCTCTTACTCCCCTCCCCTGCATTTGGTGATTTTGATGTTCTCTTTTACATCTCCATGTTTATCCTTTGTTGTTCATTGTGTTTATAATCACCTTTACAAAATTTCTTGATTGTTTTTTAATTTATGTACTGGCTTACTTAAGTGATCTTCAATCTTTTTCTATATTTGCCTTTCCTACTATGATTTTCCCTTTCCTATAGATTCTTGCTTCTTTTCTATTTAGAGAAGACCTTTCAATATTTCTTTTAGGATAGGTTTAGTACTGCTGTATTCTTTTAGTTTTTGCTTGTCTGAGGTTCTTTGTCTCTCCTATTCTAAATGATAATCTTGCTGAGTAGAGTATTCTAGGTTACAGACTTTTCCCTTTCAGGATTTTGAATATATTTTGCCACTCTCTTCTGTCTTGCAAAGTTTTCGTGGAGAAATCAGCTGACAGCCTTATGGAGATTCCCTTGTAACTGACTCTTTGAAAAATACACTCTTTATTGGCTGTCTTCCTTACCCATCTCACTCCCCACTCTCTAGTGTTTCTAGGTATTGCCACCCAAGTAAGCTACTTGTTCTCAAGTATTTTTCCAAGGTCTTCTTCTAGAGTAGGGGTCAGCAAACTTTTTCTGTAAAGAACCAGATAGTTAACATATTAGGCATTGCAACTACTCAACTCTAGTGCAAAAGCAGACATAGATACATAGACCATATGTAAACAAATGGGCATGGCTATGTGCCAATGAAACTTTTTATTTACAAAATCAGGTGGTGGCCAAAGTTCCCCAGCCCCACCAGGGAGAGGAGGAAGCCGAGGACAAATAACTTTCTAAAGGGGTTTGGAAGCCACATTCTCATTTTGTGGAAGTAATTTACTGAAGAGCTGATTATTTGAGTAAACACTTATTAAATTTCCAGAAATTATCACAGATGCCTTAAAGATTTTCTTTGGAAGGTCATTGCCTGTACAGTTACTTTTTTGTGTGGCATAAATAATATGTTAACCTGTTACAACTGACAACATTGGTTTTCTGTAGCTAGGGAGTCTTGAGTTGGCAGCCTGCTCAGCTTAATGACTTAATGCCCGTTTTTGGCAGATGTGTTGCTGTTACCATGACATACCTGTATGCTATACCCAGGGGGAGGGTTGGGCCGAAACCGCAGGCACACATTTAGGTTGATCACCTTGGCTTCCGAGCCATTCCGGGTGGTGCTCAGTGTGGGGTGAGAGCATCATATAGGACCATGGCGCTTAGCAGCATTGTTTCTTTGGAGTCCGTGTAATGGAATTTATTTTTCGAATATTGATATTTGCATTCTCTGTAACAATTCCTTATAAATAAAATGAGGTAGAATTGTACATTTAAAGTGGAAACCTTAATAACACATTTGTAGTTCCTTTTAATGCAAAAAGTACCAGTAAGCATTAAAAACAAACAAACAAAACATCAGGTGGTGGGCTGGATTTGGCATATGGGCGAGGCCATAGTTGGCTGACCCCTGATCTAGAGGAATCAAGCTATATCATCCCCTGTATTAGTTCTCTAGAGCTATGTAACAAATTACCCCAAACTAACTTAGCAGTTTAATACAACAAAAATTTATTATCTCACAGTTTCCATGGGTCAGGACTCTGGGCACAGTGTTACTGGGTTCTCTGCTCAGGGTCTCACAGGGTTGAAATCAAAGTTTTGGCTGGCCTGCATCCTCATCACAGGCTTGGAGTGCTCTTCCCTGCTCACTAGTTGTTGGTAGAATTCAGTTCCTTGCAGTTACAGGACTGAAGTCTTAGTTTTCTTGCTGCCTGTCATCCAGGAACCATTTTCTCCTCCTAGAGGCTGCCCACAACTCCCTGCCATGTGACCCTCTCCGCAGTAGTGCAGTTTTCTTTAAGTCCAGAAAGAGAATTCTTATTTTAAAGGGCTCCATTAATTAGGTCGGCCTTCCCAGGATAATCTCTGTTTTTATTTACTCAAAGTCAACTGATTAGGGACCTTAATTACATCTGCAAAATTCCTTTACCTTTGCCATATAATGCAACCTAATCACAGAAGAGATATTCTGTCATATTCACAGGGTCTGCCTGAACTTGAGGCGAGGGGATTATATAACATGTGTTCACTAGGAGGCAGACATATTGCAATTCTGCCTACTACACTCTTTGAAAATGGAATGGAAATTCTCTCCCCTTTTGGAAATATGCGGAGGGCAGAACAAGTGCCCCCCACTCCATAAAACAAACGCCTGTTGAGTACCCACTATGTGCCGGGTGCTACACTAAGCCGTTTGCCTGCATCAACGCTTTTCAGCCTCACAGCAACTTTATGCAGCACGTCCTATTTTTATCCCATTTGTAGGTGGGTAAGTTCTGCAGAGTGACAGAGCTAGAATGGAGTGATCGAAGAGTAAAACCCAGAATCCTGACTCCACAGCTTATGTTCTTACCCACTTTTTCATACTGCCTTGCCTCTGAGAATTTACATATAATTCTCCACACCCCCAACACAACCCATCTAATGCAGACAGTGTCATGCTGCATCAATTTCTGAACATTTAAGATCTGACCAAGTAATCTTTAACCCTTAAAAGTAAAATTCAAAAAACTTTTCGGGACTTCCCTGGTGGTCCAGTGGTTAAGACCTGTGCTTCCACTGCGGGGGTGCTGGTTCAATCCCTGACTGGGGAACTAAGATTCCGCGTGCCACGTGGTGTGGCCAAAAATTTTTTTTTAATAAAAATTTTGAAAACAAATTCAAACAATATTCACACAAAGAGTGTTGCAGACAAACCTTTTCTTTAACTAGAATTAATCACTCGTGCTGAATATAAATGAAAACTCAGGACTCAGGTTGGAAAAATGATATAACCAATATTGCCTTCTTCTTGCTTACTTTCTCAGATGAAACAATGACAGTGAAAGTCAGTAAGGAAAGGGGAAAGGAAGGGATCAAGTGTTAATAAAGCACTTACTATGTGCAACGCATTACAGCCTTTATTTCTTTTGAGCCTGACCTCAGCCCTGAAACGCTTGTTATTAGTCTTCTTTTGCAAATGAAACTGTACTTAGAGAGTTTGAAAAGCCTGCAAATTATCACCTAGTATCTGTTCTCCCCTTTTTCCTGAATAATAGAACACTGGATTCCTTCAGGGTAAAACTATGATCAACTAAAAGACCACATTTCCCAGTCTTCCTTGCAGCTAGGTGTGGTCATGTGACCGTGTTTTGGCCAATAAGAGCTAAGCAGAAGTGTTATGTGGGACTTCTTGTGAGGCTGCTTAAAGAAAGCTAAATCAATCAAGAGTTACACTTTTTGACCTTTCTTTCTTACACCTTCCTGCTGTTTGGAATTCCAGCATGATGGCAGGAGCTCCAGGTGCCACCATAAATCACGAGGTAACCTTGAGATGGAAGCCACTTGCTAGGAGGATGGAGCAGGAAGGTGCAAGGGCTTAGGTCCCTGATGATCATGGAGCCACCATACCAGCCCTGCAGTGCACAACTCTGGAATTATTAATTTTTTTTGGAATTACCTTTTGTGAGAGGGAAAAATACTCTCTTTTAAACCACTGTTATTTAGGATTTGCCTCATATATAGCTTAATAACTATAAACTATATATAGCTTATAGATGGAGAGGGATTAAATAACTTTCCTAGGTCACCCTGTAGTAATAGATTGAGAATGCAAACCTGGCTGTCACAGTCTACAGTATGCTTGGGGCTAATCATTTATGTCTTTTTTTTTTTTAATTTTTGGCTGCGTTGGGTCTTCGTTGCTGCGTGTGGGCTTTCTCTAGTTGCAGCGAGCAGGGGCCACTCTTCGTTGCAGTGCACGGGCTTCTCATTGTGGTGGCTTCTCTTGTTGCGGAGCAAGGGCTGTAGGTGTGCTGGCTTAGTAGTTGTGGCTCACAGGCTGTAGAGCGCAGGCCAGTAGTTGTGGCGCACGGACTTAGCTGCTCCGCAGCATGTGGGATCTTCCCAGACCAGGGCTCCAACCCGTGTCCCCTGCATTGGCAGGCAGATTCTTAACCACTGCACCACCAGGGAAGTCCCTCTGTCTTTTGATTGGAAAGTGGGGATGTTACTTTAGTTGGGAGATGAAGATATCCTCATATGACCTCATGGACTTTGATCTTTATTTCATGGATTCTCTTTTGATTCCAGCTTCCAGCCTCTGCAAAGCTCTTTTTGTTATTACTAACAAAGATAATATGAGTGAGCAGTAAACTGTCTTCCATAGTTGAACTTCAGTCCTCTACAATTAGGACAATTTTTAGAGTGTAATTTAACTGCTTTTTTTTTAATTGTTATAATACATGTAACACATGCACATTGTAAGAAATGAGGACCAGAAAGGGGCTATAAAATGAGAGGCAAAGTTTTCCCTCCCCCAAGATAGACCCAACTCCCACTACCCAGAAGTAACATTATGGATCTTTCCAGAAAGTTTTTTATACGTGTACAATAATATATACGGATATATATTCTATCACAAATGGAAATACACTACACATGTTGTTTGCATTTACTATACCTTACATCACATAATTGCATATAAGATCCCAGGTCATTTATTGAATGGCTGTAGAGTATTCCATTGTATGGATGCAGAATAGTTTATTTAATCAGTGTTTCCTTATTGGACAATTAGATTTTTATTTTTTTAATGCTAACAGTGCTACAGTGTACATCCTTGAATATACATCTTTTTTCACTTGTCTCTATAGTACAGATTCCTAGATGTGGAAGTGCTGGATCAAAGAGCATGTCTAGCTTTAATTTTCACAGAAGTTGCCAAAGTGCTCTGCAAAGAGGTCGCTTGAAATTACCCTCCCCCAACAGCGGGTGAGAGCACCGACTTGTCTTCCTTGCCAGTAGCAGCTATTAGCAAATTGCTGGATCCTTGCCCATCTGATACTGAAAAAATGTATTTTCTTGATATTTGAATTTGCATTTTTAAAGTCGTAAATGAAAGTAAGCATTTTGTCACTATTTATTGGCCACTGGGATTTCTTGTTCTGAGAACTGCTGATTCATGTCCTGTCTCATTTTTCTGTTGGCGTCTTTATCTTTTTCTTATCGATTTATAAGAGCTTTTTGTAACTTTAGGAAATTAGTCGTAAGTCGTATAGCTTGCAAAATTTTCAATAGTATGTGTTGTCTTTTTACTCTGTTTTTGGCAATTTTTCCTGCAGGGGTTTTGTTATTTTTAGTGAAATATATTAATCCTTTCTTACATATCTTAATTTTGTGTCTTGCATAGAAAGGCTGTCCCCATAATTACAAATTAATTCCCCCCAATTTTAGTGCTGGATTTTTTGATTTATTTTTTTACGTGTATATCTTTGGTCCATCTGATGTAAGAGACATAGAGATTTCATCTTATTTTGTCCAAGTGACTAGACAGGTATTACTATTCTTGAGTAATCGATCTTTTTTTCTTGTTTTGATTTCATATGTGACTTTCATTATATTTTAAATTTTCATATGGATTTAGATCTGTTTCTGAACTCTGTTCTGTTCTTCTGCTCAATCTGTTCTTCATCCAGAGACCAAACTGTTTTCATTATTGTTGCTTTATAGCGTTTTACTATTTAGTAAGCTAATAACCACCTTTTACGCGTTAATCAATCCCCCCACCAGAGTTCTCCTAGCCATTCTCACATGTTTATTTAAACCAATAAATGTTGAGTGAACACTCACTATGTGTCAGGCTGTGATCTAAGCACTAGGGATGCAGCAGTGAACGAGAACAGGGAAAATCTCTGCCCACATTATGCTTCCATTCTATCTGTGAGAGAGAGAGAGACCAATTAGTCAAATACAAACAGGGTCAAAGTGTGGTAAATGAGTTGGACAGAGGCAAAATAAAGAAGGAAGATAGGAAGTGGGGAGAGTGCAAAACCAGGTGGTCAGGGCAGGCCTCATTGAGAACATGGCGGTTGAAGTGAAGGAACAAACCATGGAGATAAGTAGGAGCAACGTGTGCAAAGGCCCTGAAGTCGGCGGCCAGTATGCCTGGGACAAAGTGAGTGAGAGAATGAGAAGGAGATGAGGCTAGAGGAGTAACAGGGAGTGATCAAGGAGGGCCTTGTGGGCAAATGAAAAGATTTGGGCTGTTTCTCTGGGCAAGGCAGGGAGCCACTGGGGCAGATGGAGCAAAGGGGCATCATGAACTGACTTGATGCTCTGGGTATTTTGGTTGGGCTCACTTTGAAATACTACATTAATTTATGGAGGATAATATCTTTATAACCCTGTGTCCTCATATCCAAAGATAACATATGTGGCAATATTATCCACGCACAGAGTGACAGATTGGTGTGCTTCGGGGAACGTATTCCACAGGTACAATCGCATATACAAAATGACTCATGTACAAGCGTTGTTTATGATGGCAAAAGACTGGAAACAGTGCAGACATTCAGCCATCCACCAATATGGGACTGGCTAAGTATATTTTGATGCATGTACACAGTGGAATAATATGCCACTTTGAAAAGAATAGGAGAATCTTTATGTACTAATTCAGAATGATCGCCTAGATATAGTAAGAATAAAAGCAAGGTATGGAGTGGTGTGTATAGTATGCTACCATTTGGATTAAAAAGGGAAGTGTATATTGTGTATGAATCTGCTTTGCTAAGGATAAAATATCTCTAAAAGAATACATAAGGGCCTCCCTGGTGGCACAATGGTTGAGAGTCCACCTGCCGATGCAGGGGACACGGGTTCGTGCCCCGGTCCGGGAAGATCCCACGTGCCGCGGAGCGGCTGGGCCTGTGAGCCGCGGCTGCTGGGCCTGCGCGTCCGGAGCCTTTGCTCGGCAACGGGAGAGGCCACAACAGTGAGAGGCCCGTGTACAGGAAAAAAAAAAAAAAAGAATACATAAGAAACTGCTAACAGTAGTTGTGTCTAGGGAAGGGCACTAAATAATTGGAAGATAGGGATATGAATGAAGTTTTTCACTGTATCCCCCTTTCTATCTTTGGACTATTGAGCCATGTGAATATACTATCCATTCAAAAAACAACTAACTATAAATTTTAATGAAATAAAGTATATCTTTATATTAGGGCCATGTTGGTAATGTATTCGACAATGACAAACAGAATTAGTAGAGACCTAAATCATATACAGTGACCTGTATCATGGATCTTTACATGTCCAGTTGTAATAAATACACAAATAGACAAATGTTAGGCCAGATACACAATGTGCTCATTTCTCTGCCCCTCGCCCCAGATTTGCACATTGTCGCAGTATAAGTGAGCTAGAGAGTTCAATCTCCTGACCTGCCAATTACAGGTTAAGGCCCATGATGAATAAGTGGAGCGTGTAGTCTGTTAACAGATGATATGTCCTGTTAAAAGAAAAAATGGTATCTAGTAGGAGGGATCAGGAGTGCGGGGTGGATGTCTGAGATGAGAATGTCTGAGAGAAGAGCCATCCAAGCAGGGGGAAAGCCAGTGCAAAGGCCCTGAGGCAAGGACAGGGCGGAGGCCTGAGTGGCTGGAGAGAGAGAGCGTGGGTAGTAAGGAGGCAGCAGATGCCACGGGGCTTTGTCAGGTCTGCTAAAGACCCCACCTTAATGAGGTGGGAAACCACTGGAGAGCATTGAGTTGAAGAGTGAAATTTGCTCTCTGATTTTAAGAGCATCCCTCTGGCTGCGGTGTGGAGAACAGGCTGTAGGGAATCAAGGGTCGAAGCAAGGAGGCCAGTGCCAGAACGATTCCATTACTCCTCGCTTCGCTCCCGGAAACATATCCTTAGAGCTGATATTCAAAGTAGATATTTGTGAACTTATATTCAGCACAGAAACAGAGTCTTTAAACGCCCATTTCTTTCTGATTTATAAGAATCACACATACTCATTGCAGAAGAGTTGAGAAAAGCAGAAAAATATACGTGGGAGAAAAAATTTAACTATATGCTGCTTCCCAGATACAGCTCCTCCTGACATTTTTTTTTTTTTTTTTTTTTTGCGTTACGCGGGCCTCTCACTGCTGTGGCCTCTCCCGTTGCGGAGCGCAGGCTCCGGACGCGCAGGCTCAGCGGCCGCGGCTCACGGGCCCAGCCGCTCCGCGGCACGTGGGATCTTCCCGGACCGGGGCACGAACCCGTGTCCCCTGCATCGGCAGGCGGACTCTCAACCGCTGTGCCAACCAGGGAGGCCCCTCCTCTTGACATTGTGGTGTGTCTCCATCTCGTCTACATGGTTTTACGTAGCTAGGTTCGTAATACGCACATGCATTCGTATTCCACTTGATCTCTTAACCTAATATAATAAGCATTTTACCACTAAAAGAATTATTTATTCTAATGGAAGCATAATATTCTATTTTATAGCTGTCTAAAATTGAACTCAACCAGTCCACGAAATAATGTATCAGTGAAGATTTTTATGCAGAAAATTTGATCTGCGTTTTAGATTTGCTTTCCCTAAGACAGATTCCAGAGGAAGAGCTAGCAAGTCAAACAGAGAATGTATTTTAGGTTTTTGATACCCATTGTCAAACTGTTCCTCGAAAGGGTTGTACCTGTATAAATTCCCATAGGTTTACTGAAGCCATAAACAACCTTTAAGAAAACAAATATCCTTTGTTAGCATCATCCTCTTAAAGAACAAAGAAGTCTTTGATGAGAAAGTGTCAGAATTTCACACATCATATGCATAGCAGAGAGGGTGGAAAATCAGATTCTGAGTGTGAAAGAATCATTAGCGTTTTTAGACCAAAGCTGCAGTTAAATTATGATCCAGCTCGAGGAGTACATATGAAACCAAGTGCGTGTGGGGTGTGCTTTATAGGCAGAGGAGGAGTCATCACTAAATATATGTGGTTGCTAAGAGACTAAATTGGGGACTAGGAATTAAATTTAACACACGCTCCTCAAATTGGGTTATTCCAGGACTAGCCTCCTCTTCTTTCTAGATGGTATGACATGGAGACATTTGTGACAAATTGGTATTCAGCCAGAAGGAAAGAAATATGTAGAGATGAGATAATGAGTAGGAAGGTGTGAGTTCTAGAACAATTCATTACTTCCTTACTCCAGGTCCGTCACTTGACCCTTTGAGTCAAGTGGGAATAATATTGCCTGTCTTGTCTCGTCTACCTCACAAAGCTTTTATGAAGATCAAATACGCTAATAACCGTAAATTGTAAATAGTCAACACATAACTGTATCGTTTGCAAATCTGTGACTGTTGGCAGTGTCATCTCAGAAGAACAAATAAAGTTTACTTACTATATTAAAAAAATGCTAATAAATGGCAAAGTGATATACAACCGTAGGGTGTTATTACCATGTTGAAGTCTCAGGCACTCTGTTTTGGAAACTTGTATATAATGAGGTGCTTTAATTCCTCTCGCTGGGTTTGTCTTGTATTCAATTATAGCAGATTCAACAATCTGCTTTTGGGGAAATCCATTCAAAAAGGAAAGCATGGTGATCCAGGTCATCATTCTGAGCCCCCGATGAGGGTGGAATTTCCTAAAGAGTAAGGATTGTGTCTCATTCACCCATGTGATGTGTCCAAACCTCCTGTGTGAGGAGGAAACAGGATTATACACCCCTGTTTTATCTTGCTTCTTAATGGTATATTAGAGATGAGGGCAAGATGGAGGCCCAGGGAGTGATTTCTTTCTTTCCTGCCTCTGAGCCTACCCTACCCCCATCTTGCTATTCCATCTCCACCCTGAGCTGCCAGACAAGCTACTCCTCAGCCCTCAAGTCTCAGGAAAGTCATCTCTTCTAGCACTTCCCTGTTGCCGTCATCTAGTCCCAAACCTCCATTTGCACCCAGGACACCTCGTTACACCGTCTCGTTGGATGCGACTATGCCCTAGTCCACCACAGCCTAGCCGGGCTCCACGGGCTTACCGTGTTTTCTTATCTTCTGTGGACCTACTTCAGCACCCAGGACAGTCTTAACACATGTTCCCTGAATAAAGGAAAGGATGAGTTTTCAAGGGCCCATGTCACAAAAGGAGGCAAATGCTTCTGTGATAGAAATGAAGCCATTATGTACTTTGGTTCTAGAAACATAGTGATAAACCAATCTCTTTGCACAGATACATGACTATATACTATATATTTAAATGTGTTCATGCATAGGTAGAACCAGTAATTCTCTTGGTAATACAAAATGTTGAGAAGAGCAAGAAGTTGAGGTCAGGACTTCCCTGGTGGCACAGTGGTTGAGACTCCACGCTCCCAACGCGGGAGGCCCGGCTTCAATCCCTGGTCAGGGAACTAGATCCCACATGCATGCTGCAACTAAGAGTTCGCATGCCACAATTAACGCCTGCTGCAGCTAAGACCCGGTGCAACCAAATAATTAATAAATAAATAAATAAATAAATAAATAAATAAATAAATAAAATACTTCAAAAAAAAAAAAAAAAAAGAAGTTGAGGTCGCTGAGCCTGATACCGATCATGCCAAGGTTTTGTATCTCAATAGAACTGGAGTGTACTCAGAAGAGCAGGGGCTTTTTCAATCTGGCCCTCCAAAATCCTCTCCCAGAAATCGAATTCAGTGGTTCTCAGTTGTCTGGTGATTCTGTAGCAATGGGAAATCTAATAAATACTGATGTCTGTGAACCAGCCCCAGAGATTCAGATTTCATTAGTCTATGGTAGGCCTTGGGCATCTGTACTTTTTAAAAAGCTCCCCGGGGGATTCTAATGTGCAGCCAGGCTGAGAACCGCTGCTCTGAAGTGTCTGGGGTTGAGGTGACGGATCTGACTAATTAAACCTCAAGGCTGAACACACGGGGCTTCCTGGACATCCGCATAGAGTGTCTTGCTCTCTCCCACGTTCTCACTCTCTCGTTCCCTTGCTCTCTCACTCTTTCTTTTATTTATCCAATAAATTGCTTTGGAGTGACTCTGCTGCTTTTCAGCCAGCTGGGTAAGAACTCAGATCCTGACGGTTCACATTGAAGCATCTTTATTGAAGATCTTTAAAACCCAGGCCATCGTGGGGTGAATCACGGACTGTGAAAGGAGGGGACAAGCCATTGGGTTCGCTTTCCTACTTCAGCTTGTGTTATGCGGGTGGCCTCGTTAATGGGAGGGGACAGAAGAAACCTGGAGAAAACACTCCCATACCGGGATTTGCCAAACCTTCGTAAAGTTTCACTCTCGGAATCGGGTATGGACCCAGTGCAATACCATCTGACTCCCATGTGGTGGATGCCACAGAGCCAATAACCATCCTAAGGTGCTCTGAACCAGGCAGTTCCTGCTTTTTTATTACGAGTCCCAGGATCCTAAAGAGCTGTGACTCTTGGACTGAGGTGTCTCGGTGTCAGTGACACGAAAGCGCTCTTTACATAAGATCATCCTTGCATGAGGTGAGTCAGTCGAGGTACTTTTTCAAAAGCCAACCTCTGATTGTAAGTTCCCGGATGGCTGGGTTCCTGTTTCCTGACCCTCACTGCCTTTCACAGCGAGATGGCCACCTGGCTGATGCACAGTGAGCATAGAAGAGATGCCCTCCAGCTCCTCAGTATTTCAGTAAGCCACTGAAGCCCCCTGATTGGCTTCTTTGCAGCATCAGAAATTGTTAATCTAGAGACAGACAAGCCCTGAGGTTTCTTCCACTGGCCTTCTTAGAGCTGTAAGGTATGACACACAAGAACACAAGAGACAAGACTGAAATAACATGGGCGCCTCCCTGGCTAGGAGTCACAGCATCCCCACACCGATCATCTCCCTGACAACCAGCACGTCCGCCTGATTCTGATGCAGATTACTTTGAAGGCTCTGAGCTGACAGTTCTCCTAGAGCTGCGTTATCCCGGGAGCTGATTCAACTGTTACTCCACTCGACTTTGATTGCTACAATCAGGGCCTCAACCATCATGAGGATGAAAAGAAGTAAAAAGCCGGTCAGATCATGATACTTTTCAGAAAACATCAAATAGAAAAATTGTGCCATGCCTTTTATCTCAGCGTCTTGGGTCCATTTTTTCCCCCCTGTTATTTCTTTTATCGTTGTTACATCATATAACCAAGACTTTTGTGCTAAAAAAAAAAAAACAGTTCTAAGAGAATGCTGTTTCCACTCTATGAAAATGGAAGAAGCCAATTGTAAGGCTTCTGCTGGAAGGAAGCCCTATTTCTATTTTCATTGGAAGGTTCTCAAAGCAAGATAATGAGGATTTCTCAGGGCCGTGATGTTCCTTTCCCCCGCTCGCCCTGTGTAAAATCAGCAGATTCTCACACAGATACATTTCATACATTTCATGAAATAGATATATTTCGTGGAACCTTTTGCTACAGCATCATTTCTTGCTAATTCTGAAACATGCCATTCCCCCGAGAGAGAACACAGATAACAGGGCTGTTGATAACACCCGACGGCCGGACTCAAAGCCCCGTGAGCCAGCGCTGCACCACAAGAGTGCCAGTGGAGGCTCCTTGATATCCACACTCATTTCTGAATTTGATATCACACCAGCTTTATGGCTCCCAATTTCTGTTTTTGAGTTGGATTTTGGTTTTCATCGTCTGCCAGAAATGAAGCCAGCATTTTTGCAGGGTAGGAGTCTGTAGCGTTTTAGGAAACTCTGCCCTGATGAGTGTTAGGAAAACTGTCAGACAGAGCAACGCATTGGTTTCCTTCTGTCTGATACTGAATTTATTTCTGAGATTTTAGACTATTGAATCAGCCTAAGTTAAACAGAGCCCTATATAGATTTGCAGACATTGCTAATTGTTTTTTGTTTTTGTTTTTGTTTTTGTTTTTGTTTGCGGTACGCGGGCCTCTCACTGTTGCGGCCTCTCCGGTCGCGGAGCACAGGCTCCGGACGCGCAGGCTCAGCGGCCTATGGCTCACGGGCCCAGCCGCTCCGCGGCATGTGGGATCTTCGGGACCGGGGCACGAACCCGTGTCCCCTGCATCGGCAGGCGGACTCTCAACCACTGCGCCACCAGGGAAGCCCCAGACCCTGCTAATTGTGATAATAATAATAACATTTCTCAAACATCCCTTCATTATGAACTAGGCAGTCATATATGCAAAAATCTACCATCTACAGTTCTAAGTAGATACAAATTTTCCAAACCTCACTTGGCCAAATTTTACAAAACGAAAAGAAGAAAAGACGAAAGAAAAGTTGAAAAGGAACCAAACCAATAATTCGGGCCTTTCTCCCTTTTGCTCTTCTTTGAGTTCTGTGACTGTCATTTTTCTTTTCATCATTAAGTGGGAAGGATAGAGAATTTAAAAAAATTTTAAAAGACACAAATGGAAAGCAGAGGCACAGGAAGGGAAGAGGCAGATAGGAAGAGCCAAGTAGTGAGGCGACAGAAGCAGCGGCCCCCGGGCCTGCTGTTCCCCTCCTCTGCCAGCAGCCCTGCCAGCCGTGGCCACACGCAACCATATGAGATGCTTTGAGCTGACCCAGCAGCATTGCCCCCTCTTCCGGACCATAATGTAACTCAGTTTAACAAACACTTACAGATGTCCTCTTTTGTGTATAAGGAATGACAGCCTCAGGCCTTAGGAACTTGCTGGGAGTTGGGGAGACAAGTGTTAACAGAGAAAACAGTCCGAGGAAGCAGAGAGTTAAGTCCAGAGTTGTGTGGGAGGCCAGGATGCTGTGGAGGCGGTTAGGGTTAGGGTTAGAGCAAGGCCATGTACGTAGGCTGATGGGGGTCTGGGGAGGATGCAGGAGAGAGGTGGGACTTGACTGAACATGAGGGTTGGGTGGCAGGGATGTGTGCAGACAAGGAAGAAGGGGAAGGGCCTTCTAGATCCATCTTTCTCCTGACACTGCTCTGTTATATGGCAAGGGCCTTTGGGGGACAGCATCTGCATTTTTCTTCAGATGCTCAGCTATCATTTTAAATCAACCTTCATACATGCGTCATTAGTAAAAAAAAAACATCGGCACTTTTCTTCAGAAAGGACCATTTGTCCAACACATGGATCATTCCTATTTCCTGTCAATGTGGGGCTAATTTCCTGACACATTTTATTATTTCTTTCCATTAAGAGCTTATTCTGCAGTAGATTTCACCAGGCTCAGTTGATGGGCTCATCCTCCCATTTGGGGTATTACGTTGTTGTTTGCAAGATGATCCTGCTAAAATGTGGAGGATTTATTACTTCTTTTTGCCATTCCTCCATTTCTGGAGAGCTGTGTTTAGGTAGGAAGGCTAAGGGGGCACAGGAGGGAGAAAATAAATTCTCATTTGTGGTGTTGCTTCCGTTTCACTCACTGTAAGAATCACACCATCCTAATCAGACAAACAGGTCAGACAGGTCTTCTTCTGCTCTGGGACTCCCTTTTAAAATGCTGCTTAATGTCTGGATTTAACACACACACGCACACACATGTGTGCGTGCACACCAGAAATTTATGGTTGAAAGAAAACCAAAAGCAAATTTCTAAATGCTATAGCTTCTTTTATGTGTAGACTAAAAAAACGTGTACCAGTGAAGACAACCCACAGAATAGGAGGGAAATAATAATAGACATAGGATGTGACATCATAGACATCATAGGATGTGAAGAGACATTTCTTCAAAGAAGATAGACAAATGGCTAATAAATAATGAAAGATGTTCAACACCATTAACCGTGAGGGAAATGCAAACCAAAATCACAGTCAGGTACTACTTTGCACCTACTAGGATGGCTGTAATATAAAAGACAGACAGTAACAAGTGTTGGTGAAGATGGGGAGAAAATGGAACCCGCATACACTGCCGGTGGGAATGGAAAATTGTGCAGCGGCTTTGGAAAATAGTCTGGCAGTTCCTCAAAAAGTTAAATAAACAAAGAGTTACCATACCACCCAGAAATTGTACTCCTGGATATCCACCCAAGAGAAATGCAGACATACGTCTGCACAGAAACTTATACATGGATGTTCATAGCAGCATTGCTCATAATAGCCCCAAACTGGAAACAACCCAACTGTCCACCCACGGGTGAATGGATAAACAAAGCTGGTCTCTCTATACACTGAAATATTATTCAGCCATAAAAAGAACGAAATCTGACACATGCTAACACATGGATGAACCTTGAAAACACTATGCTAAGTGAAAGAAACCAGTCACAAAAGGTCACATATTGTATGATTCCATTTTTAAGACATATCCAGAATAGGTTACTCTCTAGAGACAAAAAGCCCATTAGTGATTGTCTGGGGGATGAGGATGGGGGAGGCTTGAGGGACAATTGGAAGTGACTGCTGTTTGGTCCAGGGATTTTTTAGAGATGATGAAAATGTTATAAAATTGACTGTGGTGATGGTTGTTATTTAAAACCATTGAAACTGTATACTTTAAAAAAGGGGGCACCAGAAAAAACCCAAATCTTTGTCCCACTTTTGCTTTGTGACAGGTGTGAAAAATGAAGGGACATATATAAAATAGATAACCAACAAGGACCTACTTGTATAGCACAGGGAACTATACTCAGTGTTTTGTAATAACCTATAAGGGAAAAGAATCTGAAAAAGATACATATGCATAACTGAGTCACTGTGCTGTACACCGGAAACTAACACAACACTGTAAATCAGCTATACTTCAATTTAAAAAAATGAAGGGACAAAAATCAAATGATGATGACTTAACCACTGCTACTTTCTAATATCCATCAAAACAGTTAAAAATGGCACCCATTTATTTCCATGAACCAGTCCTCTTGGCGTAAACGATCAATGGGGCAAGCACACCTTATAACCCACTTTGTTGTGGAATAATGCTGACAGCCGAGGACGCTATCTTAGAAAACAAGAATCCCAGGTTGGGAGCGAGTGGTCCCTCACAGCAGTGTCACCAGGCATCGCCTAGAGCCAGAATCATTTTCACAGGCTGAACCCAGGCCGAGTTGTTCAAGAGACAGAGGTGAGACATTATCACTCTGTTGCAGAGTCTAGATGAAAAAGATTACATTTCTGTGCTCCCCAAACAAGTTCCTGGTTTACACACACACACACACACACATGCACGCACACACACACACACACTCAAACAATGTACTGCTGATTTCTTAAAATGTGCTTTGTTTGAAGTGTTTATTACCAAGGACCCATTAATTCCACTTTCGGAAATCCACTCTAAAGAAATAATCTTCAGTTTAGACAAAAGCTATATATGTGCACAAAGACGTTTATCACAATATTCCTTAGATTAGTGAAAAATTGCCCCAAATTGGGGAATGGGGAAATAAATCATTCCACTCTCATAAAGCCATTGAAGTAATGATGGTAAAATTGTGGTTTTCAGACTATGATCAGTGAAAAAACCTTTCAAAAGAATGAAGAGTGTCGGGGGCTTCCCTGGTGGCGCAGTGGTTAAGAATCCACCTGCCAATGCAGGGGACACGGGTTTGAGCCCTGGTCCTGGAAGATCCCACATGCCGCGGAGCAGTTAAGCCCTTGCGCCACAACTACTGAGCCTGTGCTCTAGAGCCTGCGAGCCACAAATACTGAGCCCGCGAGCCACAACTACTGAAGCCCATGTGCCTAGAGCCCGAGCTCCGCAACGAGAGAAGCCACCAGGATGAGACGCCTGTGCATCGCGACGAAGCGTAGCCACCGCTCGACGCAACTAGAGAAAGCCCGCGCACAGCAACCAAGACCCAATGCAGCCAAAAATAAATAAGTAAATAAAATTTAAAAAAAAAAGAATGAAGAGTGTGATGTGGAGATACAATGTATGTGTGTGGAAATGTACACAGATAAAAATAGCAGTGACATTAGGGTGTTGGGAGAGCAGGTGGTTTTTTCTTTTTCCCCATTTTTCCGTAATGAGCTTTTATTACTTTTAAGATAAAATAATTAAAAGTTAAAAAAAATAATTAAAAGTTTTTTAATCATTACAAGAACTAAAATGGTGCTTTTTCCTTATAAAAAAGAATTATGACTGTGGACTACTGCCTGTATCTTCTGTTGCATGCAGATCACACGAGATCTTGTTCAAATGTGGGATCTCAGTCAACAGGTCTGGGGTGGGTCTGAGACTTTGCATTTCTAACAAGCTTGCACGTGATGCTGATGCTGGTGGTCTGTGCACCACACTTTGAGTGGCAAAGGGTCTAAGAGTTTCTTTTTTTCTTTTTTTAATTTATTTTATTTATTTTTGGCTGTGTTGGGTCATCGTTGCCGCGCGTGGGCTTTCTCTAGTTGCGGCTAGTGGGGGCTACTCTTCGTTGCGGTGCATGGGCTTCTCACCGCCGTGGCTTCTCTTTGTCGCGGAGCACGGGCTCTAGGCGCACAGGCTTCAGTAGTTGTGGCTCGCGGGCTCTAGAGCGCAGGCTCAGTAGTTGCTCCGCGGCATGTGGGATCTTCCCGGACCAGGGCTTGAACCCTTGTCCTCTGCATTGGCAGGCGGATTCTTAACCACTGCGCCACCAGGGAAGCCCTCTAAGAGTTTCTTGAGAGAGACTGGCTAAAAATCAAAACCAAAAGCAGACAAAAACACGGATTGAAGATTGTTAAAGTCAGGAAGAGGTTCCTATAAATTGGTACCACGGAGAGCCAGGTAGCCAAACTTCCCCTAGGGTTTTCTTTTCTCCCAAAGATACTTTTATTCAAGTACATAAGCTTGAGGATATGTCAGTTTTCTATATCATTACATACTTCACCACATTTAAATTAAAAAAAATTGGCGTGAGAATACCTAGAGTGAATAGAATGGCCATTTTTTTGGTCCCTGTTAAGTGACTTGAGTTCAGTTCACATATCCCTGGAACCAATCAGTGATTCCTTCCCTTTCTACAAATTGCCACTTAGCTATTGGTTTTCACAGAATAAAGCAATCAAGAGTCAGGAGCCCTTTTCTGTGAAATGTACCATACTTCCTCCCTCTCTCCCAAGGGCTTTCATCAGGCAATAACTCACCTGAACTTTCTGAAGTCTGTCTCCGAAACTAAAATGTGGAGAGGCTTTTCTTCTCAGCATCCCTCAGTTTGCTCATGGCCTTTGTATGCTGCTTGTGGAATTGCCACGCTGTTCGCAGAGGGGTTGTACTAGTTTCCTATCACTACCATAACAAAGTACCATAAATGCAGTGGCTTAAAACTACACAAGTTTATTCTCTTACAGTTTGGAGGTCAGAAGTCTAAAGTCAAGGTGCTGCGTTCCTTCTAAAGGCTTCAGGGGTGCATCCTTCCTCCCTTGTCTAAGAGCATCACTCCCACCTCTGCTTCTGTCCTCACATCTCCTTTGTCTGACTCTGACCCTCCTGTCAACATAGTCACAGGCTCTGGGAATGAGATTGTGGACATCTTTGGGGCTGGCCATTATTGATGTTATCACCGTGGTCTATTCACAGCCCATAGCTACTTGCACCTTGTTGAGTTTTTTCCTTTCTATTAGTAGCTTTATTGACATGCAGGGTTAGCCATAGTCAAAGTTATCAACCAGAGAGTGGTGTTTTGTTGGTTCCTGTGAGCATTCCGTGTCAGTTTTCTATTGCTACATAACTAATGACCACAAACTTAGTGGCTTAAAACAATGCAAATGTGTTATCTCATAGTTTCTATAGGTCAGGAGTCCAGGATCCTCTGCCCAGGATCTGACAGGCTGAAATCAAAACATTGGCAGGGGCTTCCCTGGTGGCGCAGTGGTTAAGAATCCGCCTGCCGATGCAGGGGACACGGGTTCGGCCCTGGTCCGGGAAGATCCCACGTGCCGCGGAGCAACTAAGCCCGTGCGCCCCAACTACTGAGCCTGCGCTCTAGAGCCCGCGAGCCACAACTACTGAGCCCACGTGCCGCAAGTACTAAAGCCTGCACACCTAGAGCCCATGCTCTGCAACAAGAGAAGCCACTGCAATGAGAAGCCCGCACACCACAATGAAGAGTAGCCCCCGCTCGCCGCAGCTAGAGAAAGCCCGCGCAGCTACAAAGACGCAGCACAGCCAAAAATAAATAAATTAAAATAAATAAATTAAAAGGAAAAACATCGGCAGGCCTACATTCCTTTTTGGAGGCTCTGGGGAAGAACATGCTTTGAAGTTCATTCATTGGTTGTTGGCTGAATTCAGTTCTTGTGGTTTTAGGACGGAGGTTCCCATTCCTCGTTGGGTGTCAGCCGGGAGCCTCTGTCTCAGCGCTGTAAGGCGGCCCACGTTCATTCTCACCTGGCCCCCACCATCTTCCAGCCAGCGATGGCAAGGTGAGTTCTTCTCAGGCCTCCAGTCTCTCCACCTTCCTCTTCTCTCACCAGCTGGAGAAAGCTCTGCTTTTTTTTCTTTTAATTTTTCTTTTATATTGGAGTATAGTTGATTAACAATGTTGTGTTAGTTTCATGTGTACAGCATCTTGATTCAGTTATACATATACATGTATCTATTCTTGTTTGGATTCTTTTCCCATGTATATTATTACAGAGTATTTAGTAGAGTTCCCTGCACTACACAGTAGGTCCTTATTGATCATCTGTTATATATATAGTAGTGTGTATATGTCAACCCCAATCTCCCAATTTATCCCTCCCCCACCTTCCCCCTTTGGTAACCATGTTTGTTTTTGAAGTCTGTGAGTCCGTTTCTGTTTTGTAAATAAGTTCATTTGTATAGATTCCACATATAAGTGATATCATATGGTATTTGTCTTTCTCTGTCTGTCTTCACTCAGTATGATCATCTCTAGGTCCGTCCATGTTGCTGCAAATGGCATTATTTCACTCTTTTCCATGTCTGAGTAATATTCCATATTATATACATACTGCATCTTCTTTCTCCATTCGTCTGTTGATGGACACTTAGGATGCTTCCATGTCTTGGCTATTGTAAACAGCATTTACAGCTTATGAGAATACAGATTCATGGACCCCACCCCAGACCGGCTGAATCGGAAGCCCATGTTTTCGCAAGGCCTCCAGGTGATTCTGATGTACACTACAATGTGAGAAGCCCTGTTCTGATTGGAATAAAAAGGCTCCATCGATGGACCACAGCAAAGTCATCTCCTGTGTGGCTTTAGTCAGAATGGCTGCCTCACACGGCCCTCATCATGTGTCAGCTCTGCGAGTGTGGGCAAGTCATTTATGTGCCCAGTGCCCTGGTCTCCTCAACTGATTTCCTCAAGTGACCGTGTAATAGGAATGATCTAACAACCCTTACGGCTCACGGGATTGCCTGAGGAATCAACAGGACAATCCGTGTGAAGTACCCAGAACAGTGAAGCACTTATTCAATGGGACCCTCAGGGAGTGCCCTCACTCGCCTCTGGAACTGCATGGGTTAATAGGATGCGTAAGCGTAATAGGACCATAAACACTGGTCCACTGGTTGCCAGGTAACAATTACACATTGACAAGGACTTTGTTAGATTACTGCCTGTGGAAGGCTGAATAATGCCCCTCCCCAATATGTCCACGACCTAATCCTTGGGAAGCTATGAATGTTACCTCATATGGCAAAAGGGACTTTGCAGACGTGATTAAATTAATGGTCTTGAGCTGGGGGATTATCCTGGATTATCCTGGTGGGCTCAATGTAATTACAAGGGTTCATATAAAAGGGAGGCAGGAAGATGGGAGGGAGGTGATGTGATATCAGAAGCAGAGGCTGGAGTGATAGACTCTGACGATGGAGGAAGGGGCCACAAGCCAAGAAATGGACAGGCAGCCATGAGAAGCCGAAACAGGCAAGGAAGTAGATTCTCTCCTGGAGCCTCTAGAATGAATGCAGCCTTGCCAACTCCTTGACTGTATCTCAGTGAAACTGATTTCAGACTTCTAAGCTCCAGAACTGTAAGACAATAGATTTGTGTCATTTTAAGCCACTAAGCTTGTGATGATTTGTTACAGCAGCAAGAGGAAACTCGCACACTACCTTACCCAGCCTATCATTCGCAGGCATCAGGATCACCGAGAGCCCCAGGCTCTGCCTCCAAAGTGTCTGATTCATGAGGTCCAGGATGAAGCTGTGAATTTGCATTTCTAACAAGCTCCCTGATGAGGCCGATGCTGCTAATTCCAGGTCCACTGTCTGAGTAGCAGTGGCTCAAGAAACTTGTTAAGATCCATATTCCCTGGCAGATAACTTTTGATTCAGGAAGTCAGGAGCCTACCCTTTCACAAGAATCCCCAGCTGATTGTACCGAGTGGCTGCCAGTCTCACTCAGGCACACAAACTTACCCTAAGTGACCCCGAGAGTGGGAACTCCTTCCTGTCTAGCAGGTCAGGGGCAGAGAAGGACTTTGCGGCCCCCTTGCCACGTACTAATTCATCAATTCATGGCATCACTCACTGTCCTGAATCGGTTAACCTGAATGACCATCAGATTGGTCGCTGGGGCCACCAGGGCTTTGCCCACTGGCTACGCAGAGGATATGTTCACACAGAGCATGGACTGCCTCTCCTCAGGACCACTGGACACACACCATCACTTAGACTCATCCCCCAGAAAAGCAGAAAGGGCTTGGAAGAGTCCGCCCATGGCAACGCTACCGCAGGCTCCGTTCCACCGAAGAGCCTGAGAGGGCCGCCCAGCTCTCTCTGCAGTATTGGCCTGGTTGGCATGGAGGGAGCGTGGGAGGAGACGGGGAAACTTGCCAAGCGAAGCATGTCATCAGCCTGGGGCTGGCGGGAATCAGGGGAGCAAATGGAAGTAAAAAAAAAAAAATTGAGGAGGTAGACGAATAAGAAAAGGAAAATCAGAAAAAGACAGATTGAGAACAGTCAGTGATAATGAGTAAGACGTGGGAGCAGCAACGCAGACAACTGCCATGTGGTCCGAGCCAAGGACAGGGTGGGCGTGGGAGAGCTGGTCTGTGCAGCCAGTGGCTTCTGTCAAAGCCACCAGGCTGCATCAGGGCGCTCATCCCCCATCTCAAATGCCCCTTTCTACATGCAAGGACATGCCTGCTCCCTTCCCCCACTGCGGGCAGCCATAAGCTGCTGGATGGTTTGACCTAGAAGAGAGACAAAGCTCTCCAAAAGAAAATTGAAGTTAATGCTGGCTTTAGAACTTCGCTCTAGAAATAAATCGCTGCTACTTGTGATAAAAGCTTAACGAAATGAGACAACCAAGAGAAACACCATTGGATGCTAACAAAAGGGAAGAGTTGTCGATATACGTGTAAGTGCACACACTTGTACCCATCCCTACATAATCTCCATGTACACGGGGCAGAAGTGGGAGGGCGCTGTCCAGCAGGAAGGTGTCCTTGTTCCACACAAACACACCCACACACACAAACTGAAGTGCACCAATGAACAAAGCCTTCTGAAGATGCCAGGCATAAGGAGTGAAGATGAGGCAGGATTCACCTGCGCTGGGTCCGCCCAGGGCCACTCCGGGTGCTGTGGAGATGTAGTCAGTGTTTATGGAGCACTTACTGAAAGCGAGGCTGTGCACTACGCTCTCTAAGTGCGTTAACTCACTGCATCTTCACAACAAATCTTCCAGGAGGGGCATGATTCCCCTCCCATTCTGCAGGGGAGGAAGGCCACTCAAAGTGGGTTAAGTCACTCATCTGCAGTCTCCGCAGCTTTTATGAACTGGATTTGTACCCAAGTCTGCTTGACTTCAAACCCATGCTGTTGGCTGAATCACCGGGTCTCACCTCTCAGCTGTGCATATTTTTCACCAGCACCCTGTCACCACTTGCCCTTCTTACTAAGGTGTGACATTTAACTTCTCCAAGGAGGGAGCCGGGCTCCACTGGACCAGCAGAGAGGTGAGACAATGCAACAGGCACCAGGAAGAGGTGGGGAGATGCATCCCCAAGGACCTGGCTCCAAAGACAGACCCAGGGGAGGCAAAGAAACCCTGTGCACAGCTGCTGTGGAGGGGAGAAGGGGCCTGGCTTTTTAAAACGGCCAATCTGCTCCCACCACCCACAGAAGACTCCTTAACAAAGTGGAAACCAAATGCAGAGAGAGGATTAATCGTACCTCAACAGCCCACGCCTACATATTTTTTTCCTGGCCCTTTGCTGTGGCACAAAGACATACACACTGAAAGGTCGATTAGCAAATTGGCTCCTAGATGGCATTTTGCTTGATAGGTTTAAATCACAAAACCACTGTTTTCAAATGCCAGCAGGGCAGGCAAACACAGGGAACTATGAGGGCTAATGGGCGTGCTATTCAGTTGTGAAAAAGAATGCATTGCTGTATAATTGCTTCAGAATCAGTCATTTGACTATACAAAGAAAAAAATTAACTGAGATAAAGTTCCCTTTCGGGGAGGTAATTATGATTATTCTAAAGCCATCATTATCCATTTTACATATTGGGAAATTGCTCCCCAAATGTGACCTGTTTGGAGATACAGAGAGACTTCAATGTAATTCTAAAGGATTTTGATTCTTTATCTCAAATTCAGTGGCATTTTAAGAAATCAAAGGAAATGTAACAGTTTTTAGAATTCGAATTAAGGTTTTTGATTGCCTTGTTAAAAAAAAAAAAAGGACATTATGTAGGTGGACTGATATGCTAATATTTTAGCCTTGTGTGTGCTCTGCTTTTATTTGTGAGCCACAAAGCACAAAGGATATTTTTCAACTCCTGACTAGACAAAGAAGGGACAGACTGGAGAGAAGTCCGGTTTGGGGCAGATCTGATGGCAGAGAGAAGGCAGAATATCTACCTCCTAGTTTGCTTCTGCCTTTGACAAGGAGCAAAAAATTGAAAAGAAAGAACAAAATGTAAAGCAGATACCATTGTGAAAATGGAAACTGAGGGTAAATCGAATGTGAAAAAGAGAAGAATACCAAGCAGCTGATTGAAATTCTTCTCCCAACCCTGCTCCGAGTGGATCGTCTTCCATTTGCAGATTGGGAAACTGAGGCTCAGCTAATAAAGGCCCAGGGTGAGGTTTGATCCCAGGTCTGTCTGCTCTTTCTATTTCTTCATTCACTCATTACTTCATTCAACAAACATCAGTGAAGTATTGAGGACACAGAGAAGAGCCAGAAGAGTCCAGCTGCTCTTTAGAGCATCTGCAGGTGAGCTGGGAATGAACACCTCCTGTTCCTTTATCATGAGTCCTGATTTCGAGCCTGTCAGTTTACAGCCCTGGTCTCTTCAGGGCTTTGTAGATATAATCACAGACCCTTTGGGTCACGTGAAGATGCACCAGAAGATGAAACTGGATTGAAGCAGGAGTCTCCATCTTGAATAAAGAGAGAGAGAGAGAGAGAGAGAGAGAGATTGACTGACTTGACCAATCATGACAGAAACAAGAAAAATATAAGCCTGGAGGCAGTGCTTTATCTTAAACCATGTGTTTTCAAATACTTTCTGATGAGCCTCCTCAGAATTCCACAAGGTTGGGACTTCCCTGGTGGTCCAGTGGTTCAGACTGCACGCCCCCAATGCAGGGGGCCCGGGTTCGATCCCTGGTCAGGGAACTAGATCCCACATGCATGCCACACCTAAGAGCCCACATGCCGCAAGGAAGATCCTGCACTCGGCAACGAAGATCCCGCGTGCTGCAACTAAGACCCAGCGCAGCCAAATAAATAAATAAATATTAAAAAAAAAAAAAAAGAGTTCCACACAAGGTAGCATGGGCCAGTAGTATTCCTATTTGCCTCTCAGGCATGAGGAAACAGTTTCAAAGGAGTTAGGTCACTTGTTCCAAAGAAAACAGCAGGACGCCTAGTTACTCCGTCACACTTCTACCCGGAAGCTGATGGTGGTAGGTGGAACAGGAAATTGCCAAGGAGTCATCATGTGCTCCAGTCAACAAGTTCTGCTTCTAATCATGCACAAGTCTTATATGCCTGGCTGAGGTGCTCCAGCAGTCCCATTCTCAATGATCTCTTCCGCAGAAATTTGATGATGCTTACCCTGCCTACCTCTATTTCATGAATCCACTGGGGGAATATTTGGCAACATGGACAGCGCATCTACAAGCGTAGAGTTACACTTAGTATGATGATCTCTAGGCCCATCCATGTTGTGCAAATGGCATTATTCTTTTTTACGCCTGAGTAGTATTCCATTGTATATATACACCACATCTTCTTTATCCATTCATCTGTGGATGGACATTTAGGTTGCTTCCATTTCTTGTAGATATAGTGCTGCAATGAATGTTGGGGTGCATTATCCTTTCGAATTATGGTTTTCTCTGGATATATGCCCAGCAGTGGGACTCCTGGGTCATATGGTAGCTCTATGTTTCGTTTTTTAAGGAACTTCCATACTGTTCCCCATAGTGGCTGTATCAATTTACATTACCACCAACAGTGCAAGAAGGTTCCCTTTTCTCCACACCCTCTCCAGCATTTATTGTTTGTAGACTCTTTGATGATGGCCATTCTGACCCGTGGGAGCTGATACCTCATTGTAGTTTTGATTTGCATTTCTCTAATAATTAGCAATGTTGACCATCTTTTCATGTGCCTGTTGGTCATCTGTATGTCTTCTTTGGAGAAATGTCTATTTAGCTCTTCTGCCCATTTTTTGATTGGGTTGTTTGTTTTTTTGATATTGAGCTCCCTGAGCTGCTTGAATATTTTGGAGATTAATCTCTTGTCAGTTGCATCGTTTGCAAATATTTTCTCCAGTTTCTATAATTAGGATCTCTGATCATTTTTAAAAGAAATGGTCATAGGGAACCAGCATGTATTAAGGCATGGTAGTTACTGCCCCCGCCCCCCGCTTTCCCCGCCACTTCCAACTTCATTGCTTTCCTGGATAAAGTCTCTAGATGGGAGAATAGGGACATGTTCCACACCGTCTTTGGATTTCAGGAAAAGCTGAAGCAGAGGGCTAGCCATTCCCAGGAGAGGAGAGAAGGAGAGCCCTGAAACCATACTGTTTGGGCTCATGAGAGGAGCAGAAACAGCTGCACCATGGGTGCTCCTTGACCTTGATGTCAGTATGGCACGAGAACTGGTTCCTTCCCTCTGAGGCAGTTTGTGGTCATTGAAATATGCAGGGTCTGCATAATTGCTACATCTGCTTCTCCTTCTCGGATTTTTAAAAAATAAATAAATTTATTTATTTTTTTGGCTGAGTTGGGTCTTCGTTGCTGTGTGTGGGCTTTCTCTAGTTGCGGCGAGAGGGCCTACTCTTGGTTGCGGTGCACGGGCTTCTCATTGCGGTGGCTTCTCTTGTTGCAGAGCACGGACTCTAGGTGCGTGGGCTCAGTAGGTGTGGCACGTGGGCTCAGTAGTTGTGGCTCGTGGGCTCTAGAGCACAGGCTCAGTAGTTGTGGCGCACAGGCTTAGTTGCTCCGCGGCATGTGGGATCTTCCCAGACCGGGGCTCGAACCCGTGTCCGCTGCACTGGCAGGTCCACTGTGCCACCAGGGAAGTCCTCTTTCTGGGATTTAAATGGGCCTTGTTCACATTGCCTTTTGGAACTCACCTTATTAACAGATGTCTGCCCCAGCTGAACAGCTGACTCAACCTAGAACTTTGTGTGTGCAAAACTCATAATGGCCTTTTTCCACAACAGAACTTGTTATTTCCTTGTGGACAACATAGAGAAATGTGTGCTGGGTGTCAACACAATCAAGGATTACCCTGCTGGCTGAAAACAGTCATGCTCAGAGAATGCTGATCAATGAGTCGAGGTCAACCTGAAGGAAGAAAGAGTGCCAGAATCAGTATTTTTATCCCCAAGATGGAGGAAATTGAGAGAGAGTGTTCACCAAAACTAGTTGGGGTAGCTAATATATTAGGCAGAAGAATCAAAACTCAGAACGATACATATAAGGTGTCATAACATTTTTTATACAAAGAAGAATTTTAAAGATCCTCAGGATCAAAATTATATAAGTTCAAATGGAGAAGATATTCATTCATTTAATAAAAATTTGAGCATCTGATACGTTCTGTGCATGGAGGTTAAGTGGTGATCAAGATAAACATGGTTCCTGGCCACCTGGAGTATCCAGTCTACAGGGTGAAACTGAAAATAAGAGAAACATAATCATGACAAGATAATTTTAAGTACTAACAAAGGAGACTGAGAAGTTGCATGCAGTGAAGGAGAAAGAAAACCAGAAATGTGCGGCTTCATGGAAGCTGAGATAAGAACATGTTTCCAGAAGAATGGAGGCATCCACTGGAAGAGTCCCATCTAGCCATGTGGCAATGATTTGTGTCCTTGACAAGAACAGTTTCAGCAGGC